>NC_060192.1:8628577-8981077 GCF_021184085.1 Oncorhynchus gorbuscha | reverse complement strand
TTAGGCAGAGACATTATCTAAAGGAAAATAGCAACGGCGAACTTGATCAAATGTCTTTGGAGATGTTGGAGTATGTTTTCTTTTGCAGGGATATTTGCTGCATCTGACCTTTCTGAAAGACAAAAACAATTTCAAATTGTTGTGAACTTGTAAACAGATAGTTTGGATGCAATAGTGTTTAACATTCACTTTTCCGCGTAACGTAAATATGCTACTGCCCACGAATTCTGAAACATTGTCTACTCTGAAAAAAATGAAAATAACTGTAGGCCTACTTACAGTGGTAGCCTACACAGTTCAATGTAAAATATCAACTGTCTGTTCACATGTTAAATTCTACTGTATGTTATAAACCGTGGATCCTGTCGGATGCATTGAGCAAAAACCTTAAATCATAATAGCCTATCCCAATTAAATGAGAGATGCACATGGTAATTTGGTGTATGGCTACTCCGGGAATATAATCTTGTCATGTCCAGAAAGGTCAGGAACTTATTCTGCAATGGTTATGATATATGTATTATGTATTATCCCAGTGGGCATACGACGTGATACAGACGTCTTTTACTGGTTGAAATCTGGTAACCAGATCACAAACAGATTAAGACGTCCTTTTGACTTGATATCTGCTTGATATCTGTTTTTTGCTTGAAATCTGATTGAACTACTGATCAGTTATGTAAATACTACTCAATTAATATACATCAATCTATATAAACATGGGCATAGTGTTTGTTGGCTATGACCCCCTGGGAATTTGCTAGGTCATTAGAAGCAAAACATTTTGACAGTCTCTGCGGTCCAATAGCTATCAGAAATGTTTCCTAATTTAGAGAATCTCCGATGATATACATGCTTTTGCCTTTACTACAGGCTAAGCCAGTGTTTTTCGTAGTTGCATTATTATACCCACTTGAAAAGTGCACATTCACTTCCGTAACGTTTATTCTAGGCTACCAGCATTAAAGATAAACATGCACAATAATACAGGATACTCTTACAAAAATGCACTGCTGTTGAAATACAGTAAAACTGCAATACAATGAAATAAGGGTTGTTTTCTAATGGTAAACTTTTATCTCTGTTAGATAATTGCACTGTTTATTGTGGAGGACATTTTCTTTGAAGTAATATTGTGACTAAGGACATTTGTTTTCAGGAGAAGCAGGGGAGGGGCTTAGGCAAGTTGTTGCGGGGGGTCTAAGGTTCCAGTTATAAGGAATAAAAATAGCAGATCCGTACCACATTGGGTGAGGCGGGTTGCAGGAAAGCATATTTAGTTGCTAGATAGAAAGTGAGATTAAAATGAATACGGAAAAAAATGTATATTTACACGGGATAAGACACGGGACGGGATAAGACACGGGACGGGATAAGACACGGGATAAGACACGGGATAAGACATGGGATAAGACAAAGACAACACACGTCCGACTGCTACACCATCTTGGATACAATTCAAGTGATGTAGGTTCTTGACGCAATGTAGTGGATCTCTTCTCTCCAGCTCTCTCCCCCTCTCTCTCTCTTTCTGTCTGTTTCTTTCTCTCTCTCCCTCTCTCAATGAAACATAATTGTACGTGGTAGACCACAGACAGCTCAAGGCATTCTCCATATTGTCATTCTTGTCTTCTCCATTCCTCCCCCTTTTTTCTCAAAATGTGTGTGTGTGTGTGTGTGTGTGTGTGTGTGTGTGTGTGTGTGTGTGTGTGTGTGTGTGTGTGTGTGTGTGTGTGTGTGTGTGTGTGTGTGTGTGTGTGTGTGTGTGTGTACTCCCAGTGTGATGATGATTCAACTCCTAGGTGTTAATGCATGCAGATGTTCCCAAGTTGTTTTAACAATCTGCTGTAATCGCACAACACGCATCAGTCTTTTAAATCCTGCATTTCTATAAGCGGAGGTGGCGTGTGTGTGTGTGTGTGTGTGTGTGTGTGTGTGTGTGTGTGTGTGTGTGTGTGTGTGTGTGTGTGTGTGTGTGTGTGTGTGTGTGTGTGTGTGTGTGTGTGTGTGTGTGTGTGTGTGTGTGTGTGTGTGTGTGTGTGTGTGTACATGAGAATTGGGTTGCTTTCCATTAAACAGGGATAATGTAGGAGATTATTTTCTCAAACAGGCCCTGGCGCCAACGTTATCTCAGATCTGAATATATACCGCTCTGTATGTATCAGATTATACCTAGCTTTTCGCTTCCCTTCTCTCTTTTGTTTGTAAACAGAATTTACACCCTCTGAATGCATCTCATTTGTGAAGAGAGAGGAAGGATAGACAGAGGAAAAACGACTGGTAAAAGGAGAGGCAGTCTCATTTCAAATCTGTATGGTCTATGTACCCTTTGATGTCCACAAGCACCTGCGGCGACATTTGAACAATCTTAACCATTAAAAAGCTTTTAAATGCCTGATGTGGCATTTTGTATATGTTGTTAAAGTGTAAAATAGGACATTTTAAAGTTGTGATGATGTAAGCACATCTCATGTTAGGATCATTAAGCAGGCAGATTGCTCAACATTGACTTCGAAATTGGAACTGTCTGGGTTGCAACCTCGACAACCGCTGTGATTATTCTTTTTTTGAACCTGCAGGTCACCTATGAACATTTGAACATCTTGGCCAAGTTCTGTTATTATCTCCACCCGGCACCGCCAGAAAAGGACTGGCCACCCCTCATAGTTCCTCTCTAGGTTTCTTCCCAGGTTCTGGCCTTTCTGGCCTTTCTAGGGAGTTTGTCCTAGCCACCGAGCTTCTACACCTGCATTGCTTGCTGTTTGGGGTTTTAGGCTGGGTTTCTGTACAGCACTTTGCGATATCAGCTGATGTAAGAAGGGCTTTATGAATACATGTGATTTGACTTAATATCCTGAGGACATCGGGAAATTCTTCATAACTGGCCACTAGGGGTAAAAAGGAGCACTATTACCATCAAGTAGGTTTATTGGCTCCAATGACTGCAGATCTCAAGGTTGTGTGTTCAATCTGTGGTAGACCGTAATTATTATGATCATTTTTTAAAAACCTATCCCAAACCGTTACCCTTAACTTAACCATTCAGAATGAATGCCTAAATATCAATGTTTTAACCCTATGCAAAACCTTAACCATTAACTTTGACATTTGACATTTGGAGAAGCTAAAGGATAAAGAACAGGAGGAGTCAAAGCAAAGTTGTCAAAAACACTTTGGCCTTTGGAGCAACTTCGAAATTTGGCATTTTGGGAAATGTGGATAAACGTCAGAATCTGAAGTCAAATTGGTAAACCATGAGATCTGGTTACCATTACGTATGGCATACTGTACCAGGGAGTACCAGTACCAGATCCATGTGCAGAGGTGTGAGGTATTTAAGGTAGATATGTACATAAAGGCATCACGATAGATAATAATAAGAGTAACATATAGAGCAGCAACAGCAAAGGATGAGTGTAAAAGTGTGTGTGTGTGTGTGTGTGCGTGTGTGTAATGTGTATGTACTGTATGTGTGTTTGTGTCGTGTCGATCTGCGTGTGTGTGTGTTATGGGTTTTGTGTGGGAGTGTAAATGTAGTGTGTGAGAGTGTTTATATGGTTTGTAGATATAGTCTAGTGAGTGTGTGTGGGGTCAGCGCAAGATAGAGTCAGTGCACAAAGTTAGGACACCGTTAACTGACTATTTAGCAGTCTGGCTATTTAGCAATCTTATGGCTTTGGGTTAGAAGCTAACTCGGAGCCTGTTGGTCCGAGAGCCGATACTCTAGTACCATCTGCCAGATTGTAGCAGAGTGAACAGTCTATGGCTTGGGTGGCTGGAGTCTTTGGAAATGATTTTGGCCTTTCTCTGGCACCGCCTGATATAGATGTCTTGGATGGCAGGGAGCTCAGCCCCAGTGATATACTGGGCTTTCCGCACCACCCTCTGTAGCACTTTGCAGTTAAGGGCGGTGCATTTGTCATACCAAGCGGTAATGCAGCCAGTCAATATGCTCTCGAAAGTGCAGCTGTAGATCTTTTCAGCCTCCTGAGTGGGCAGAAGCGCTCGTCCCGTTCCTTGTAAGCGGTACCTCTAGCATTTAGCCCAGGGCAGATATTGCCTGTTATCCATGGTTCTTATAGGTCACTGTGGGGACAACATCGTCTGTGCCTTTTATGATGAAGCCAGGGAGTATTGTAGTAAACTCCTCAACGCTGTCGGATGAATCCCGGAACATATCCCAGTCTGTACTAGCAAAACAGTCTTTTAGCCTCACGTCTGCTTCATCCGTCCACTTCCATTTTGAGAGCATCCCTGGTACTTCCTGTTTGAGCTTTTGTTTGTAAACAGGAAGCCACTAAGTTATCTTTAGTGGCGCCTTTAGTGGCACAGGAAACGTGTTGGTAGAATTGTGATCTCTTTCTCTCTCTCTCTCTCTCTCTCTCTCTCTCTCTCTCTCTCTCTCTCTCTCTCTCTCTCTCTCTCTCTCTCTCTCTCTCTCTCTCTCTCTCTCTCTCTCTCTCTCCCAGGATTAAGCACAGCACCAGGTAATCCTGTCTAACGTTATTACCTCTTTCTCCTGTCCTCATACCTTTCTCTCTCACTGTACCATATTATTTCCTTTCCCATAATTCTCCCTTCCCTCCCTCCCTCCCTCCCTCCCTCCCTCCCTCCCTCCCTCCCTCCCTCCCTCCCTCCCCCTCCCTCCCTCCCTCCCTCCCTCCCTCCCTCCCTCCCTCCCTCCCTCCCTCCCACCCCCGACCCCTATGGCCAACCTCCCTCTGCTCCTCTTCTTCTCAGGTTGTCAGATGATAAAGGTGGAGACTTTCTTTTGGGCTTCGGTTTCTTTTTCCTACTCTTTCGCCTCCATTCTTCCACTCTTTTTCCAAACTATAGAGTTCAGTCTTTGATTCCAGCCTGGAAGTGGCATTTCTGATTCGACGAGAAGACAGAAGAGACAGAGGAGACAGAGCTTTGCAGTGGTGACCTTTGTGGATTTCTAAAGCTCGTTATTCCTCATTGGGTCTGGGTAGAACTCTGTGGGGAGTAGGAAGGGCCCGGCCGGGGGTAGAGGGCCAGAGGAGGGGGTACGAGTTGAATCACTTCCTCTCCTTTCTTTTTTCCACTCTTCCTTTTTCATTCTTTATGTCTGAATTTGGTTCGATCTCGATCTCACACTGTCACTCTCTCTCTCACTCGTCTCTGACCCTTTTTCTTTTCCACTCTCCTTTTATCTCGGCATTCACTTTTTTCTTTCCTTTCTTTCCTTGAAAAGACTCAAATGAGAGGAGATTCAGAGAGAAAAAGTGAGATAAGCGAGAGAGAGAGAGAAATAGATCATGAGAGAGAGAAATGGAGAAAGACAGAAAGAGAGAAAGATGATTTAGTTGAACTGAGAGAGAGAACGAGAGAACCTCAGACATACAGTATGTATTTCTACCTAATTACACCGTGAAAATGAGTCATGTCAGTTCCACGCGTGTCGCACTGCGTGAGTGATACAGTACAGCAGCACCCCATTACATGCTATTTCCACGTGGAGCTGTCTCCCTGCTATGTAGAAGAGGATAGAGGCATTTCATATTAATCAGGTGGCTGAATGTGTTTTCATGCTCTTACAGGGTGTAATGAATGACAACTGGAGATTTAAATATGCATGTACTTGTGCTGTTATTCTGATCGTTTCCTTTTAAACACAGTTCACTAATTGCCTCCCGCTACTATAATAATGAACAGGACTGTGTATGGCATTATAATTAAACCTCAGAAGACAAGGGAGAAGGAAGTGTGTGTGTGTGGGTAGGTACTGTATATTTAAGCAGATATATTATTTGTGTGTGTGTGCAATCAAAACCACAGCATTTTCATCCTTAATAATGTGCGTCTACACACAGGAGATCTCCAGAGTGAATCATTTATTTGTATGCCACTGCTGTTAGCCATCTTAGCAACGCACAGTAACCAAGTTAGTGACGGACTCTACTCCACCATGCATAGCTTACTGAGAAAGGGTGAGAACTGAATTGACACAGATGTCGAATGGATATAAAACCAACGTCAACTCTGAATAGTGCTGGTACTTTACTACATGGCCATGACACCAACCACACATACGGCATTAAGCATTAAGTCACAACAGAACATCTAAAATAGATGTAAAATCACAACCTCATACAGATAGTGTTGATAATCACAGTTTTTTTTTATCAACATACCAAGCAGATAAAACAAGTAGGGAAGCTTACTGAAGTGTTGCCAGTTAGAATCCTATTAGCTAAGTTAATTGCACGAGGAATGCTCATAACGGAACGTAATAATTGATGTGGCCTAGCTTGGGCTGGATGTGGAGAGCAGTAGCAGCAAAAGCAGGAGAGAATTCAGCAGCATCTCAGGTGAATGTCCACTGGGAAATGCATGAAACTGTGTTACATGTTCATAATTTATACTCCCGCAGGGGTAAAACACATAAAAAAATGATTTTTAGTTATCTGATCGCGTGCTGGTTCTGTTGCTCTCTTATTTTATACTCTTTCATCCTCTCCTCTTATTTTTTTACATTTTCTCAGCTCCTCCCCTCTCTCCTGTCTTCTCTTTCTGAACGCCAAGGCTAAATCGCCTGCGGCGTCCCCTGGTCGGCCGGCTCTCTCCATCTCTGTGTGTCTTTGTGTCCTCTGTCCCTTGTTAATGCTGTCAGAACAGGAGATTAGTCATTTAATCAGTCTGAAGAGGAGCGTTCCTCCAGATAAGGCCCTGCTGAAGGAGCTCCTTCTAAACCGCACCAACACTGCGGCACTCGATATGTCTGTCTCAGCTGAGATTGGCTCCCCCAGGCTCTTTTTATGTGTCTATTTTCAAAGGATAAAGCTAACATGAATAATTTCATAGTTAAGACCACAGTAATAATATGGAGGAAAATTAAACGTATTCTACAATAATCAATTTCACTCCCTAAAAACACAACCTTATGGAACAATCCTTGGATATATTTTCAGAATTCACAGATAAATTGGTCCACGTAAAACTAAAGGCATGGAAACCATACATTACTTGTTAATGTGAAATGCATTCCATGACAGCTTTAAAAAGCCATTTCAGATTGACCAATGTAGATATTTTCAAATACATGCAGCTTCAAAATGTCGATTTGAACTCTTTTGGACATCAGAGCAATATTTAGGGAATCCTGTTTGAGTCAGAAAAGGATATTCATATTATATGTAAGCTATACAAAACCTTCAGAGAGCCTATCCAACTGATAATCTCCTTTAGTTTATAAAAAAATATAAACTATTGAAATGTTGGAACATAACTAACGAGATAACAGTTGAGATTAATCCTGTTTAAATTAATGTATAGAATGTAGTATACAAGAGACAAAATTCACAAAGTCTACTGCAAAACAGCAGAGTCATGTCTGAAGTGTAAAATGAATAATGACTCAATAATCCATGCCTTCTGGGAATGCTATGAAGTACTAAGGTTATGGGCAGAGTTCGAAAGTTGACTGTCAGAAGTATTCAAATGTAAATGTACTTTTAATCTGTCGCACTGCATATTTCAAGATATGGCATATGAGGGTTCACTGAGATACCCGATGGGTTCACTGAGATACCCGATGGGTTGGACGATATTTCAATCATCTTGAAAAAAAAACAGATACTTAAAAACTGTAAAATCAACCAATCCTCCATCGTTAACACAATGGAAAGGTCAAGTGCTTTATTATCTAAAATTATACAATGGGTAAGGTCTAATCCTTAATGCTGATTCGTTAAAAACACATTCCAGCCGGTGTCCATTCCACAAGTTACCACCGTCTAAATCTAAAATGTAAAAATGCCAATTTACTCTGATCCATCTGACCCACTGTCTCATGAGCCCAGACAGAGAAGTTAGAAACTTGAGATATGTATAAACCTTAATGTCTGTCTCTCCGACATTTGCAAAATTGTTACAAAATTCAAATTAGATCTCCAGCTGTCCCAGAGTAATGAACATGTTGGGCTTATTTTCATTTTTGGGAAAATAACGTTCCCAAAGTAAACGGGCTATTTTGTCAGGACAAGATGCTAGAATATGCATATAATTGACATCTTAGGATAGAAAACACTCTAAAGTTTCCAAAACTGTAAAAAATATTGTCTGTGAGTACAACAGAACTGATATTGCAGGCAAAAGCAAAAGCCTGAGAAAAATCCAATCAGGAAGGGACTCTTATGTAGAAAGCTCTGCATTCCTATGCGTCCCTATTGAGCAGTGAATGAGATATCAACCAGATTCCTTTTTCTTTGGCTTCCCTATAATGTGTCTAGTGACACAATACATAGTTTCAGGCTTTTATTTAGAAAAATGAGCCTGAACGTCAACATTGTGTCAGTGGTCAGCTGGAGGCTCTCAGAGTTTTTTGTGCCTAAAAGACAAATACGGCCATTGTTTCTCTCTTTCCTACTAAGAAGCCACCTGTCCCGGTTGATACAGTGGGGCAAAAAAGTATTTAGTCAGCAACCAATTGTGCAAGTTCTCCCACTTAAAAAGATGAGAGAGACCTGTAATTTTCATCATAGGTACACTTCAACTATGACAGACAAAATGAGAAAAATAATCCAGAAAATCACATTGTAGGATTTTTAATGAATTTATTTGCAAATTATGGTGGAAAATAAGTATTTGGTCACCTACAAACAAGCAAGATTTCTGGCTCTCACAGACCTGTAACTTCTTCTTTAAGAGGCTCCTCTGTCCTGCACTCGTTACCTGTATTAATGGCACCTGTTTGAACTTGTTATCAGTATAAAAGACACCTGTCCACAACCTCAAACAGTCACACTCCAAACTCCACTATGGCCAAGACCAAAGAGCTGTCAAAGGACACCAGAAACAAAATTGTAGACCTGCACCAGGCTGGGAAGACTGAATCTGCAAGAGGTAAGCAGCTTGGTTTGAAGAAATCAACTGTGGGAGCAATTATTAGGAAATGGAAGACATACAAGACCACTGATAATCTCTCTCGATCTGGGGCTCCACGCAAAATCTCACCCGTGGGGTCAAATGTTCACAATGAGCAAAAATCCCAGAACCACACGGGGGGACATAGTGAATGACCTGCAGAGAGCTGGGACCAAAGTAACAAAGCCTACCATCAGTAACACATTACGCCGCCAGGGACTCAAATCCTACAGTGCCAGACGTGTCCCCCTGCTTAAGCCAGTACATGTCCATGCCCGTCAGTACATGTCCAGGCATTGAAGATGAAACGTGGCTGGGTCTTTCAGCATGACAATGATCCCAAACACACCGCCCGGGCAACGAATAAAAAGACATTGGCTCCCCACTTATCACTGCAGGCATCTTTCGGCCTCTCTCCCTCAATCTCTGATTCTCTGAAGTGGTTTCCCTCTAACTCTCACTCCGTCGTTCTCTCTCTTTCTGTCTCTCACTCCGTCTGTTTCTCTCTCTCACTGTCTCTCACTCCACCTCTCACTCCGCCACTCTCACTCCATCTCTCTAGTCAGATTGCATGCTGGGGGTGAGTCGGGAAGCAGGATCAATTGCAAGAGCGACTTAATTTTTTTTTCACTCTACTGGGTTTTGGTGTTTTCACTATGTGTATATACTGTATAACTGTACATACTATATTCATGTTGTATTACCTCATCAGTCTCATTCCTGAACGTCGCAAAATCTTGGATATCTGCACAAACCCTAGCATCATGAATCAGCGATATACAAATTGGCTTAATTAGTTAGTAAATAAATAACTAATCAATCACATAAATACATTAACACACACACATGGTAGGTCATACATTGGTTACAAACATGACATAAAGAAAAGTCCCTAGTAGACAAAACCGATGTGACGGCTTGGTAGACAAAGGAATGGGTGGGGACAGCTCAAGAGCGGGAATTTCAGAGTTGATAACTACATTCATGGAAATGCTAATACTTTGAACATGAACAACCACTCATTCAATAAGAAATTGCAATTGACATGTTTATGAGTTTATGCCTTTGTTGTCCTCTCTGTGATCACCGATCCATCTGCTGGATAATCAGTCCACAGAATGTCTCTGGTTTGTCCACCAGAGATCAAAGATCTTTTATAGTTCTAGCTTGTTATAATGAATACGTCAGAGTACCAGGTTGCATTTACCAGACTAATGTACAGCTGCAGCCTGAATAATTGTTGATTTCTTAGCCATTTCAACGTGGGAATGATCTCCACGTTCTCTGGTCTTGTCTGTGGGTGGAGTTGCCAACCATGTCAACATGTAGTGATAGCTTCCATGTTTTCTGGTCTAATGTAAATTTTGTCAGAAGTGTTTTTTTTTCTTCTACTATAGTAGAAAAGGAGGCGTTCCATGAGGCGTGTAATGTCTGTGCTCACTGGGGCTTGGTCACTGACTGATCCTAAGTTACTATGAAAAGCAATTCTCATTTAGACGACTAAGATCAAATTGTTTTCTTTCCAAAAGTATTCTTTGGCTGAATCATTTATTTCATACATCATTAAGATGCAAACCCCATAATTGAGAAGTGTAAGCAAACAATGAAACAGTAATGTGTGTATCCTGTCCTTCGAGGTCACCAAATGAAACAAACTCGACATGACCGTTCTTTAAGTGTCCACGGACCACTCCAACTGCTTGGAATACAGAAATACTGTTCAATTATTCAACCTTTTGACATGACCGTAGTGCAAAGTCTTTCTCTGTGGTAACAAAGGGATTCTCAACCTTAATTTTGGCCGAGTGTGGTAAAGAATTTTAAGTATTTGTGACCGTCTATGATCCTCACCCCAAAAAAGGCACGTTGTGACAATTATTCAGTTTTATAGATTTGATTGTGTTCTACGCTTCTACTGAATCAATGAAATGCTTTGTTTGATTGAGGGAGAGAGGAAATTTAATACGTATTGTCCCGAGAACGAGCTTGCAGAGCCTGGTAGCAGATCTCACGCTGGTGCAGCGAATGCACCATTGCGAAGGGATGAACATGCCAGGGGTTCAGGGGAAGGGAGAAGGTGGGCAGATGTAGCTGGAAGAGTAGGAAAGTAGACCGGTGTGGCTACGGGGCAATTGTGGTGGATCAGAGCAAAAAGGGAGGGGAAACAGCCGGTGAGACTGTGACTGGGGTTGCTAAGTCCTTACTGGAAATTGAAGTTCAAGAGGAGAGTGAAACAATGGAAAATGAAGAAGCTGTTTTCAAAGTACCGAGGATAAAGAGGGAGAATTTAAGCGGTGATGAAGGTTCTATTTCTAAGAAGAAGGTAGAGATTGATAAATCAGTTGAGGAAAAACAGGTTGCAGAGATGGTGGAGTTTTCCGAGAATGAGTCATCTGACGCATCACCACAAAAAAGTGCGAGAAATGGGGTGGATGGGAGGTATGGGTTTGAGAAGGTACATACATTTCTGAAATTGACAAAAGGGAATAAAAATATGAAGAATTATAATTTAACAGATTTTATTCCTGAAAGTGATTTGTTTAATGAATCAGCAAAGGTTCTGAGATCAAAAATAACGGGGGGAGATTTGACAAGCCCTGAAATAGCTAGTCTCGAAAGTTGTCACGAGTGACACTGACTATGCCATCAATCATATGACCTACTGAAGAGATGAGTCTTCAGTAAAGAATTAAAGGTTGAGACCGAGTCTGCATCTCTCACATGGGTAGGCAGACCATTCCATAAAAATGGAGCTCTATAGGAGAAAGCCCTGCCTCCAGCTGTTTGCTTAGAAATTCTAGGGACAGTTAGGAGGCCTGTTTCTTGTGACCGTAGCATACGTGTAGGTATGTACGGCAGGATCAAATCGGGAAGACAGATAGGAGCAAGCCCATGTAATGCTTTCTAGGTTAGCAGTAAAGCCTTGAAATCAGCCCTTGCCTTAACAGGAAGCCAGTATAGGAAGGCTAGCACTGGAGTAATATGAACAAATTCGTTGGTTCTAGTCAGGATTCTAGCAGCCGTATTTAGCACTGACTGAAGTTTATTTAGTGCTTTATCCGGGTAGCCGGAAAGTAGAACATTGCAGTAGTCTAACCTAGAAGTAACAAAAGCATGGTTTAATTTTTCTGCATCATTTTTGAACAGAACGTTTCAGATTTTTCCATGTTACGAAGATGGAAAAAAGCTGTCCTTGAAACAGTCTTGATATGTTCGTCATAAGCGAGATCAGGGTCCAGAGTAACGAGGTCCTTCACAGTTTTATTTGAGACAACTGTACAACTATCAAGATTAATTGTCAGATTCAACAGAAGTTCTCTTTGTTTCTTGGGACCTAGAACAAGCATCTCTGTTTTGTCCAAGTTTAAAAGTAGAACTTTTGCAGCCATCCACTTACTTATGTCTGAAACACAGGCTTCTAGCTTGGGCAATTTTGGGGCTTCTCCATGTTTCATTGAAATGTACAGCTGTGTGTCATCCGCAGAGTAGTGAAAGTTAACATTATGTTTTCAAATTAAATATTAAATATATAGTGAAAACAATAGTTGTCCTAATACGGAACTTTGAGGAACACTGAAATTTACAGTTGACTTGTCAGAGGACAAACCATCCACAGAGACAAACTGATATCTTTCTGACAGATATGATATAAACCAGGCCAGAACTTGTCCATGTAGACCAATTTGGGTTTCCAATCTCTCCAAAAGAATGTGGTGATCGATGGTATCAAATGCGACACTAAGGTCTAGGAGCACGAGGACAGATGCAGAGCCTCGGTCTGATGCCATTAACAGGTAATTTACCACCTTCACAAGTGCAGTCTGAGTGCTATGATGGGGTCAAAAATTAGACTGAAGCATTTCATATACATTGTTTGTCTTCAGGAAGGCAGTGAGTTGCTGCGCAACAGCTTTTTCTACAATTTTTGAGAAGAATGGAAGATTCGATATAGGCCAATAGTTTTTATTTTCTGGGTCAAAGTTGGGCTTTTTCAAGAGAGGCTTTATTACTGCCACTTTTAGTGAGTTTGGTACACATCCGGTGGATAGAGATCCGTTGATTATTTTCAACATAGGAGGGCCAAACACAGGAAGGAGCAGCTCTTTCAGTATCTTAGTTGGAAAGGGTCCAGTTTGCAGCTTGAAAGTTTAGAGGGCATGATTATTTTAATCATTGTGTCAAGAGATATACATTGGGGAGAACAAGTAGTTGATACACTGCCTATTTTGCAGGTTTTCCTACTTACAAACATGTAGAGGTCTGTCATTTTTATCATAGATACACTTCAACTGTGAGAGACGGAAACAAAAATCTAGAAAATCACATTGTATGATTTTTAAGTAATTAATTTGCATTTTATTGCATGACATAAGTATTTGATCACCTACCAACCAGTAAGAATTCCGTCTCTCACAGACCTGTTAGTTTTTCTTTAAGAAACCTTCCTGTTCTCCACTCATTACCTGTGTTAACTGCACCTGTTTTCCTCAATTAAGTTGAAAAAATAGGATGATCGAGCAACAGTGAGGGTTCTTCTATACTACACGGTACTGTCTTTCCAAGCTAGTCGGCAGACTTCAAGTTTGGTGCGGAAGACTTCCAGTCTGGAAGCTTGCTTCAGAGCTCGAGTATTTTCTGTATACCAGGGAGCAAGTTTCTTATGACAAATGTTTTTAGTTTTTAGGGGTGAAACTGCATCTAGAGTATTTCGCAAAGTTAAATTGAGTTCCTCAGTTAGGTGGTTAACTGATTTTTGTCTTCTGACGTACTTGGGTAGGCAGAGGAGTCTGGAAGGGCATCAAGGGATTTTTGGGTTGTCTGAGAATTTATAGCTCGACTTTTGATGCTCCTTGGTTGGGGTCTGAGCAGATTATTTGTTGCGATTGCAAACGTAATAAAATGTTGTTCCGATAGTCCAGGATTATGAGGAAAAACATTATGATCCACAACATTTATACCATGGGACAAAACTTTGTCCAGAGTATGTGTCACACCCTGACCTTAGAGAGCCTTTTTATTTCTCTATTTAGTTAGGTCGGGGTGTGATTTGGTGGGCATTCTATTTTTCCTATTTCTTTGTTTAGCCTAGTATGGTTCCCAATCAGAGGCAGCTGTCTATCATTGTCTCTGATTGGGGATCATATTTAGGCAGCCCTTTTAGTTTGTGGGATCTTGATTTTGTATAGGTGCTGTGTAGCCTGCAGAACTTTACGTTCGTTTTGTATTTTTTTGTTTTGCGGTGTTCATAAAAAAAAAAAAATGTATGCCTACCAAGCTGCACCTTGGTCCAATTCATCAAACAAACGTGACAGAAGATCCCACTACAACTGGACCAAGCAGCATGCCCGGAAGGAGATAGCATCCTGGTCTATAGAGGATGTTGAGGAGAGAATAGCCTGGACTTGGGAGGAAGTATTGGAGAGATATGAAAGCCTGCCGGGGAAGCAGGCAGAAGCAGCGAATGAGCATCAACGACGACTCCGGAGGTCGCAACCACGACGCAAGCACGAGAGGCAGCCCCAAATATTTTTAGGGGGGATACACGGGGTGGTTGGCGGAGCCAGGTTTCAGACCAGAGCCAACTCCCCACACACGCTTTAAGGAGCGTGTGACCGTTCAGGCACCATGTTATGCAGTGATAGGCACTGTGTCTCCAATGCGCATCCACAACCCGGTTCATTCTGTGCCAGCTCCTCGCACTTGCCGTGGGAAAGTGAGCATACAGCCAGGACGGGTTGTGCCGGCTCAGCACTCCTGGTCTCCAGTACACCTCCTCAGTCCAGGATATCCTGCGCCGGCTCTACGCACTGTGTTGCCAGTGCTCCTTCACAGCCCAGTGGGTCAAATACCAGCTCCACATAATTGCCGGGCAAAAGTGAGTATCCAGCAAGGACGGTTTGTGCCAGTGCGCCTCCACGGTCCAGTATATCCTGTGCCAGCTCCATGCACCCGGCCTCCAGTGCATGTCTCCAGCCTGGTACGTCCTGTGCCTGCTCCACGCACGAAGCCTCCAGTGGTGATACATGGCCCGAAGCCTCCAGGGATGATCCATGGCACGAAGCCTCCAGTGATGATCCATGGCACAAAGCCTGCAATGATGATCCATGGCACGGAGCCTGTAGTGATGATCCATGGCACGGAGCCTCCAGTGATAATCCATGGCCCGAAGCCTTCAGTGATGATCCATGGCACGAAGCTTCCAGTGATTATCCATGGCATGAAGCCTCCAGTGATGATGCAAGGTCCGATGTCTCCAGCGACGGTCTACAGTTCAGAGTCTCCGGCAACGGTCTGTGGTCCAGAGCCTCCAGCGACGGTCGGCAGTCCAGAGCCCCAGTGACGGCCGGCGGTCCAGAGCCTCCAGCGACGGTCGTTGGTCCAGAGCCCCCAGCGACGGCCGGCAGTCCAGAGCCTCCAGCGACGGTCGGCAGTCCAGAGCCTCCAGCGCCGGTCGGCAGTCCAGAGCCTTTAGCGACAGTATGCAGCCTAGAGCCTCCAGCGGGGGTTCCCAGTCCAGAGCCTCCTGCGAGGATTCCCAGTCCAGAGAGCCTCCGGCGATGATCCATGGTCCGGTTCATCCGGCGACGATCTACGGGCCGGTTCCTCCGGCGATGATCCACGGTCCAGAGCCTCTGGCGATGATCCACGGTCCGGTTCCACGGAAGAGGAGGGATCAGCGAGTGGAGCGGGGTCTACCCGGACCCTCCCCCATGGAGTCAGGTTTTGCGGTCGGAGTCCGCACCTTTGGCGGGGGGGGGGGGGGGTACTGTCACGCCCTGACCTTAGAGAGCCTTTTTATTTCTCTATTTGGTTAGGTCGGGTTGTGATTTGGGTGGGCATTCTAGTTTTCCTATTTCTTTGTTTGGCCTGGTATGGTTCCCAATCAGAGGCAGCCGTCTATCGTTGTGTCTGATTGGGGATCATACTTAGGCAGCCCTTTTTCCCCCTTTAGTTTGTGGGATCTTGATTTTGTATTGGTGCTGTGTAGCCTGCAGAACTTTACGTTCGTTTTGTATTTTGTTGTTTTGCGGTGTTCATTTTAAAATAAAGAAAAATGTATGTCATCAGGCTTAAGCCATGTTACAGTTAGGCCAATCACACTGCACCTTGGTCCAATTCATCAAACGAACGTAACAGTATGACTGTGGCAGTGAGTAGGTCCAGAGACATGTTGGATAAAACCCACTGAGCCAATGATGGCTCCGAAAGCCTTTTGGAGTTGGTCTGTGGACTTTTTCACGTGAATTTTAAAGTTACCAAAAATTAGAATATTATCTGCTATGACTACAAAGTCTGATAGGAACTCAGTGAGGAACACTGTATATGGCCCAGGAGGCCTGTAAACAGTAGCTTTAAAAAGTGATTGAGTAGGCTGCATAGATCTCATGACTAGAAGCTCAAAAGACGAAAAAAAAAATGGTATATTGAAATTTGCTATCGTAAATGTTAGCAACACCCCCGCCTTTGCGGGACGCACAGGGAATATTGTTACTAGTGTTACCAGGATGTGAGGCCTCATTTAACACAGTAAATTCATCAGGCTTAAGCCATGTTTCAGTCAGGCCAATCACATCAAGATTATGATCAGTGATTAGTTCATTGACTATAACTGCCTTTGAAGTGAGGGATCTAACATTAAGTAGCCCTATTTTGAGATGTGAGGTATCACAATCTCTTTCAATAATGGCAGGAATGGAGGAGGTCTTTATTTGAGTGAGATTGCTAAGGCGAACACCGCCATGTTTAGTTTTGCCCAACCTAGGTCGAGTCACAGACACGGTCTCAATGGGGATAGCTGAGCTGCCTACACTGTCTGTGCTAGTGGCAGACTCCACTAAGCTGGCAGGCTGGCTAACAGCCTGCTGCCTGGCCTGCACCCTATTTCATTGTGGAGCTAGGGGAGTTAGAACCCTGTCTATGTTCGTATATAAGATGAGAGCACCCCTCCAGCTAGGATGGAGTCTGTCACTCCTCAACAGGCCAGGCTTGGTCCTGTTTGTGGTTGAGTCCCAGAAAGAGAGCCAATTATCTACAAATTATATATTTGGGGATCCAATCTATTGGGTTGGATGCTGGTCTAATTTCAATTGATCAGGAAAAGGCATTTCACCGAGTTGAACATCAATGCTTATGGCTCACTTTTGAGGAATTTGGTTTCACATCTGGTTTTATTGCCATGATCAGGTTGATACATGTTGACATGGAAAGTGTATTGAACGTTAATGGTGGCTTGAGTGCTCCTTTTATAGCGTGTAGAGGTAGTAGGCAGGGGTGTTCGTTGTCGGGAATGTAATATGCCATCGCTATGAGCACTATTAAGTAGCATTAGAAGTTGCATTGAAGTGGTGTACCTTTCAGAGGATTTTCCTCCTATTCATCTCTCAGTGTATGTTGATGATTGTATTTGCGTGGTATTTGCGTGAAAAATCAAGCGGAGGTGGATAGCTTTACTTACATTATTGATCGGTGTAGGGGAATATCCTCTGCAAAGGTAAACTGGGAAAGAAGTTGTGCTATACAGATTGGGTAATGTTCTGGAGGGATCATGGCTTTGCCAGGTGGCTGGAATGGTGTAAGGGAGGTTTAAGTATCTTGGAGTGTACCTAGGAGATGAGGGCACTATTGAAATAAATTGAATGGGGTGGTTGATGGGAGGATGAGGAGATGGCCTTGGTTGGTATCTCGTATGTCATGCGCACTATTATTCTTAACAATTTGGTTGCTTCTGCACTTTGGGATAAATATCATTGGGTTCCACAAAGTGTTGTGTATTTGTCAAAAGAGGAGGGGGGGGCAACGTCTTGTACATCTGGATAGTAGGGCTGCTGTTTTCCTTCCAGTTCCAGTTTATTCAAAGTTTGCTTTATGGACCGGAAAATGTAGTTTAGAGAAGGGTGGCAGGTCTTGTATTACAGCAGGCAGGGGGATTAGGTTTAAAGAAAGCTTTATTTTTAGTTTTAAAAAAAAGAAAGCTTTTTTTTTAGTAGCCAGATTTCTAGGGTGGGAGTACCTCCGTTTTACAGAGGCCTTCTTAGGGTTTGGAGAATAATGAAGGTGTCCAGAAGCACTACAACGGAGTCAGTGCATTGGCTGCTGGAGGAAACTCTGCTGTATGGGGCAAGACTGGATTGTACAACTGTAGCTGTTCCACATTTCTCCAAGATTCTGGTGAAGGGCAAAATCATCACCCTAAAACAGTTAACGGACATGACTGGGCCCAGTCATGTCCGATGAAGGACAGGTGGTAGAACATTTGGGGGTGAGATCGTAAAGGATTGTCAGACAACTACCGGGAAGCTGCAGGAAGGCTCTGTCAGCAGAGGAGTGGAATATGTTCAACAGTCACAAGAAAAAGGTACCAAATGAAAACATCCTATTTCCAAGAATAGCGATTACACCCAATATCTCAGAGTCTGAAAGAAAAGCGTTATTACTGGACCGTTACAAAACGGCACTAGTGGTACTACTACAGGAAAAGGAGGATCATTCTCATTGACGGAGCTGGGCTGTAGTGGAGCAGTTTGAGAATTTCAAGTTCCTTGGTGTCCACTTCACTAACAAACTAGAATGGTCCAAACACACCAAGACAGTCATGAAGAGGGCACAACAAAGCCTATTCCCCCTCCGGAAATGAAAAAGGAAATTAAAAAGATTTGGCATTGGTCCTCAGATCCTCAAAAGGTTCTATGGCAACATCGAGAGCATCACTGCCTGGTATGGCAACTGTTCGGCCTCCGACCGCAAGGCCCTACAGAGAGTGTCTGCCATCCAGGACCTCTACACCAGGCGGTGTCAGAGGAAGGCCCTAAAAAATGTCAAAGACCCCAGCCACCCCAGTCATAGAATGTTCTCTATACTACCACATGGCAGCAGTGATGCCAACTTAGCAAGTTTGTTGCTAGATTTAGCAACTTTTTTAGCAACTTTCTTTTCAAACAGAACCTAGCAACAAATTTAGCTACTTTTAAAAATTTATTTTGAACTTTTAGCAACTTTTGAAATTTGACTCAAATGCTAAATGCACGCATTTTCCCTCTAAAGACACAAAAAATATTTTCTCTGTCACACACTCAGTCACAACACACGTGCCTGGCTGCAAAAGTGCATTGTGAGTGACATCAGCAGCAGGCGCTCAGCTCGTGCACATGCAGCAGCAGGCCAGCAGAAATTCCAGCAAATTGCAAATCATTGTTGGCTGACTACAGCAGCAGTAGTACGGGTTCGATGAGCCAATCCCAATGAATATAGTTGGTGACAAATGTTTGATCTTGAACAGAATTTACAACATCAATCAACATGGCTCAATCAGAATTGTACAGCCAGAAGAACAGAAAAGAGTGTGAGTCTGTACCTGAACAAATGTGAAATCATATTTTTTGCTGAAATGGCCAGTCAATTTGAGTAACATTATTGTGTATTCTACGTAATGACGCAGTTTTACATTATCACGCAACAACATCACAACATCATTTAGCAACTTTTAGCACAAATCAACCTGCCTCTAGCAACTTACCCTGACAATGTGTTGGCAACACTGCATGGCAGGCGGTACCAGAGCGCCAAGTCTAGGACCAAAAGGCTTCTCAAGAGTCTTTACGCCCAAGCCATAAGAATCCTAAACAAATGGCTACCCGGACTATTTGCATTGTCCCGCCCCCCTCCCCCAACCCCTATTTTACCCTTCTGCTACTCTCTGTTTATCATATATGCACAGTCACTTTAACTATATTCATGTACTGTATGTACTACCTCAATTAGCCCGAATAACCGGTGCCCCCGAACATTGGCTACCTGGATTATCTGCATTGTGTCCTGCCACCCACCACCGGCCAACATCTCTTTTAAAATAATGGTAATCTGTTTTTCATATATGCATAGTCACTTTAACCATACCTACTGTACATGTTCATACTACCTCAACTAGTCCAACTAACCGGTGCCTGTATTTAGCCTCACTACTGTTATTTTTAACTGTCTTTTTACTATTGTTTTTATTTCTAAATTAAACTTAATCACTTAATACCTATATTTTACTTAAAAATAGCAATGTTGTTTAGGGCCTTTAAGTAAGCATTTCACTATATGGTCTACACCTGCTGTATTCGGCGCAAGTGACAAATAAACTTTGACTACATTTGATATGAGAGGGTTTTGCATGGCATCACTGCATTTAATGCTTTGGTATCTGTCATTTACTCAGATGTTGGAGACGGATGTCTTTTTTTGCAATATAAGAGAAACAATTTTTCACTGTTTTATGGAGTGTGAGAGGATAAAGCCTCCATTTAAAGTACTAGAGTAATGTCTACAGCTGTAGGGGAGATATTCAATAACACTGTTTTTATTTTGGGGTTTCAATATAGTAAGCAACAGAAAAGAAAATGGTAACTGTTAAATTTTATTTTGGGACAAGCTAAGATGTCCATTATTCTGAGTAGGAAACAAAATATAGACACGGGATATGGGCAGGATGTAAGATGTGTTAATTAATTAAGGGATTAGTCAAAGCGAGAATGAAAATGGATTTTGAGTTCTTCTCGGCTGTAAAAGATCTTCCATTGTTTGAGGAGAAGTGCATGTACGAAGGAGCGATATGTTTTGTGGAGGAGGGGGATATTTAAAAAAATATAAAAATAATTTGAATGTAAATTATTTTAAATGTTTTCTTTATTTTTTCATGTTTATTTAAGAATGACACATTTGTTGTTTAATTTCTGAAAATGCAGTGTGCCATTATTTGTGTAAATACTTGAGTATAAAATAAAGGTTTTATAAAAACTCAAAAACTCTCTGTTTTTTCTCCTTCACTCCATTTCTCACTCTCTCCCTCCCTCACTCCATCTATTCACTCAGTCTCTCTCCATCCCGCTGTCTCTCGCGCGCCTGCTGTCTCTCACTCTTGTGTCGCTCCATCGCTCTCACTCTGTCTCTCCATCTCTCTCTTATCTCTCTTTCGCTCTCTCTGTCTTTCACTCTCTCTCTCACTCTCTCACTCGGTCTCTCCATCTCTCTCTCACTCTGTCTCTCTTTCTCTCACTCCATCTCGCTCTCCTTCCCTGTCTCGCTCAGGTCTGTCTCTCCCTCTCGGTCCATCTCCCCCTCTCCAGTGCAGGAAATACATCCGATTTACAATCAGACATCCAGAAGACATGAGGACTTTGTAGAGCGTACAGTCACATCTTGCCCCCCTCCCCCTCCCCCCTCCGTGAAACACAGGGAGACGACACATACTGTATAAGTGGCTGCTGTGATGATGCTGAGACTGGGACTGTGACTGATGATGACAGAAAGCAGATGCATGCAGGCATCGATGGTACAGCATGTGTGGAAACATCACAAAGCTTTTGATTTAAAATACAGTTAAAATGCAAGACTATTAGCCAACATTGAATCCCTCTTTTATGGACTAATATATAGGGGGAAATTGTTTTCTATTCTCAGCAAACCAAAATTGGTTATTTGAACATCTCCAAAACATGCATTAGGTTACACCTAAAGTTCTAATAACACAAAATCTGTCAAGTTGCAAATTGTATAAAACATTCGGCTGACATTGGTAAGAACGTTCCCCAAATATCTTTTGTTATTACATTATCTAGAAACCTAATACGAACCTTAGGGGGATGTTCCGCGTGGTTGATAGGAGAACATTCCCAATGACATTTAATTTAAAACATTATTTGAATGTTTTTGGGGTGTAAGGTACACTGTATATAGACATAATATGACATCTGAATTGTTTTTATTCTTTTGTCATAAAAAAATATTTTTACATGACCCTCCACCTGTACCGTAAGAAGAATTGCAGCCCCTCTACTCAATTAATTATCTCACAATAATACTTACTGCCACAAATATCACAAATAACAATAACTGTAGAGACCCTGTGTTTATACACGTGGATATCGACTTCGGCATTCTTTTGTGGCACAGTCGATGCCAAGCAGTGCTGTCCCAGAAGGTTGAGGGTTCACTGACAGTGGTGTATTGGAGGGTATAAGCTGTTATACAGTATGCATAAGTATATGCATATACTCACTTTTAATCCCCACGCTGCGTATCAAAGTAAGGCAGTGGATGTATACGCCCTATCAATTAATAAGGCTGATGGAACAAATCAAAATGTGTATCTCAAAATGTTGACAACCTATTATTTCTACACATTTTAGGCACAGCAATGTGCACACGGCGGTAGGGCGCGAATGTTCCAAAATACAATTTGCGGGGGAAAGACAGTTCTAAAATGTGAGCGGTTTCATAGACAGAGATAGTAATATCCATTAAAATAGAGTGGAGAAAGTGGAGAGATCTAAAGATGCAACAACTATTATGAGTTGCTAATATGACCAGGATAATGCCTTTGGCTACTAGACAATGAAAGAAAGTTGAAATAAAACCAACACTACAGGGGAATGCTTACTGTATGAGGAAGTCTTAATAAAATAAAAGCATTGCATACATGTTTCTCTGGTGGGATTCTGGCTGCATTCTACTATAAATCAAGGTAAGATAAAACGTCCAGGTTTCAAACAATTAAGGAACAGGAAAATAGGCCTAACTTATTCTGGTAGATGGAAAGGGTTTCCCCAAAAACATCTAATTTAAATGTTAACTAGTTACAAAGTAGCCTATGACGACCTGGCAGAATGATATCATGATTATTTGCAACTATCCTCAGGAAATTTGTTTTGCAAAATTCATCTGTTGTGCTACAGGAACACCGCTAACCAAACAACAGTGCTAGTTGCCTGCACACTTGTATTAAAAATATTAATTTCTTTGATTTTTCCCAGACCTAAAAAGTGGTCTCCTGATTTGGTTAAGCATTGTTATGGATTTGAACATCCACCATTGTTGTTTTTCGACAAAAAAAAAAAAAAACAGAATGTATCTGTTTCAAAGGTAGGCCTACTATTATGCTGCTTCCACTGAACTTCGGTTGGCCTGACTTTGAAAGACCAATATGGGATTGATAGTTTAAAGTAATTCAGTGTATGTTACTGTTTCTCATATATATTTTTTTCACACAGGGCATCTTTCCTCTCCCAGAAAGGCTGTTTGTAAAATGTGGGGCAAAATTTGAGTACACATACTTCTCCAGGCACCACTACACTGTTTGCCAACCACCACTGTTGAGTTCACTCTCCTGTTTCATTACACTATGATCAGTGCTGACAGCAGACAATGATTAGCTATGGGGAAATGGATCAAATATATACAGTGAATTTTCCACCAACATGTTCCTGTTCCAATGCACTACACAACCAATAAGCAAAGCATACCAATTTCGGGCGTTTCAACATCATGTTTGCGTTTTCAACACCACAATCATCAAAACGACTATGTCAATCTCAACAGGAAACACATTCTTCCCTACCTTGTACCCAGTATTGAAGGCTTGGTTTGACAATCTCGGAATGTCATTAAACTTTTTGGTGTTTTGTAAAATATGTATTTTTCCATTCATCAAATGGTTGTTGCACAGCTTGGATGCTGGAATTATATTTTGGACAAACTCGGGCAGGTAGCCTAAAGGAGACTTTTGAAGTAGCCTAATCAGATTAAAACATTGTGATTTATTTTTTTATGCTACACATAAAAGTGTAATACATTTTAAATGTGAAATGACAAATATTTAGGCTATATTGAAGCATTAAGCTCTAGGTGCGGAAGGAATAGGTGTTCGGATCAGAGAGGAGGCAGTGTTCATTAAGCTTTCCTGAATAACTGGGATTCCAGGGAGAAAACATCACAAAATAATGAGGGTTCCTCAAGGGTTCTTTGGAAGGGATGATGGTTCTATGTGGAACCATAATGACCTATATAACCCTTTGAGCTCTTCAATGGTTCTTTACGGTTCACAAAAGGTTAATTTTCTCTTTTAATATTAATTAAAATATGGGGGCGGCGGTTGATTATATTATTTGGGGGTGTGGTTTGCACACAACTTTTTTTTAGTCTGTAACCATGAGTGAGAGTGTCATTCCAGTGTATCTAATGTGTTGTGTTAAACCAAGATATGGTACCATCTTTTGAAAGATGCACAAATGGCCTTCTGTCTTTGGAGAATGTTTGATGAATTAAGTTATTTGACATCAGGGACCCCCAACTGTTCTAGATGTATCTCAATTGGTAACATTAAATTAAAACAATAATGTAACTTGTGGAATTGAAACAACATAATTTGGCAGACCAGAAAAAAAAACTGGATGTTATTTCAAAAGGATCTACAAGGAACCTTTCAGATTGAGAAAAGTTATTTATGGAACCATTCTTCATAAAGGTTCTATATGGCCCCAAAAAGTGTTGTAACCACAGGTCCTAATCCAGGCACTTGTCTCCCTGCCTGTGCCATTAAACCCCTTCAACTCATCCAGAACGCCGCAGCCCGTCTGGTGTTCAACCTTCCCAAGTTCTCTCACGTCACCCCGCTCCTCCGTTCTCTCCACTGGCTTCCAGTTGAAGCTCGCATCCGCTACAAGACCATGGTGCTTGCCTACGGAGCTGTGAGGGGAACGGCACCTCAGTACCTCCAGGCTCTGATCAGGCCCTACACCCAAACAAGGGCACTGCGTTCATCCACCTCTGGCCTGCTCGCCTCCCTACCACTGAGGAAGTACAGCTCCCGCTCAGCCCAGTCAAAACTGTTCGCTGCTCTGGCCCCCCAATGGTGGAACAACTCCCTCACGACGCCAGGACAGCGGAGTCAATCACCACCTTCCGGAGACACCTGAAACCCCACCTCTTTAAGGAATACCTAGGATAGGATAAGTAATCCCTCTCACCCCCCTTTAAGATTTAGATGCACTATTTTAAAGTGACTGTTCCACTGGATGTCATAAGGTGAATGCACCAATTTGTAAGTCGCTCTGGATAAGAGCGTCTGCTAAATGACTTAAATGTAAAAATGTAAATGTAATAGTGGAACCCTTTTTTGGTGCTATATAGAACCTTTTTAATGGTTCTTTTTAGGACTTTAGGGAAGAGTTGTTTAAAGCACCATACAGGTTCCATTTAGAACCTCAGGAGCATGTTTCTTTATTTCACCTGAAAAAAGGTTCTACATAGCACCAAAAAGGGTCACGCTATGGTTACAAGCCAAATAACCCCTATCAGGTACTATTTAGAACCATCATTTTGTGTGTCTATTGCAGATCCACTTACCAGTATTTTCACTATGAATGATGGATCGAGGGCAGGATAGACAGACAGAACACAGTATATTGACCTGTGGAAAAGCGTAGTGCATAAACTACATACCAAAACAATTTGATAGGACAGGCGCACACAAGCAGATTAGAAATTTGGCTGAGATGGAAGAAAATGAATTTACTGAAAGAAATTCTATAACACAACATGCAACAATTTCTATGATTTTACTGAATCACATTTCATATAAGAAAATCAGTGAAAGAAAATAAATTCACAAGGACCTAATTTGTAGATTAGTGGCGCAGCAATGGGTGGGCATGGGAGGCCATAGGCCCACCCACTTGGGAGCCAGGCCCAGCCAATCACAATGAGTTATCCCCTACAAAAGGGATTTATTACAGAAATATTCATCAGCTGTCTGGGTGGCTGGTCTCAGACGACCCCGCAGGCGAAGAAGCTGGATGTGGAGTCCCTGGGCTGGCGTGGTTACACGTGATCTGCTGTTGTTATGCCGGTTGGATGTACTGCCAAATTCTCTAAAACCACGTTGGAGGTGGCTTATGGTTTGAGAAAACAACAGAATTTTCTGGCAAGAGCTCTGGTGGACATTCCTGCAGTCAGCATTCCAATTGCACGATCCCTCAAAACTTGAGACATCCGTGGAATTGCGTTGTGTGACATAACTGCACATTTTAGAGAGGCCTTTTATTGTCCCCAGCACAAGGTGTACCCATGTAATGATCCTGCTGTTTAATCAGCTTCTTGATATGCCACACCTGGTGGATGGATTAACTTGGCAAAGGAGAAATGCTCACTAACAGCAAATTTGTGCACACAATTGTGTGTGTGTGCGCAAGTATTTGTGAGTATGTGTGTGTGTGTGTGTGTACGTACAAGGCTGGTTTGGTCAGCATTTGCCAGACATGTACGTTGCATTAGGGGACGTGACTCTCCATTAATGGAGTGCATTCATGTCTGACGATGCCCTGTAAAGCCAATATCTGCAATAAGCCATGAGCCAATGAGCAACACCAACCTGCAGAGCTGTACCAGCCTCAGGGAGCTTTAGGGGCTTTGCAGTAATTTGTTTTAATTCATACTATTCTCTTATCATCAGGATCTTTAATGGTTTTCCTGGTTCAGATTGCAGACTGCTTTGTTTTAATTTGTAAATGAAATTGAGAGGCTGTAGTCTGTTGGTAGAACTTGGATTGGGGAAGTTGTAGAATTAATGTTAATAATAGTGGTTGATAGCTGTTGTGGTAGCAAATTGAGCTTTTCAGAGTTATGTATATATACTGTAGCTATCTGTAGTTCTCACCATCCCAAGAAAGCAACTCCAGATCATCGTTATATGCCAATGAAAGGGATGGTCCACCAAACTACAAATGTACAGTCTCTTGTCTATGGACATGGAATTTATGGGCCATCTTCATGCTATGCATGCTCATGCTGGATGTCAAAGGAAGTGCTTCATGGCTCAGGGGGAAGTCATGGTGAGGATACATCCCCAGTGGCCAGTTGCCTGTGGCAGCACAGTTTCCTGACTTGCCCCTCAGCACTCACTCCTCTTTCCCCCTCTTCCTCATCCTCCCAGTACAGTGCACCCATCTCCTCCTCTTTGCCCTCTTCCTCATCCTTCTAGTACAGTGCCCCACCTTTCCCTCCTCCTCTTCCTCATCCTCCTAGCGCAGCACCCCGCATTTTCCCTCTTCTTCCTCCACTTCCTCATCCTCGAAGTGCAGTGCCCCGCCTTGCCCCTGAGCCCTCACTCCATCGTCACCATAATAGAAATGTTCCTCAATGGCTTCTGCATGAGCCTCCTCCTCTTTGTCTCTTACCCCTATTCCTCTTCCCATAGCCCCCTTCACTCCTTGCAGCATTTTGCAGTGTGAAATCGTATCTGCTCAACAGAGGATGAGCCCCCCCAAAAAAGCCATTTATTAGAGTTAGAGACAGGCACAAGAGAGAAGGTGAGAGCGGGGCACAGGGAGGCAGGCTGCGCGCGTCATAGAGAGGCCTGGCTAGTGCAATCAAATAGAGGCCCATCTCATGTCTGTTTGCACGCGCACACAGGCACACACACGCATACACACACACAGATCACACACACACTAGTGTCATAAAGCATCATTAGCATCATCCTAGTGAACTTAATCTGAGGAATTAGTCGCGATCCTATTCGTTTAGCCGATGGCTCCAACTTAATCAAGACAAATTAGCAGATAAAGGAAAAGGTGCTCATGAATATCAGTACTAATTTAAAATGTCCTGAACAATTATTCTGATTCCCTTAAAATAGCCATTGAGTGACTAAAATATCACCTATATATATTTGAAAATTACTTTCTCTCATGGCTAACCACCAGGAAGTTTAAAAAGACAGGTTTAGTGGGCGGGGATCTTATATTCATGAGCTCACCTTGACTGACAGCTCTTTGAAACACCCATGTCAAGCAACTTGGATGCAGTGAGCAGTGTTGGAGTAAAATCATCTCAAGCAAATTTGGTGATACACAAAGCAACTCAAACAACATTGAAATTGCATTATAACGCTGTCAAAAATGTTACATACATATACCGTTTGGCATGTGTCTTCATTGTGCGGATCAGACCTGGTGAGGAGTGGAAGACCGCTTTCAACACGCCTACTGGTCACTATGAATACTTGGTGATGCCCTTCGGCCTGACCAACGCCCCAGCGGTGTTCCAAGCGGTCATAAACGATGTGCTTAGGGATATGCTTAACATATTTGTGTTCGTTTACTTGGATGACATCCTCATCTTTTCGAGCTCTCTTCAAGAACACACTAAGCATGCCATCTGTACGTTAAGCCGGAAAAATGTGAATTCCATTCATCCCGAGTACAATTCCTGGGATTTGTAGTGGAACCCGGTCGAGTCCAAATGGACCCCAGGAAGGTGGGGGCGGTAGCGGATTGGCCCACCCCCAAATCCGTTAAGGAAGTTCAGCGTTTCCTGGGCTTCACTAACTTTTACCGCAAGTTCATCAAGAACTTCAGCTTGGTGGCAGCCTCTCTCTCAGCTTTAACCAAGGGTGGCAATGCAAGGTTTTTGTGGGGAAGAGAAGCTGAGACGGCCTTCCAAGGACTCAAGCAGCGCGTCCTCTCTGCTCCCATCCTGATACTACCGACTACGGATGAACCGTTTGTGGTAGAGGTAGACGCCTCAGAGGTTGGTGTTGGAGCTGTCCTGTCTCAGAGGGGTGAAGACAAGAAGCTTCATCCGTGCGCTTTCTTCTCACACCGGCTTACCCCGGCTGAGAGGAACTACGATGTGGGGGATCGTGAACTCCTAGCGGTTAAGATGGCATTGAAGGAATGGAGACACTGGCTCGAGGGGGCTTCTCACCCGTTTCAAGTGCTTACGGACCACAAAAATCTGGAGTATATCCAGCAGGCGAAGCGTTTGAACTCTAGACAAGCTAGATGGTCTCTTTTCTTCAATCGATTCCAGTTTATCCTCACCTATAGGCCCGGGTCGAAGAATCTCAAACCGGATGCCCTGTCCCGAGTCTATGCTCCTGCCATTCGAGATGACACGGACATGCCTGTCCTTCCTGCTGCTAAGATCGTGGCTCCGATCTCGTGGCAAGTTGAGGATACCGTGAGACGAGCTCAAGCTATTGAACCGGACCCAAAAGGAGGTCCTGCCAATTGGTTGTTTGTCCCCAAGGCAGTGAGGACTCAGGTCCTTCTGTGGGGGCACTCCTCTCGCCTCACCTGTCACCCGGGCGTAGGTCGCACCTTGGAGTTTATCCAGCGTAAGTTCTGGTGGCCTACCATAAGAGAAGACGTTGCCACTTAAGTCAATGCCTGCCCCGTGTGCTGCCAGGGCAAATCTTCTCACCTCCGCCTGCAATGACTCCTTCACCCTTTACCGGTTCCCCACAGACCCTGGTCCCATATCTCGTTGGACTTCATTACTGGCCTTCCTCCATCCCATGGCAATACTACTATCCTAGTCATTATCGACAGGTTTTCAAAGGCGGCCGGGTCGTCCCTCTGACTAAGTTACCTTCTGCCAAGGAAACGGCTGAGTTGGTAATTAATCATGTGTTCCGAGTCTTCGGCATTCCTCAAGATATGGTTTCTGACAGAGGTCCCCAGTTCGCCTCTAGGTTTTGGAAGGCCTTCTGCCAACTCATGGGTGCTTCTGCCAGTCTATCTTCAGGGTACCATCCGGAGTCCAACGGCCAAACTGAGAGGATGAATCAAGAGCTGGAAACCACCTTCCGATGTATGACTCGTAACAACCCGTCCACATGGTCGTCCTTCATTGTTTGGGCCGAATACGAGCACAACACCTTGCGCTCCTCCTCCACTGGTATGTCCCCGCACGAGTGTCAGTTTGGCTATGCCCCCCCATTGTTCCCGGACCAGGAGGCAGAAGTCAGAGTGCCTTCAGCCTTGAAGTTCGTCAGACGATGTCGGCTTATGTGGAGGAAGACCTGTCTTAATCTTATGCGTTCCTCACAGAGGTACCAACAACAAGCCAACAGACGTCGCCATCCCGGGCCTACCCTGCGCCCCGGCCAGAGAGTCTGGCTCTCCACAAGAGACTTACCACTACGGGTGGAGTCTCGCAAGCTGTCCCGCAAGCTGTCCCCAAAATACATTGGTCCCTTTAAGGTTGCCAGAAGAGTTAACCCAGTTTCTTATCGCCTACACTTACCCAGATCCCTTAAGATTAATCCCACGTTTCACATTTCCTTATTAAAACCTGTTGTTTTTTCTCCCCTTGTCCCGGCAGACAGACCTCCCCCTCCGCCTCGTGTCATTGGAGGCCAGCCGGCTTATACCGTCCATCGGATACTGGATTCCCGCCGGGTGCAGCGGTCCTGGCAGTATCTGGTGGACTGGGAAGGCTACGGTCCCGAGGAGTGCTCCTGGGTTCCTGCCAAAGACATACTGGACCCTGACCTCATTCGTCAGTTCAGGGCCCTCCACCCTGAGAGAGCTGGTAGGAACGTCAGGAGCCATTCCTAGGGGGGGGATTCTGTCAGGATTTGGCCAGGGTTGTTCCGGTTTTTGGTCACTAGATGCCCCCATTGTGCCTTTTGACCTTTTGTTTTCCCTTGATCCCCATTATTATTTGCACCTGTGCCTCGTTTCCCCTGATTGTATTTAAACCCTTTGTTTTCCTCTGTTCTTTGCTCTGTGTTTGTATGTTAGCACCCAGCCCTAGTACTCTGAGAACTCTTGTTGATCCCGGTGGACTCTCTTGTGGAATTCTGTTTTTTTTGTTCTTGTTTGTTTGTTTTTTGAGTATCTTTTGAGGCTTTTTGTTCTTTACCTTCCACCTTGTGGATTTACCTTTTTTGTCTTGGAGGATTACCTTTGTTCTTGTAGGATTCCTTTTGAGGTTGTGGAGTTACATGTTTTCCTGAAGAAACGTCACTTTTTACTTCATTAAATACACCGTCTCAAGTACTACTGTGTCTGCATCATCTTCTGGGTTCTGCCGAATATTCGTGGCTCAGTTGGTTAAGTGACTGCTTCTCACTCCGGAGACCCGGGTTCGTAACCGGGTCCTGACAAGTAGAGTAGCTATCTAGCAATATAAACCACGCTCCTCTGCAAAAACACACCTTCTCCGATGTTGGTTACAAGGTGGTAGTTATTCAAATTAGGTAAGAGAATATCATGTTACAATTGGTGTATTCAAATGAGAGAGTTAGGGTGATGTCACCCTATCCCCTTAATAATCCTGCCTCCTAAATCCAAGTGTTTGACAAGGGGAACTTTAGCAATGTAGAAACAACCGTTATTTTTCATACTTTGTTTATCATACTTTGATCTAGTTTCATCCAAATATCACCCAATTTCATGAAAAACATGATTTTGACTGTTCTTTACCTTTTCCATTTGTTTGCATTTCTTAAAATTTTGCCTATGTAGTGTACTACTTTTGACCAGGACCAATAGGTCTCTGGTCGATAGTAGTGCACTATATAGGGAGTATGATGTCATTTTGGACGCAGACTTGGTCTTGGAGTTCAGAAGAAGCACTCTGTCATGTAGTCAGTAGCCTGGTACTATCTAAATGACATTCAAGTAAAAGGGTCAATTTGTCATGTGGTTCTCCACTATGGGACAGCATCCATTACGGGACAGTTCAGGAAGCATTTCATATGTGAACCCTACCAAAACATATACATCAATCAAAATCATTCAGGCTAGAAACAGCCCCATCTGAAGAAAGGCGAATTCTGTATAGATTTCACTCCCTTGCAGAGGGAAACTGGCTAATGAATTTGGATCACTTCCTGTAGTTACATGCCAGAGTCCGTCAAGCAAAACCACTGCTGCTGTTGCTCCTACAATGAAAGGGATGGGAATACACTCTCTGTGTTGTGTGGGGATCGTTATTGATTTAATTCAAATCTAGTTTTCTGGTACACCTCCTGTTCCATTTTGCCATGACATGTTTTAAATACAACAAATTAGCATACTACATCAATAGATGTAGACCACCATGTTGGTTCGGTCCTGTTTAGAAAATAAGTCGATATGTAGGTTATTGTTAACACCGTGCCAACCTACAGTCGCTTAAATTCCCCGTTTGTGTTCTGAATTGCTTTCCCATTCATTGGGACAATAGGAGACATTTTGAAAGATGTATAGAATATGTGTTTTCCTGCCTCTCTTTCACGACACAATTAATCCTACCATGCTGACTGTTAAGTTTATGCTGCATGTAATCTGTACATGAAGCTATAGTTTTGCTATACAGCTTTAAAAGTATGGAGACATACTTTATGCAAACATGAATGCACACACACACACACACACACACACACACACACACACACACACACACACACACACACACACACACACACACACACACACACACACACACACACACACACACACACACACACACACACACACACACACACACACACACACACACACACACACACACACACACACACACACACACACACACACACACACGCACACCAAGTTCATGCAATAAGACTTTGAGGAATGTTGTGCATTTGTATGTGTATAAGTGTGTATGGCACTCTTTCCTCGCGCCTCTTATCTTCACAGCGGGCATATGTTCCCAAACTGAGTGACGAAAAAAGCTTTAGTAGATTTCTACAGAGGCTTCATACCGCCCTTCACTGACATGCATTGTACATCACTGAATTGCCCAGCAGCACAATACCAACGACATTAGCTGTGTATTCAGGCTTTCAGATGTTATTTTAGAAAAGCTGCATGATTTCTGTGATGCAGGGTACCTAGTGGTGTCAACCATTTACACCTTTGATGAAACTCACAGCATACAAGCAAAATGTTCCTCCTACATCAACAACAACATTAACACCAATGTTACCCCAATTAGAGAGAGCTTTTACTCTGTGACAGTAACTGTTGCTGATGTCCTCCTCCCCATCACATCTATGTTTAGTGGCAGGGTGATGATGCCTCCACTATCAAGCCTGTCAGAACAAGACCACACATCCACATGGACAGTAAAAGCTGTGCCTAGAACACTACAGACCTGTACATGTTATTTGAGTATCTGGTATTTCAAATACTTTTTTTCTGTGTATTTGAGCGTTTTCAAAAACTCAGCCGAAAACAAGCCTTTTATTTGACTATTCGAATGGTTATTTGTAAAATAAAATTAATTTTAAATATACCAAATTGTATTTGAGAGTTTTTTCTAATGCTATTTTTAAATACCTGAGTTATGAGAGTTTGAGTCACTGTACTTGCATTTTAAAATACTTTCCATGTGTATTTCCAAAATATATTAAACTATTTGTCTTTTCAAATTTCAAAATATCTGATTACTTACTTCAAATGTATGTGAAAGTAATTGAGATTTTTGAAATAGTATCTAAACCCAGGCCTAGAACACTCAAAATCAAAAGAGAATGTATGTCGTGTCTTCTTTCGGAGAGTACATGGTGGGTTATACAAAAACACAGTACAGAATACAGTTTTGTGTTGGAAACATATTTTTCTATGAATTCTGCAGCATGTGTATTTCTTTGAATTCCACACTGTAAATGGAATAGAATCAATAGAATGGATTAGGTGTTGCTTTTAAGTAGGTGCTATTTTTTTCTATTTCTTAGTAAAGCATTTGCAGTGTAACACATTACATATGGTGAGCTTCAGAAACAGGTGTTCCTCTGTTTCATGTTCATGTGCTCTTCAACACCTCCATGTTGTTGAGGCTGGCTTTAGACATGTAATCATGGGAGGATAAGGTGGCGGGTGAGGTACTGTTGGTGTGTGTGTGATGTGTGTAGGTGTGTGCTTGCATGCGTTCTTGATAAAGCACAAGTATAACAAGTTCTCACAGTTTGACCAATTTGACTTCCGCCGTCTGTTCCGGTTTTTACAAATGTCAAATTTCGAAATTGCTCCAAAAGTCACAATTTGAATTTTTTGGGACACCCTGGGTTGCTCCTCCTGCTGCAGCTGCACCCTGGGTTGTACCACTGCTGTCACCGGTGCCTCTGGGCTGGGTAAGTTTAGAAATTTATTCTGAATGGTTAACCCCTCTGGCCAAAAGCCAGAGAAAATGCAGAGCGCCAAATTCAAATAAATTACTAGAAAACTCAAACTTTCATGAAATCACACATGCAAGATAGCAAATTAAAGCTACACTTGTTGTGAATCCAGCCAACGTGTCAGATTTCAAAAATGCATTTTCTGCGAAAGCAAACGATGCTATTATCTGAGGATAGCACCACAGTAAACAAAGAGAGAAAAGCATATTTCAACCCTACAGGCGAGACACAAAACACATAAATAAAAAATATAATTCATGCCTTACCTTTGACGAGCTTCTTTTGTTGGCACTCCAATATGTCCCATAAACATCACAAATGGTTCTTTTTTTCGATTAATTCTGTCGATAAATATCCAAAATGTCCATTTATTTGGCGCGTTTGATCCAGAAAAACACCGGTTCCAACTTGTGCAACGTGACTACAAAATATCTCAAAAGTTACCTGTAAACTTTGCCAAAACATTTCAAACTACTTTTGTAATAAAACTTTAGGTATTTTTAAAATGTAAATAATCGATAAAATTGAAGACGGGATGATCTGTGTTGAATTACAGGAGGAAAACAAACTGTAGCATGCTTTCTGGTCACGCACCTCTATCCAACAGTACACTTCAAGTTACCCTCGTTCAAGATGGCCGTACTTCTTCGTTACACAAAGGAAAAACCTCAACCAATTTCTAAAGACTATTGAGATCCAGTGGAAGCGAAAGGAACTGCAATAAGGTCCCTTAGAAATCTGGATTCCCAATGAAACCTCATTGAAAAGAGAGTGACCTAAAAAAAAGAAAGCTGTGTTTAAAATACTAGCACACAGCTCAGACACCATGAATACCCCACCAGAGGTCTCTTCATAGTACAAGTCCAGAACAGACTATGGAAGGCGCACAGGACTACATAGAGCCATGATTATGTGGAACTCTATTCCACACCAGTTAACTGATGCAAGCAGTAGAATCAGATTTAAAAAGAAGGTAAAAACAGACCCTATTGAACAATGGGGACTGTGAAGAGACACACACAAATGTGCAGACACGTGCATATGTACACATTGTGATATTGTTGTATGGTGGAATTGAACATTTTGTGTTATGGATATGTGGTGGTGTAGGGATGTCGTGATGTGCTGTTTAACCTCTCTAGGGTATGTCTGGCCAACATCCAGTGAGATTGCAGAGCGCCAATTTCAAAAACAGAAATACTCATTATAAAAATTCAGAAAACAAGACATATTTTACATAGGTTTAAAGATGAACTTCTTGTGAATCCAACCACGGTGTCAGATTTAAAAATGCTTTACGGCAAAAGCATACCTTACGATTATTTGAGTAGACAAATCATTACAAACCAGCCAAGAAGAAGAGTTACAAAACGCAGAAATAGAGATGAAATTAATCCCTTACCTTTGATGATCTTCATATCGTTGCACTCAGAAGACATTCATTTACTCAATAAATGTTCCTTTTGTTCGATAAAGTCTCTTTATATCCAATAACCTCCGTTTTGTTTGCGCATTTTCTTCAGTAATCCACAGGTTCAAACGCAGTCAAAGCAGGCAGACAGAAAATCCAAATTGTATCCAGGAAGTTCATAAAAACATGTCAAACAATGTATATATTCAATCTTTAGGTTGTTTTTAGCCTAAATGATCTATAATATTTCAACCGGACAATAACGTCTTCAATATAAAAGGTAAACAAGAAATGCACTCTCTCGGGATTGCGCATGAAAAAGCTCTGCGACACGTCAGGGTCCACTCATTCAGTCTGCTCTTACTCCCTCATATTTCAGAATACAGCCTGAAACATTTTCTAAAGGCTGTCGATATCTAGTGGAAGACAGAGGAACTGCAATTTGAGTCCTAAATCAATGGATACTGTCATAGCATTGAATAGAAAACTACAAAACCAACAAAAAACGACTTCCTGAATAGATTTTTCTCAGGTTTTTGCCTGCCAAATCAGTTTTGTATTACTCACAGACACTATCTTAAGGTACAGGGGGCAGCATTTTCACTTGTGGATAAATATCGTGCTCAATTTCAACTTCCTGCTACTCATGCCAAGAATATAAGATATGTATATCATTAGTAGATTTTGATAGAAAACACTCTGAAGTTTCTAAAACTGTTTGAATCATGTCTGTGAGTATAACATAACTTATGTAGCAGGCAAAACCCCGAGGACTAACCGTTCAGCTTTTTCTTTGAGGTCTCTGTTCAGTATATTCTCATTGGGAAACGGTATTTCTTAGGAACTTGTTTTCAGTTCCTACCGTTTCCACTGGATGTCACCAGTCTTTGAAATTTGGTTGAGGTTATTCATTTGTGCAACGAAGAAGTACGGGCATCTAGGAACTGCATAACACTGTTGAGAGTTGCGCAAGACTTGAAAAGTAGCTTGGTTTGTTGTCTTCCTGTATTGAACACAGATAGACCCGTCTTCAATTTGATCAATAATTAACGTTTAAAAATACCAAATGTTGTATTAAAAAAGTAGTTTGAAAAGTTTTGGCAAAGTTTACAGGCAACTCTTGAAACATTTTGTAGTGACGTTGCGCAATTTGGAAGCTGTTTTTTTTCTGGATCAAACGTGCCAAATAAATTGACATTTTGGATATATATGGATGGAATTAATCGAACAAAAGGATCAATTGTGATATTTATGGGACATATTGGAGTGCCAACAAAAGAAGCTCGTCAAAGGTAAGGCGTGTTTTATATTTTATTTCTGTGTTTTGTGTAGCGCCTGCAGGGTTGAAATATGCTACCCTCTGTCATGTTTTGTCTTATATTGTCTTGTCATTTTGCTTTCCCTTCTGTTCGTTTTCCCCCTGCTGGTCTTTTTAGGTTCGTTCCCTTTTTTCTCTCTCCCTCCCTCTCTCTCTTCTCTCTATCGTTCCGTTCCTGCTCCCAGCTGTTCCTATTCCCCTAATCAATCATTTAGTCTTTCCACACCTGTTCCCTATCTTGTCCTCTGATTAGAGTCCCTATTTCTTCCCTTGTTTTCCGTTTCTGTCCTGTCGGATCCTTGTATATTGTTCACCGTGCTGTGTCTTTGTCTCGCCCTGTCGTGTCGTGTTTCCCTCAGATGCTGCGTGGTGAGCAGGTGTCTGAGTCTGCTACGGTCAGTGCCTTCCCGAGGCAACCTACAGTTTATTTTCGAGTCTCCAGTCTGTCCTCGTCATTACGAGTGGAATTGTTTTTTATGCTTTGTTTACCGCTCTGTTTTCGCCAAGTCGCTTTTGGGTCCTCATTCACCTGCATAACAGAAGGATCCGACCAAAGAATGGACCCAGCGACTACAGACGCTCATAACACTGCCGTCGAGATCCAAGGAGCCATGCTCGGCAGACACGAGCAGGAATTGTCTGCTGCTCGTCATGCCGTGGAGAACCTGGCCGCTCAGGTTTCCGACCTCTCTGGACAGTTCCAGAGTCTTCGTCTCGTGCCACCTGTTACTTCCTGGTCTGCCGAGCCTCCGGAACCTAGGGTTAATAACCCACCTTGTTACTCCGGGCAGCCCACGGAGTGCCGCTCCTTTCTCACCCAGTGTGATATTGTGTTCTCTCTCCAACCCAACACATACTCTAGAGAGAGAGCTCGGGTTGCTTACGTCATATCACTCCTTACTGGCCGGGCTCGAGAGTGGGGCACAGCTATCTGGGAGGCAAGGGCTGATTGTTCTAACAATTACCAGAACTTTAAAGAGGAGATGATTCGGGTTTTTGACCGTTCAGTTTTTGGTAGGGAGGCTTCTAGGGCCCTGGCTTCCCTATGCCAAGGTGATCGATCCATAACGGATTACTCTATAGAGTTTCGCACTCTTGCTGCCTCTAGTGACTGGAACGAGCCGGCGCTGCTCGCTCGTTTTCTGGAGGGACTCCACGCAGTGGTTAAAGATGAGATTCTCTCCCGGGAGGTTCCTACCAGTGTGGACTCTTTGATTGCTCTCGCCATCCGCATAGAACGACGGGTAGATCTTCGTCACCAAGCTCGTGGAAGAAAGCTCGCGTTAACGGTGTTTCCCTGCTCCGCATCGCAACCATCTCCCTCCTCTGGCTCAGAGACTGAGCCCATGCAGCTGGGAGGTATTCGCATCTCGACTAAGGAGAGGGAACGGAGGATCACCAACCGCCTGTGCCTCTATTGCGGACTTGCTGGACATTTTGTCAATTCATTTCCAGTAAAAGCCAGAGCTCATCAGTAAGCGGAGGGCTACTGGTGAGCGCTACTACTCAGGTCTCTCCATCTAGATCCTGTACTACTATGTCGGTCCATCTACGCTGGACCGGTTCGGGTGCTACATGCAGTGCCTTGATAGACTCTGGGGCTGAGGGTTGTTTTATGGACGAAGCATGGGCTCGGAAACATGACATTCCTTTCAGACAGTTAGACAAGCCTACGCCCATGTTCGCCTTAGATGGTAGTCATCTTCCCAGTATCAGATATGAGACACTACCTTTAACCCTCACAGTATCTGGTAACCACAGTGAAACTATTTCTTTTTTGATTTTTCGTTCACCTTTTACACCTGTTGTTTTGGGTCATCCCTGGCTAGTATGTCATAATCCTTCTATTAATTGGTCTAGTAATTCTATCCTATCCTGGAACGTTTCTTGTCATGTGAAGTGTTTAATGTCTGCTATCCCTCCCGTTTCTTCTGTCCCCACTTCTCAGGAGGAACCTGGCGATTTGACAGGAGTGCCGGAGGAATATCATGATCTGCGCACGGTCTTCAGTCGGTCCCGAGCCAACTCCCTTCCTCCTCACCGGTCATATGATTGTAGTATTGATCTCCTTCCGGGGACCACTCCTCCTCGGGGTAGACTATACTCTCTGTCGGCTCCCGAACGTAAGGCTCTCGAGGATTATTTGTCTGTGTCTCTTGACGCCGGTACCGTAGTGCCTTCTTCCTCTCCGGCCGGGGCGGGTTTTTTTTTTGTTAAGAAGAAGGACGGTACTCTGTGCCCCTGCGTGGATTATCGAGGGCTGAATGACATAACGGTTAAGAATCGTTATTCGCTTCCCCTTATGTCATCAGCCTTCGAGATTCTGCAGGGAGCCAGGTGCTTTACTAAGTTGGACCTTCGTAACGCTTACCATCTCGTGCGCATCAGAGAGGGGGACGAGTGGAAAACGGCGTTTAACACTCCGTTAGGGCATTTTGAGTACCGGGTTCTGCCGTTTGGTCTCGCCAATGCGCCAGCTGTTTTTCAGGCATTAGTTAATGATGTTCTGAGAGACATGCTGAACATCTTTGTTTTTGTCTACCTTGACGATATCCTGATTTTTTCACCGTCACTCGAGATTCATGTTCAGCACGTTCGACGTGTACTCCAGCGCCTTTTAGAGAATTGTCTCTACGTGAAGGCTGAGAAGTGCTCTTTTCATGTCTCCTCCGTTACTTTTCTCGGTTCTGTTATTTCCGCTGAAGGCATTCAGATGGATTCCGCTAAGGTCCAAGCTGTCAGTGAGTGGCCCGTTCCAAGGTCACGTGTCGAGTTGCAGCGCTTTCTAGGTTTCGCTAATTTCTATCGGCGTTTCATTCGTAATTTCGGTCAAGTTGCTGCCCCTCTCACAGCTCTTACTTCTGTCAAGACGTGTTTTAAGTGGTCCGGTTCCGCCCAGGGAGCTTTTGATCTTCTAAAAGAACGTTTTACGTCCGCTCCTATCCTCGTTACTCCTGACGTCACTAGACAATTCATTGTCGAGGTTGACGCTTCAGAGGTAGGCGTGGGAGCCATTCTATCCCAGCGCTTCCAGTCTGACGATAAGGTTCATCCTTGCGCTTATTTTTCTCATCGCCTGTCGCCATCTGAACGCAACTATGATGTGGGTAACCGCGAACTGCTCGCCATCCGCTTAGCCCTAGGCGAATGGCGACAGTGGTTGGAGGGGGCGACCGTTCCTTTTGTCGTTTGGACAGACCATAAGAACCTTGAGTACATCCGTTCTGCCAAACGACTTAATGCTCGTCAAGCTCGTTGGGCGTTGTTTTTCGCTCGTTTCGAGTTTGTGATTTCTTACCGTCCGGGTAGTAAGAACACCAAGCCTGATGCCTTATCCTGTCTTTTTAGTTCTTCTGTGGCTTCTACTGATCCCGAGGGGATTCTTCCTTATGGGCGTGTTGTCGGGTTGACAGTCTGGGGAATTGAAAGACAGGTTAAGCAAGCACTCACGCACACTGCGTCGCCGCGCGCTTGTCCTAGTAACCTTCTTTTCGTTCCTGTTTCTACTCGTCTGGCTGTTCTTCAGTGGGCTCACTCTGCCAAGTTAGCTGGTCATCCCGGCGTTCGAGGTACTCTTGCTTCTATTCGCCAGCGCTTTTGGTGGCCTACTCAGGAGCGTGACACGCGCCGTTTCGTGGCTGCTTGTTCGGACTGCGCGCAGACTAAGTCAGGTAACTCTCCTCCTGCCGGTCGTCTCAGACCGCTTCCCATTCCTTCTCGACCATGGTCTCACATCGCCCTAGACTTCATTACCGGTCTGCCTTTGTCTGCGGGGAAGACTGTGATTCTTAAGGTTGTCGATAGGTTCTCTAAGGCGGCACATTTCATTCCCCTCGCTAAACTTCCTTCCGCTAAGGAGACGGCACAAATCATCATCGAGAATGTGTTCAGAATTCATGGCCTCCCGTTAGACGCCGTTTCAGACAGAGGCCCGCAATTCACGTCACAGTTTTGGAGGGAGTTCTGTCGTTTGATTGGTGCGTCCGTCAGTCTCTCTTCCGGGTTTCATCCCCAGTCTAACGGTCAAGCAGAGAGGGCCAATCAGACGATTGGTCGCATACTACGCAGCCTTTCTTTCAGAAACCCTGCGTCTTGGGCAGAACAGCTCCCCTGGGCAGAATACGCTCACAACTCGCTTCCTTCGTCTGCTACCGGGTTATCTCCGTTTCAGAGTAGTCTGGGTTACCAGCCTCCTCTGTTCTCATCCCAGCTTGCCGAGTCCAGCGTTCCCTCCGCTCAAGCGTTTGTCCAACGTTGTGAGCGCACCTGGAGGAGGGTGAGGTCTGCACTTTGCCGTTACAGGGCACAGACTGTGAGAGCCGCCAATAAACGTAGGATTAAGAGTCCTAGGTATTGTTGCGGCCAGAGAGTGTGGCTTTCCACTCGCAACCTTCCTCTTATGACAGCTTCTCGTAAGTTGACTCCGCGGTTCATTGGTCCGTTCCGTGTCTCCCAGGTCGTCAATCCTGTCGCTGTGCGACTGCTTCTTCCGCGACATCTTCGTCGCGTCCATCCTGTCTTCCATGTCTCCTGTGTCAAGCCCTTTCTTCGCACCCCCGTTCGTCTTCCCTCCCGTCCTTGTCGAGAGCGCACCTATTTACAAGGTACGTAAGATCATGGACATGCGTTCTCGGGGACGGGGTCACCAATACTTAGTGGATTGGGAGGGTTACGGTCCTGAGGAGAGGAGTTGGGTCCCGTCTCGGGACGTGCTGGACCGTTCGCTGATTGATGATTTCCTCCGTTGCCGCCAGGATTCCTCCTCGAGTGCGCCAGGAGGCGCTCGGTGAGTGGGGGGGTACTGTCATGTTTTGTCTTATATTGTCTTGTCATTTTGCTTTCCCTTCTGTTCGTTTTCCCCCTGCTGGTCTTTTTAGGTTCGTTCCCTTTTTTCTCTCTCCCTCCCTCTCTCTCTTCTCTCTATCGTTCCGTTCCTGCTCCCAGCTGTTCCTATTCCCCTAATCAATCATCTAATCTTTCCACACCTGTTCCCTATCTTGTCCTCTGATTAGAGTCCCTATTTCTTCCCTTGTTTTCCGTTTCTGTCCTGTCGGATCCTTGTATATTGTTCACCGTGCTGTGTCTTTGTCTCGCCCTGTCGTGTCGTGTTTCCCTCAGATGCTGCGTGGTGAGCAGGTGTCTGAGTCTGCTACGGTCAGTGCCTTCCCGAGGCAACCTACAGTTTATGGTCGAGTCTCCAGTCTGTCCTCGTCATTACGAGTGGAATTGTTTTTTATGCTTTGTTTACCGCTCCGATTTGTCTAGGAGTATTGCATATTTCCTTTACTGGAATAAAGACTCTGTTTTCGCCAAGTCGCTTTTGGGTCCTCATTCACCTGCATAACACCCTCTTTGTTTACTTTTTTAAATGTATTTTTTTACCTTTATTTAACCAGGTAGGCTAGTTGAGAACAAGTTCTCATTTGCAACTGCGACCTGGCCAAGATAAAGCATAGCAGTGTGAACAGACAACACAGAGTTACACATGGAGTCTATATACATTGTGTGCAAAAGGCATGAGCAGGTAGGCGAATAATTACAATTTTGCAGATTAACACTGGAGTGATAAATGATCAGATGGTCATGTACAGGTAGAGATATTGGTGTGCAAAAGAGCAGAAAAGTAAGTAAATAAAAACAGTATGGGTATGAGGTAGGTAAAAATGGGTGGGCTATTTACCGATAGACTATGTACAGCTGCAGCGATCGGTTAGCTGCTCAGATAGCAGATGTTTGAAGTTGGTGAGGGAGATAAAAGTCTCCAACTTCAGCGATTTTTGCAATTTGTTCCAGTCACAGGCAGCAGAGAACTGGAACGAAATGCGGCCAAATGAGGTGTTGGCTTTAGGGATGAGCAGTGAGTTACACTTGCTGGAGCGCGTGCTACGGATGGGTGTTGCCATCATGACCAGTGAACTGAGATAAGGCGGAGCTTTACCAAGCATGGACTGTAGATGACCTGGAGCCAGTGGGTCTGGCGACAAATATGTAGCGAGGGCCAGCCGACTAGAGCATACAGGTCGCAGTGGTGGGTGGTATAAGGTGCTTTAGTGACAAAACGGATGGCACTGTGATAAACTGCATCCAGTTTGCTGAGTAGAGTGTTGGAAGCAATTTTGTAGATGACATCGCCGAAGTCAAGGATCGGTAGGATAGTCAGTTTTACTAGGGTAAGTTTGGCGGCGTGAGTGAAGGAGGCTTTGTTGCAGAGTAGAAAGCCGACTCTAGAATTTATTTTCGATTGGAGATGTTTGATATGATTCTGGAAGGAGAGTTTACAGTCTAGCCAGACACCTAGGTACTTATAGATGTCCACATATTCAAGGTCGGAACCATACAGGGTGGTGATGCTGGTCAGGCGTGCGGGTGCAGGCAGCGAACGGTTGAAAAGCATGCATTTGGTTTTACTAGCGTTTAAGAGCAGTTGGAGGCCACGGAAGGGGGGGTTGTATGGCATTGAAGCTCGTTTGGAGGTTAGATAGCACAGTGTCCAAGGACGGGCCGGAAGTATATCGAATGGTGTCGTCTGCGTAGAGGTGGATCAGGAAATCGCCCGCAACAGAGCAACATCATTGATATATACAGAGAAAAGAGTCGGCCCGAGAATTGAACCCTGTGGCACCCCCATAGAGACTGCCAGAGGACCGGACAGCATGCCCTCCGATTTGACACACTGAACTCTGTCTGCAAAGTAGTTGGTGAACCAGGCAAAGCAGTCATCCGAAAAACCGAGGCTACTGAGTCTGCCGATAAGAATATGGTGATTGACAGAGTCGAAAGCCTTGGCAAGGTCGATGAAGAAGGCTGCACAGTACTGTCTTTTATCGATGGCGGTTATGATATCGTTTAGTACCTTGAGTGTGGCTGAGGTGCACTCGTGACTGGCTCGGAAACCAGATTGCACAGCGGAGAAGGAACGGTGGGATTCGAGGGATGGGATTTGTGCTATCGTCAGATAATAGCTTCTTATGCTTTCACCGAAAAAATCGGACATATTGGCTGGATTCACAATGAGTGTAGCTTTAATTTAGTATCTTACATGTGTGATTTAATGAAAGTTGGATTTTTATAATTTTATTTGAATTTGCCACGCTGCATTTTCCTGGCTTTTGGCCAAGTGGGACGCAAGCGTCCCCTATACCATAAGAAGTTAACAGTTTTGGAAGCTTTAGAGTGTTTTCTATCCTAATCTACCAGCTATATGCATATCATATCTTCCGGGCCCTTGCTTTTCATCCAAAATTCCAAATGCTGCCCCATACCCTAGAGAAGTTCATCTTTAGCTCATTCAGTACAAACAAAGTTCACTATTTTATCTTTTGTTTTATATGCAATGTAGGTGCTTTGGTGTGTTTGGTCCCCAGGGAAGAGTAGCCTTGGTAGCAGCTAATTGGGATCCCTAATAAATACAGCATACAAATTCTATTACTCAAAGGACCTAAGCAGGATGGGGTCCTCCACCGACAGATTGTTTCTCCTTTAAAAATATGGCTGCAACTCATCCGTAGGACATTTGGCCAGCCACCACACCTAGACAAATCGGCTGACTTTGGAGAGAAGAGGGTCTCTTACAGTCCATTTAGTCAGTTTCCAATGGTCTGTTGGAGTTGTTTTGAGATGTTTCAGCAAGCACACCAGCTTAGGAGGAGTATTGGGGTTTTTGGGCAGCTTGCTGAGACCATCAGCGTTAGCTCATATTGGTATTGCGCTCACATGAGCGCTCATCTTAGCAGTCGCCCAGAGGCTAATGGCTGTATGTTTTTCAGCTCACCCAGGAGCCCTAACCAGGGCTCATGGTCAGTTTGTAGGGTGAAGTGGCGTCCGTATGCACACTGGTGACATTACTTCACCTCTTCTCTGTGGGTGCCAGCGAGCGAGACACTATCTTCTGAGATAACACTACCCCAATCCCTTATGTGGGGAGTGTCCGCTTCGGGATGTAATGCACAAGCAGTGCTGAAGACGACAGCAAGTCCTTGGATTTCTGGAAAGCTGTTTTCTGGGGTGTGTGCCACTTCCATTTTGCTCCAGCGTTCAGGAGGAGTGGGGTCAGGACAGAGGCCAGGTCAGGAAGAAAGTGGCTATAGTAGTTTAACATCCCAAGGTAGGCCTGCAGCTCACTCACATCCTTGGGTTCAGGTTCCTCTGATTGCTCTCACTTTCTTGTCCAGGAATTGAAGCCCTTTTGATGTGATTTTCTGCCCCATATACTCCACTTCGAGGGCCAGGAAAACACACTTGGATTTATTCAACCGAAGCCCTGCACTCTCCAGTCTTGACAGCACTGTTCTGAGTTTTTTTTAGGTGGTCTTCCTCAGTGACACCAGTGAGAAGGATATCATCCAGGTATACAGCAGTGTGGTCGATGCCGCCAGCAGATTCTCCACTATCCTTTGAAATATCTCTAAACAGAAGTTGTGTGTTCTGAAACAGCCCCTGGGTGTTTATTGTAACCACTTTGCTGGATTCTTCAGCCTGCACCAACTGCTGGTATGCGTGAGTCATGTCCAGCTTGGAAAAACATGTCCCACCAGATTTGTGAATAGCTCCTCTATCCTTGTCAGTGGGCAGCCTGGAAGCTACATTGGCAGTTAGCTTGTAATCTTCACAAAGCCTTATATTTCCTTCAAGCTTCATTACTGGGAAAATGGGGTCAGCCCACTCAGAGTAAGTGGTCTGGAGCCTGTCCAGCTCTGCCTCGACCTTCTGTTGTAATGCAAACGGCACTTGGCCGGCTTTGCAGAAGCACAGTCGAAAGGATGGGTCCACCTGAAATTGAAAACCTCTGGTGCATGTTTAGTGTGCATGTCAAATCGCTATCTGTTTGTCAACCTTCATGATTGTTTTGAACATCCCTTGTCAGTCCAGTTGTAGCACTGCCATCCAATCTCTTCCCAGAAGATTGAGCCCCTGACCTTGGACCACCAACATCTTCAGTCATGTAGTTTGACCTTTGTAATGGACATTGAAGCGCACTTCACCCAGCAACGGAATGTGCCCTCCTGTGCATGACTTCAGCACTATACCCTAGGGCTCTGGTGTCAGAGTGGGTGTCTCTTCTCCCTAGACCGCTGGCAGCACACATTTGCGATATGGTCCTCGCTTTTTGCAAAAATGACATTTTGCACCCTTAAAAACCTCTTAGATGTACATTTGAACATTTAAAAAAAAAACTTGACATTTTTTGATTTCCACCTAAATAGACATACCCAAAAGTAACTGATATTCATAAGTAATTACATGATTCTTAAATGCCAAAACATGGTATATTTGGAAAGAAGACATGTGGGAGATTATGAGGAAATGATCCGAAGATAGATAGGAGTTACGTAGTTCAGAATGCACAAGATCAAGCACACACAAAATAACTTACTAAAACATCTGCTCATTTCTAGTTGTTAGGTCTATCAATCACATAATTTTCCTGACACTGTTCACCTGTTTTGGGAGCCATTGGATGTTCTTCCAGCTCTGGGCATCAATAATTTACGTATAGCTTGTCAATGAAAAATGACTTTCAAAATAAAATTTTAAAAACTGTTATTTTGTGTGTGCCTGTATCCTAGGCATATCCAATGTATTGGTCCCACACACCAATTAATTGTTTACAAAAACAATATAAAAGCAACAGAAATACATACAAAAAAATATATTAAAATGTCTTACCAAACTTGGTTACAGATGTGTAAAAAAGATGCAAAAATATAAATAAGCTGAACTATTTACAAATGGCATTCGTGTTCGTTTTACATCTCAGGTGTAGGATTAGATTTCACCATATCTTGTGCATGTCGTGAAGCAGTCCCTCTCAACCAGGAAACAAAAAGTGAACTGACATTTCGGACAGAAGATCTGGATTTTCACCCTTTTCCACGTGTTTTGTGCAATGCTTCCAGTTCTTCCTGTTGTCTTTTGGCATGTGTGTAGGATAGTGGCGCTCACCTTGAATGGGGGGTTTTGTCTTGTGATGGTTGTGATGTTGCTTTGGGCCCCCAATTCAGTCATTTCCAACACCAGCTGCTCTCAGAAGGCCAACTGGGAGAGAGGGGTTTGACCTTTTACTTTGGCCATCTGCTTGTGGAGAATGAAAGCATTTACCGTAGCAATATCCACTTCCTGGTCTTGTAGAGGACCTGGTAGTAGCCTATCAGAGCATCAGATAGGTTGACACCCCTCATTCTGGCACTGTAGTCCTTCACAGAAACAGGGACATTCTTCCTTTTTCACCCTCCTTGAGACATGGTTTTTATTGAATGCCTTATGCTGTGTGGTGAGCATGGTTAATTCCCTAGTGTCCTTCCATCTCATAAAAAGCAGCTTGTTAGTCCTGATTCAAAGTATGGTCCTCCAAATTCACTGACTTTGTCATGTCGTTTACTTTGGTCTTGGGAAAACTGATTCAGTTAGGACGAATTGTGCCACAAGCCTCTATTTTTTTCAAGAGGTCTATGAAAAGTGGATGTAGAACCATCAGATAGGGTGATTGACATAGCAGTGGGGGGTGAAGACCTTGACTGGCGGGGGCGCTTGGTGGGGAGGGGTGGCTCCCGAAGTCATCCTTCAAATCACCTTGTTGTTGTTGATCAATTGGAAGTAATCAAAGCAGCAATAGGCTACAGTCATTGGTGAATAAAAAAAGGGATATGTTCTTGTTGTTAACCTTTATTTAACTAGGCAAGTCAGTTAAGAACAAATTCTCATTCACAATTACGTCCTACACCGGCCAAACTCAGACGATGCTGGGCCAATTTTGCACTGCCATATGGGACTCCCAATCACGGTCGGTTGTGATACAGCCTGGATTCGAACCAGGTTGTCTGTAGTGACGCCTCTAGCACTGAGATACAGTGACTTAGACCACTGCAATACTTGGGAGCCCATATATATTGTTGCAAAACAAATTTACAAAACGACATTACTGTGAAGTAAAAACACCAAGCCTAAACTTAACAGTGGTTAACCTCTTGCTCCTACCTGGCACGCAGGCGTCCCATCTAGACATCTGGAAATGCAAATGCGCTATGCTAAATGCTAATAGCACTCGTTAAAAATCAAACGTTCATTAAAATACAAATGCAGGGTACTGAATTAAAGCTACACTCGTTGTGAATCCAGGCAACAAGTCAGATTTTTAAAATGCTTTTCGGCGAAAGCATGAGAAGCTATTATCTGATAGCATGTAACACCCCAAGAGACCCGCAGGGGACGTAAACAAAATAATTAGCATAGTCGGCGCTACACTAAACGCACAAATAAAATATAAAACATTCATTACCTTTGACCATCTTCTTTGTTGGGACTCCTAGATGTCCCATAAACATCACCATTGGGTCTTTTTTCCGATTAAATCGGTCCATATATAGCCTAGATATCGATCTATGAAGACTGTGTGATCAACGAAAAAAATAGCGTTTTATAACGTAACGTCATTTTTTAAAATTAAAAAAGTTGACGATAAACTTTCACAAAACACTTCAAAATACTTTTGTAATGCAACTTTAGGTATTAGTAAACGTTAATAAGCGATCAAATTGATCACGAGGCGATGTATATTCTATAGCTGAACGTCTGGAAAATAATGTCCGGGTAAATCTCAACCAAAATATCCGGTTGGAGACCGGAAGAACTGCGCTGCCTTGTATCTGTTTGACCAAGTAACAAATCGTAGGCAAATGACAAGACTGTTGACATCGTGTGGAAGCTGTAGGTATTGCAACCTCGGCCCCATTAATGTGGTTCACGTTAAACAATTGATTGAAGTGGCGCATGGATATATTTTCCCATTTTCAGAGATCAGATTTTCCTGCACTTTTCGATGAAACGCACGTTCTGTTATAGTCACAGCCGTGATTTAACCAGTTGTATAAACGTCTGAGTGTTTTCTATCCACACATTCTAATCATATGCATATGCTATATTCCTGGCATGAGTAGCAGGGCGCTGAAATGTTGCGCGATTTTTAACAGAATGTTCGAAAAAGTAGGGGGTATGAGTAACAGGTTAAGGGAGCTGTACTGCAGCGCCAGCTGTGCCACCAGAGACTCTGGGTTCGCGCCCAGGCTCTGTCGTAACCGTCCGTGGGGTGACGCACAATTGGCCTAACGTCGTCCGAGTTAGGGAGGGCTTGGCCGGTAGGGATATCCTTGTCTCATTGCGCACCAGCGACTCCTGTGGCGGGCTGGGTTGCCAAGGTTGGCTAACCCGGACGACGCTAGGCCAAGGTTGGTAACCCAGCCGGGTGCACAGTGTTTCAAATCAAATCAAAATGTATTTATATAGCCTTTCGTACATCAGCTGATATCTCAAAGTGCTGTACAGAAACCCAGCCTAAAACCCCAAACAGCAAGCAATGCAGGTGTAGAAGCACGGTGGCTAGGAAAAACTCCCTGTTTCACTCGCTTGGTTGCTTTCTCTGGTCAGATACATTCAGCCTCTTGAGAATTTAAGGAAAATTATGAAAACCCAGAGACGTTTTTCTTTTTTTCTTTGTAATTTTTTGTTGTTGTTGGGAAGCCTGGCTCCTTTGGCATTCATGAACACACGTCACAGCGTACTACTATGGTTGACCCTGTAAAACAACACATTTCACTGCACCTATCTGGTGTATGTGACAATAAAACATCTACTGACCCCAGACCAGTCGATATACAACTCTACTGTATTGATCTTTGTATGGGTTACTAAGGGGGCCTGGGGAAAATATATTGCCTAACTTGGGATGTTGAAGTTCATACAGAAGTTAAAATAAAATAAAATAAAATGTTATTGGTCACATACACATGGTTAGCAGATTTAATTGTAGCAAAATGCTTATGCTTCTAGATCCAACAGTGCAGCAGTATCTAACAGGTAATATCTAACAATTCCACAACAAAACCTAATACGCACAATCTAGTAAAGGAATGGGCTGAGAATATATAAGTACAAAATACATGGATGAGTAGTGGCAGAGCAGTGGCAGAGCAGTGGCAGAGCGGCTAAGATGCAATAGATAGTAAAGAACAGATAGTGAAGGATAGAGTATACACATGAGATGAACTTCCTGTGATGTGTAAACAAGCCCTAAATAACTTGTTAATTTACAATCACAAAAGTTGGTATCAGCACAACATAACTATATAGCAATTACTGCAGGGCTTTCCTTCAAAACACACACGGGAAGAAATGGCCTGTCATTTGTATAGTAAATTAGTGGCAGCACAGAAGCCAGTAAATTACTGTTGATTTACAGGACCTTTACTGAAACACAAATTTACAGCATATTACTGCAATATCTGAATTTACAGTGCATTACTGGAAGCACAGTGGTCAGTAAACTGTTGCAGATTTACAGTGCAGGCAGCTAGTGTCAACGATGGGCAGTATTTCTGTTACATGTATTTGATATAGATATATGAATAGTTTAAATAACTATTTTGTCATTTGTATTTCAATGGCCTGAAGTACAATTCATGTATTTTGTAAATGTTTAATTAGAATAAAATATTTTAGTTTTTTCCAAATATGAAAATAAACTTGCAAGCAGCGCACTTAACTACAATATTTCCGATAAAAATAACATTACATTTTGACTTGCTATGACTGTGATATGTTCTTGTTTATCTACCTTAGTTTAATGCACCACTCACTGTTATTTGCTCTGGATAAGATGTTCTGCTAAATGATCAAACTGTAAATGTAAAAATGAACACCATTTGGTGGGTATTATCATTATTATCATGAGCTCTGCCCTCAAATAAGGCCACATTTGATCAAAATACAAAAATTTGAGGGCGGAACTCATTTGAAGAACACCCAGCAGTGTGCTTTGAAAGTGTTCATATTCACATTTACATTTTGTCATATAGCAGACACTCTTATCCAGAGCGTTCTACAGTCAGCGCATTAAAATAAGTTTGATGTTTAAAAAAACATAACAGTCATAAAATGTTTCTGTAACCATTGCCAAGAATGTTGTTGTAGTTAAAACCTCTACAGGATCAGTGGGTCCCCCATGGGATGGTTGAGCTAATGTTGGCTAATGCAATTAGCATGAGGTTGTAAGTAACAAGAACATTTCCCAGGACATAGACATATGTGATATTGGCAGAAAGCTTAAATTCGTGTTATTCTAACTGCACTGTCCAATTTACAGTAGCTATTACAGTGAAATAATACCACGCTATTGTTTGAGGAGAGTGCACAGTTATGAACTTGAAAAGTTATTAATAAACCAATTAGGCACATTTGGGCAGACTTGAACAGAAATGCAATGGATCAGTCTAAAACGTTGCACAAAATCGAAATTGCGCCTGGGCTGGAATAATACATTATGGTCTTTCTTTTACATTTCAAAGATGGTACAAAAAATGGTACCAAGAATATGCATATCCTTGCTTCAGGGCCTGAGTTACAGGCAGATTTGGGTATGTCATTTTAAAGGAAATTGAAAATAGGGGGTAACAAGATACCTTTTGATGTATCTTTGCCCGTCTCTGGCTAGTGTCAGGTATGTTACTGTAATATCAGAGCAATGATACAGTACTGTAAAATTAGCCTACTATACTGTAATAAAGAAAATGATACTAATTATAATATTCATATTTTACTCAATTCTATAGGCTTGATGCAAGCAGGTTGGTTGTAAGGTATTTGTATTTTACAGCATGCAGTATTTCTGAATATTTTGTGTTTTACATCACTTACACTTCTAGAGGGCTAAACAAATACTTCCAAACTAGCTGTGATTACAGGGCACAAAAGACCAAAATAACTTTGCAAAACATTTAACCAGTAAATCTATTTTATTTAATTTAATTTTTCAAAGCATTTAACATTTACATACTTGCAGACAGTCATAGAACAAAACAGTGACTACATTAACCTTTCTATGGGAGGGGTTCCGACAACATTCCGCTGAAAAGGCAGCGAGCGAAATTCAAAACTATTTTTTTGAAATATGTAACTTTCACACATTAACAAGTCCAATGCAGCAAATGAAAGATAAACATCTTGTTAATCTACCCACCATGTCCGAATTAAAAAATGCTTTACAGCGAAAGCACAACATATGATTATGTTAGGTCATAGCCAAGTCAAAAAAACACAGCCACTTTCCAGCCAAAGATAGGAGTCACAAAAAGCAGAAATATAGATAAAATGAATCACTAACCTTTGATGATCTTCATCAGATGACACTCATAGGACATCATGTTCCACAATACATGTATGTTTTGTTTGATAATGTGATATATAATAATAATATATTTTGTTTGATAGTCATGTGTGCATACATTTATATGGGTGGTCCAAATATCTACGCGCCATGCTCTACCAACTGAGCTACAGAAGGACCATGTGCATATTTATATATATTTATTTATGCATATTTATATCCAAATATCTCGTGCAGTAAGGTTTTGATTCCAAAACATCCGGTGATTTTGCAGAAATACTCATAATAAACATCGATAAAAGATACAACTGTTATTCACAGAATCAAAGACCCGTTAGCGGGATTAAATTCGACAACATACTGTGATCGCTAAATAAATAGTCATTTTAAACATTCATGCAAATAAAAGTGTCTCACATGTTTCGAAAGCCGAGAATCTTGATAATCCAACTGCGTTGTCAGATTTAAAAAAGGATTTACTGCGAAAGAATACGATACGATTATCTGAGGATAGAGCTCCATTCAAAACAACTATTTCAACCAGCACAGGTGTAACAAAATCACAAATGACAATAAAATAAATGTTTATCTTTGACGATCTTCCTCTGTTTGCAATCCCAATGCTCATTGTTACACAATGAATGGTCTTTTGTTTGATAAAATCCTGTTTTATAGCCTAACATGAAACATTATGTGAACCACTTGTGTCGTGAATTCCGTCTCATTCCATTTTTGAAGACACATTCGATGTAAATACACACACTAAACGTGACTTTTCCAGTCATGTTTGGTTTCATTGCAATCAACTGGTTTGTTTGTAACACAACCAAACTTGATGGGTCATTTCGCGGGACAAAAGAAAGAAACCGATTTGAAGACAACAAGTAATGACATCATTGTGCACCAATGATATGGCCGCTGTTTCGTTGATTGACTGTATTTTAACCCAATGACCACTGATCGTCTTGAAATCTAGCTGGGTAGATAGCCAATGAGCTGAGGTAAACGGCAATATGTAATGTTTATATGTTGGAAGACCAACCCATGTAGTAAACTCTTGCGTAAAGACGGTCATTCGCCATTGAAGATTCATACTGGAAGGAGCCAAGCTTTTGACGCACAGCACTTTTTCGGTAACGCACATCTTCAGCAGTTTCTATTTCAAAGATCATGGCGAATAAGTCAGGGAAAGCTAAATCTAAGACTAGATATACGAATGTAAACAAAATTATAGAGGAAATTGATTGTGATAGTGAAATAGATCTTCTTTTGGAAGACAATTCAGCTAGCGACCATAGCTTTGACTCCAAAATGAAAGCATATTTTTTCAACGGAGAGGACATTGTTTTGGACTGGTAAGTTCTTGTCATGCTAATGCAGTTGTTTGAAATTAATAATATCAAATATTATTTGTGATTTTTTCAAACATTTTATTTGCAATATTTTAAATGTAATAAAATGTGTAAAGTACACATTGGCTATGCGTTGTGGGTGGGGGTATGTTTGTATGTATGTGAATGACCCATAGCCTATGTTTGTGTGTGTGTATATATACACTGCTCAAAAAAATAAAGGGAACACTAAAATAACACCTCCTAGATCTGAATGAATGAAATATTCTTATTAAATATTTTTTCTTCACATAGTTGAATGTGCTGACAACAAAATCACACAAAATGTATCAATGGAAATCAAATTTATCAACCCATGGAGGTTTGGATTTGGAGTCACACTCAAAATTAATGTGGAAAACCACACTACAGGCTGATCCAACTTTGATGTAATGTCCTTAAAACAAGTCCAAATGAGGCTCAGTAGTGTGTGTGGCCTCCACGTGCCTGTATGACCTCCCTACAACGCCCCCCAAAGAAATGCCACCCCACACCATGACTGACCCACCGTCAAACCAGTCATGCTGGAGGATGTTGCAGGCAGCAGAACGTTCTCCACGGCGTCTCCAGATTGTCACGTCTGTCACATGTGCTCAGTATGAACCTGCTTTCATCTGTGAAGAGCTCTGGCAAATGCCAAACGTCCTGCACGGTGTTGGGCTGTAAGCACATCCCCCACCTGTGGACGTCGGGCACTCATACCACCCTCATGGAGTCTGTGTCTGACCGTTTGAGCAGACACATGCACATTTGTGGCCTGCTGGATGTCATTTGGCAGGGCTCTGGCAGTGCTCCTCCTGCTCCTCCTTGCACAAAGGCGGAGGTAGCGGTCCTGCTGCTGGGTTGTTGCCCTCCTACGGCCTCCTCCATGTCTCCTGATGTACTGGCCTGTCTCCTGGTAGCGCCTCCATGCTCTGGACACTACGCTGATAGATACAGCAAACCTTCTTGCCACAAGAAGTGTGCCATCCTGGATGAGCTGCACTATCACCTGCAGAAACACTCCTTTATTGGGGGTGTATTGCTAATTGCCTATAATTTCCACCTGTTGTCTATTACATTTGCACAACAGCATGTGAAATTTATTGTCAATCAGTGTTGCTTCCTAAGTGGACAGTTTGATTTCCCAGAAGTGTGATTGACTTGGAGTTACATTGTGTTGTTTAAGTGTTCCCTTTTTTTTAGCAGTGTATATATAAAAATGGAATGGAGTAGAATGTAACAGCAAACCCACAACATCGCAACACAGCGACCATGCTTCATCCTCTCAGTCTACATATTATAGATTAGAGGGAGCATGGTCGAGATGCATGTGTCTGCCACTCCACCCCACCCCCACATGAAATAGCCTATTTCAGGAAGGCCCACAACAATGGCCAAAGTGAAATGGAACAGCACTTTATGTTCCCTGTACTGTATATATCTGTTTATTATACCTGTTGTTACGGGGCTCATATGTGAAACTATTCTGACAGAACATTTTCTTTCACAGTGACACTGACTCCGAATGGGAGCCCCCAGTGCCAAGGTGTCCATCCCCCACTGAAGCTGGTTCATCCAGCCGGACACCTGTTGTCTCCGGCTCCACATGTCCCGGGGCATCTAGAGGTGTGAAGGCACTGCCAAAGAAGCGGAGGAGGGGAAGTGTGCCACCTGCTAATGAAGGGACAGAAGGGCCTTGGCACACTGTCCTAGAAGATAATGTGGAGCCACCTCAACCAACAATTAGGCCGAAAAGGAAGCCAGGACCTCAGGTGAACATGACCGCAACTTACAGCGCCCTTCAGCATTTTCAGCTGTTTTTCACCCAACCCGTTGCCGATTCACTCGTGTCCATCAAGAATAAGTATGGGGAGAAGAAGCAAGCAGGCAAAAAGGTAGCATGGACACCCATATCGATGTCAAACTATTTCTGCTACCTTGCACTGGTCATCTACATGGGACTGGTGAAGCTGAAAAGCCTGAGGGACTACTGGAAAACATAATCTCTCTACCAACTGACTTTCCCCATGACTGTTTTGTCTTGCAAAAGGTTTCTGGTTATCTTACAGGCGCTTCATTTCAGTGACCCAAAGGATGATGAAGTGAATGACAATAAGAGGCACAGCAACGTTTGATAGACTGTGCAAAATAAAACCTCTCTACTACAGCATTGTTGAGTCCTGCAAAACCTACTTTCAGCAAGCCCAGAATTTATTTCTTTATTTTATATTACCAGGCAAGTCAGTTAAGAACAAATTCTTATTTTCAATGACGGCCTGGGAACAGTGGGTTAACTGCCTGTTCAGGGGCAGAACGACAGCTCGGGGATTTGAACTTGCAACCTTACAGTTACTAGTCCAATGCTCTAACCACTAGGCTACCCTGCCGCCCTGAATGTGTCAATAGATGAGAGGATGGTAGGCTCAAAGGCCAGAATTGGCCTCAAACAGTACATGAGAAACAAACCAACCAAGTGGGGTTACAAGCTGTTTGTGTTGGCTGATTCTGTGTGTGCCTACACATGCAATTTTTTGTCTATGAGGGGAACAGTTTTGCTACCGGTAAGGGACTTAGCTATGACTCTGTAATGGAGTTATTGGATTTTCAACTGCTAGGGAAAGGCAACAAACTGTTTGTGGATAACTTCTACACAAGCCCTACCCTGTTTGCAGACCTTAGGAAGTGGGAAGTGTGGGCTTGTGGCACCATTCAGGGTGGGCTTTCCGAAGGTGAACGACATGCCAAAGCGGGCTGAGAGGGGGACGATGCGATGGATCCGTGAAGATGGCCTGCTGTTAGTAAAGTGGATGGATACCAGAGAGGTGGTGATGTACACAACAATCCACAAGTCCTTCAGTGGGGATCATGTCATCAGACGTGTGAAGGACGGTGCCGGGGCATGGACCACCAAAAATTTCCCCATTCCAACTGCAGTAAAGGACTACAACAAGAGCATGGGAGATGTGGGCCTATCAGATGCGTTGATAGGCTATTACAATGTTCTCCATAAGACGGTGAAATGGTACAAGACCTTCTTCTATCATTTCATCGACATTGCTGTGGTGAATGCATTCATCCTACACAAGGAAATGGCTAAGAGCTGTGGAAAGACCTTCCTCTCACAGAAATCCTTCAGTGAGCTGCTCATCAAGGAGCTTGCTGGCTACAGCACCACTGCACCACGTTCCACCTACTCTACCTCTGTCCCTTCTGTCCCTTCTGCTCCTGCCACAAGTGTTAATCTGCCCAAATGTATTTCTGCAGGCATGGATGTGCCTAAGGGCCAAAAGGGCACAGCATGGAGGTGTCGCTGTGTTGTTTGCAAGATGAAGTCCCCCATCACCTGCACCACATGCTTGGTGACCCTCTGCTTTACAGCAGAAAGAGACTGCTATGGCACCTGGCATCAGCAGCGTAATATTGTGTAGAGCTTTGGCAAAGTGGGTGGGGTTATATCCTTCCTGTTTGGCCCTGTCCGGGGGTGTCATCTAATGGGGCCACAGTGTCTCCTGACCCCTCCTGTCTCAGCCTCCAGTATTTATGCTGCAGTAGTTTATGTGTCGAGGGGCTAGGGTTAGTTTGTTATATCTGGAGTATTTCTCCTGTCTTATCCGGTGTCGAGTGTGAATTTAAAGAAACAAACGGCAGGGAGGGCATGGGTTTCAGATGGTTTCTAAACGGGGGCAGGTTCTATACAAAGGGAACGGCCTTTGTTTAGTGGGGTGGGGAAAAAAATGACAACAAAACATAATGCAACACTACATATATGTGACCTGTTTGGAGAATCTAGGAGTAGGTCATGGGTTACTACTTCACACGAGAGCCATTTGAACATATTTTATTTTAATCAAAAAGCATTTGGGGCAGAAATGTCTTTTGGAACATGTGAACTTTCCTGTGCCTTAATAACAAACTTGTATGCCATCTGTAAACATTAATAAAATTGTTAAATTATGAGCCTAGTTGGATAGCCACAGAAAAGGTGAGCATCCTTCCCGCTAGCCATGATTGTCTGAGATAGCAAGTGGGCTGGCCATGCCGAGAGATGACTTCAGATTGGTCTGCCATATGATGTAAATGGGTAAGATAGTCTAACTAGCAACAATTTCAGATATTACACGTTTCTAATTTTGACAAAGTCATTTTCATTTCAAGTTAAAGTACACTCTTAGCTAGATAGCTAATGTTAGCTGGCTGGGTCGCTAGCTAACATTACATGTATGATCTTATTATTTGTATCTCAGAGTCATTTGCTTGGCTAGTTATAGCCTAATGTTAGCTCGCTAACATTGAACCTGGTTGGTTAGCTACCTGCAGATTCATGCAGGATAGTAACGTCATGAGTTGAGATTATGGTTATTTAGCTAGCTACAAAAGACTCCACTATGCAAGTATCCATTTCAATAGAATGTCACCGTGACAACTCTTAGCCAGTTAGCTTGGTTGCTTGACTGCTGTTGTTAGGACAGAACGGTCATTCTCCTGCAAAATGTCTTGATAAACACGGAAATGTATTTATCTGTTAATGATAGCAAACTGTTCAGGCCCTGGGGTAGCAAAGCAGCGCCAAACCATGCTTCTCCCTCCACCATACTTTACAGTTGGGATGAGGTTTTGATGTTTGTGAGCTGTGCCTTTTTTTCTCCAAACATAGTGTTTTGTAATCCTTCCAAACAACAACTTTAGTTTCATCGGTTCACAGAATATTTTGCCACTAGCGTTGTGAAACATCCAGGTGCTCTTTTGTGAACTTCAGCTGTGCATCAATGTTTTTTTGGGGCAGCAGTGGCTTCTTCCGTGGTGTCCTCCAATGAACACCATTCTTGTTTAGTGTTTTATGTATCGTAGACTCATCAACAGAGATGTTAGCATGTTCCAGAGATGTATGTAAGTCTAGCTGACACTCTAGGATTCTTCTTAACCTCACTGAGCATTCTGCGCTGTGTTCTTGCAGTCATCTTTTCAGGACACCCACTCCTAGGGAGAGTTGCAATAGTGCTGACATTTCTCCATTTATAGACAATTTGTCTTACTACCGTGGACAGATGAACATCAAGGCTTTTAGAGATATTTTTGTAACCCTTTCCAGCTTTATGCAAGTCAACAATTCTTAATCTTAGGTCTTCTGAGATCTCTTTTGTTTGAGGCGTGGTTCACATCAAGCAATGCTTCATGTGAATAGCAAATTCACATTTTGTGAGTGTTTTTTACATTGCAGGACAGCTCTCAGCAACATCTCCAATCTCGTCTCATCGATTAGACTCCAGGTTAGCTGACTCCTGACTCCAATTAGCTTTTGGAGAAGACATTAGCCTAGGGGTTCACATACTTTTTCCAACCTACACTGTGAATGTTTAAATGATGTATTCAATATAGACAAGAACAATACAATAATTTGCGTGTTATTAGTATTAAGCACAATGTCTGTCTATTGTTGTGACTTAAAGGAAGATCAGATTAAAAGAAATTGACCCATTTATGTTGAAATCCAGGTAATTTCAAAGGGTTCACATACTTTATCTTGAAACTGTACATCTGTTGGTCACAGATACCTTAAAAAAACATAGGGGTGTGGATCAGAAAACAAGTCAGTATCTGGTGTGACCACCATTTGCCTCATGCAACGTGAAACATCTCCTTTACATGGTGTTGATCAGGGTGTTGATTGCGGCCTGTGCAATGGCTGTGCGAAGTAGTTGGTGTTAGGTTCTGACAAACAGAGTTAAACACTTAACTGCATGACTAGAAAAAGCTCAAACAAAGTTTATTCACCCACAGAAATGACAAAGAAATGTTTTTCACAGGTACATATATTTATACCCTCTACTGGGCAGAGTCAACTTCTTTCACATCTAGACAGCCAATACATCTCTGTTGCTACGCAGGAACTTAACCTCTAGCGACGAGCAATCCCGTATCCGGGAGCGTAATCATAGCCTCAAGCGCATCATAACGCAACGCTTCCTATTCATGAAAATCGCAAATGAAATGAAATAAATATATTCAAACACAAGCTTAGCCTTTTGTTAACAACACTGTCATCTCAGATTTTCATAATATGCGTTCCTGCCAACGCTAGACAAGCATTTGTGTAAGTTTAGCATGGCATAATGCTATGCTAGGCTGTGCTCACATTTGTTTATCCTGCTTGGCTGAGAAATCGACCGAAAATACTTCAACTATAACGCCAAACTTTTTTCAAAATTTGCTCCATAATATCGACAGAAACACGGCAAACGTTGTTTAGGATCCATCCTCAAGGTGTTTTTAACATATGTATTCGATAATATATCCGTGGAGGCAGTTGGTTTCTCATAAGAAACGATTGGAAAAATGGCTACCTCAGTATTTTATGCAAGGTTTTCTTCGGGAGACACCATGCGTCCACTCGCCCTATATGGTTGGTCTCTTACAGCCATTCTCCAATGGAAATGCCTAAAAAGACGTCACAATGCTGCAGACACCTTAGGGAAAACGTAAGCTGACTCCTAGCTCCTTCACAGCCATATAAGGAGTCATTGGCATGAGGCGGTTTTAAAAAATGCGGCACCTCCTGATTGGATTTTTATCTGGGTTTCCCCTTTAACATCAGTTCTGTGGCACTCACAGACAATATCTTTGCAGTTTTGGAAACGTCAGAGTGTTTTCTTTCCAAAGCTGTCAATTATATGCATAGTCGAGGATCTTTTCGTGACAAAATATCTTGTTTAAAACGGGAACGTTTTTCATCCAAAAATGTAAATAGCGCCCCCTATATCCAACTGGTCAAGTGGGTCCTCTCATTGGTGTAGTCATGGCCTTGCATCCTATGTGTGTATGTCATAGGACTGTTCCTCCTCACTAACTCACGGCTGCCCTACCTTATCAGTGTCTAAAACCAGGCCGTTGCCCTTCTGCTCTCCATAGGATACATGAGATTTAACCATAACATGTTCTGACAGAATGTAAACTTTATGCACTCCCTTTTCTTCACTCAGTAAATTTGCATCCACCCAGTTCTAATATGTTAACATGAATAAGGACATTTCAAGTTATTTCAAGTTAGAACCCAAAACAGGATATTGGCGGGAACTGGAAGACACTGTCGCACACGTCAATCAAGAGCATCCTAAACCTGCTCAATGGATGACATGTCTGGTGAGTATGAAGGCCACGGAAGAACTGGAACATTTTCAGATTCCTGGAATTGTGTACAGATCCTTACGGCATGGGGCCATGTGTTATCATGCTGAGACATGAGGTGCTGGCGGTGGATGAGTGGCACAACAATGGGCCTCAGGATCTCGTCACGGTATCTCTGTGCATTCAAATTACCATCGATAAAAGGGTGGTTTGTGGACTGGGGAGACAGGTCAAGCCACTGTTACCCTTCCATCTTCCCCAGTCCTACAGGAGGTACCGGCCTTGTCCGCTGGACCAGATAAGGCAGCGGTCAAGCCAGTGTTACCATTGCTGCCTACTGGTCCATCCAAAGGAAAAGATCAATGCGAAAAGGCTAGAGAGATGGACCAAATGCAAGAAGATTTACAACACCCGGGAGTGTGAGTAATGAAGAGGAAATTGAGTCATAGAACATTTTGCAAAATCAATTCAAATAAAAATGTATTTGTTAGATTCGTCAAATACAACAGATGTAGTCCTTACTGTGGAATGCTTACTTTACAAGCCCTTAACCAACAATACAGTTTTTACTAAACACAATTTAGTTTTAAAAAAATACAAAAATATAACAATAATGAGGCTCTATACAGGGGTATAGGTTAGGTGAGTAAAGTTTTAAGACTTGCTACCACTGATCTGCTCCCTTTACACAAGTAGTCGTCAGGGCACCACTACCAGATATCAGTTCAGTTGGTACAGCATTCTCTCTAACGGGCACAACAAATAAGGCCACTTACAAGGCATGCCTCGAAATATATTAATGAGCCAGCGATTCTTTCTCATCCCACAACATTTTTCCACAATGTACCATCATTTACTGCAGTAAATGTACAGCGAAACAGTACTTAAAGCCTGTCTTTTTTACTGCTGTTTTATTTCTTTACTTAACTATTGTTCACCTAATACCTTTTTTGCACTATTGGTTAGAGCCTGGAAGTAAGCATTCCACTGTAAGGCCTACACCTGTTTTACTCAGCGCATGTGACATAGAAACTTTGATTTGATTTGGAGTCTTTGATCAACACAGTGTCCGCTCATACTCATATGTCGCATATGATTCGTATGTCACATATACAACCCATATATATGTCCTTCTCCTTGATATTATATATCTATCAGTATCTTACTGATATCGTCAAACCATCTCTACTTGTACAGAGTGTGCATACATCTCTGTATGCATTTGTCAGCTTGCCAGTGCACCACCTCAAAAGGACAAAGTGGATGTGAAGATGTGAAGATGTACTGGTCATAACCTTTGATTTAGGCATATTCACATTCAAGAGCTTTCCTCCAAATCCAGCCATGCACAGCCCATTTATTCCTTCTAAAAGAGCATGAAAGGAGAATTAAGGGCTCTTTGATGGTGCAGATATGAATCATGAAAGGACAATTGACTGTTGGACAGAAACAACATTAAAAGATCATAAAACATTTTTATACCAGCCACTTACGAAAAGGATGGATGTAATCAAATATTTGTTTGTACCTCCCTCCCTTCTCCCCCTTTTTCTGCCCCCGTTTATTTCCACAAACTATCAAAAGAGCCAACAACATGCTCTCTATTAGTTGTGTCGCATTCGATTTTCTGTGTTGACTTGTATAAGGCGATTTTATTAATTGTTACAAAGACACAGTGTTCAACAAATGCCAAGCTAGAATTGAATGGCTTTCATTGACTTCAAATTTGACCGTATGATCGGACGGGAAAAAAGTGTCTCGTTCTTGGCCTTGGGTTAGTCCAGCAGGAACGAATGGCCACATAACTCATCACACATCAGCCTCTCATATACGGCCCAGTGTCCTGCAAAAATACAACACAAGCTTTACTTCATTGCATCAGATTGATTGCAGGAGACATATCAAAGTCAGAAAATCCATCCACTGGGTAGAATAGTAATTGGCATTAGCTATCAATCAATCAAGCAATCAATCACATTTATTTTTAAAGCCCTTTTTACATCAGCATGTGTCACAAAGTGCTATACAGAAACACATCCTAAAACCCCAAAAAGCAAGCAATGCAGATGTAGAAGAATGGTGGCTAGGAAAAACTCCCTAGGAAGGCAGGAACCTAGGAACCTAGGAGAGGAACCAGGCATTGAGGGGTGGCCAGTCCTCTTTTGGCTGTGCTGGGTCATGTTGGTTGTTGATCATTTTCATGTTTTGCCATAGATTTTCAAGAAGATTTAAGTCAAAACTGTAACTCGGCCACTCAGGAACATTTACTGTCTTTTTTGTAAAAGAGACAGTGTAGACTTTGCCTTATGTTTAAGGTTATTGTCCTGGTGAAAGGTGAATTCATCTCAGAATGTGTGGTGGAAAGCAGACTGAACCAGGTTTTCAACTAGTAGTTTGCCTGTGCTTAGCTCCATTCACTTTAATTTAATACCCATAACATGATGCAGCCACCAGTATCTTTGAAAATATGGAGAGTGGTACTGAGTAATGTGTTGTATTGGACTTGCCCCAAACATAACACTTTGTATTGAGGACAAAAAGTAAATTGCTTTGGTACATTGTTTTGCAGTGTTACTTTAGTGCCTTGTTTTGGAATAAAACAATTGTTTTTCCTTCTTTTCACTCTGTCAATTAGGTTAGTATTGTGGAGTAACTACAATGTTGTTGAGCCATTCTCAGTTTTCTCCTATCACAGCCATTAAACTCTGTAACTCTGTTACTGTAATTCACTGCTCAACTGAGGGACCTTAAAGATAATTGTATGTGTGCGGTTCAGAGATGAGGTAGTCATTCAAAAATCATGTTAAACACTATTATTACACACATAGTGAGTCCATGCAACTTATTATGTGACTTGTCAAGGACATTCTTACTCCTGAACTTATTTAGCCTTTCCATAACAAAAGGGTTGAATAACTATTGACTCAAGACATTTCAGTTTTTCATTTTTTTATAAAATTTGACATTATGGGGTATTGTGTGTTGGCCAGTGATACAAAATATAAATTTAATCCATTTTAAATTCAGGCTGTAACACAACAAAATGTGGAAAAATTTAAGGACTCAAAAAGTAGTGGGACAGTGGCACATTTTTGCTTGTTTCTACTCTAGCACTTTGGATTAGAAATTATACAATGACTATTATACAATGTACAGCTATCATGCTTGTAAACAAATGACAGTTAAAAAACATATTAATAAATAGCTTTTTAAAATAGTGTTTTGTTGTTGCATTTAACTGCAACAAATGCTGTTTTAAAGCTAATTTCCTTCGTCAGTGATGTCAGAGGTCAGCATATGGGAGTTCAGTAAGATAGACAAGTTTCCCACTAGTAATTACCAGTTGGAGGGCCATTCAAGAGGATTTTTTCCCCAGTCATGTGTGGTAAAGTCTCACTTCCCACATTGTTATGAACTCAGCAGTATGCTGCCTTTGATGACAGCTTTGCACACTCTTAGCTTCGTGAGGTCACCTGGAATGCATTTAAATTAACAGGTGTGCCCTCTTAAAAGTTAATTTGTTTAATTTCTTTCCTTCTTAATGCATTTGAGCCAATCAGTTGGTTTGTGACAAGGTAGGGGGGATATACAGAAGATAGCCCTATTTGGTAAATGACCAATTCCATATTATCGTTAAGAACAGCTCAAAAAAGCAAAGCAAAACAAATCAAATCAAATGTATTTATATTGCCTTTCGTACATCAGTTGATATATAAAAGTGCTGTACAGAAACCCAGCCTAAAGCTCCAAACAGCAAGCAATGCAGGTGTAGAAGCACGACAGTCCAATATTTCTTTATAACATGGTCAGTCAATACGGAACATTTTAAGAAGACATTTCTTCAAGTGTGGTCGCAAAAATCTAAATGAAATGAAATGAAATTTTATTGGTCACATGCACATGGTTAGCAGATGTTATTGTGAGTGTAGTGAAATGCTTGTGTTTCTAGTGCTGACAGTGCAGCAATATCGAACAAGTAATCGAAAAATTTCACAACAACTACCTAATACACACAAATGTAAGTAAAGGGATGGAATGAATATGTACATATTAATATATGGATGGGCCACAACCGACCAGCATAGAAGAGATGCAATAGAAGGGATGAGTTGTGCAAGATATGTAAACATCATTATTAAAGTGGCATTAATAAAGTGACAAGTGATACATGTAAGAGTGGCCAATGATTTCAAGTCTGTATGTAGGCAGCAGCCTCTCTGTTTTTGTGATGGCTGTTTAGCATCTGATGGCCTTGAGATAGAAGCTATTATTCAGTCTCTCGGTCCCAGCTTTGATGCACCTGTACTGACCTCGCCTTCTGGATGGTAGTGGGGTGAACAGGCGGTTGCTCGGGTGGTTGTTGTCCTTGATGATCTTTTTGGCTTTCCTGTGACATCCGTCTGGGCCGGCAGCCTGGCGAGCGTTAACACTTCTCGATGTCTTACTCAAGTCGGGAACGGAGAAGTGGAGGGGGGGAGGGGGCAGGGGGGGCCCAGTCCGTGGTAGCGGGCCGATCCGGTGGCACTGTATTATCCTCAAAGTGGTCAAAGAAGGTGTTTAGTTTCTCTAGAAGCAAGATGTCAGTGTCCGTGACGTGGCTTGCTTTGTTTTTGTAGTCCGTGATTGCCTGTAGATCCTGCTACAGCTGTTGAATAGAGACTCCACTTTGGCCCTATACTGACATTTTGCTTGTTTGATTGCCTTTCAGAGAGAATAACTACACTGTTTGTATTCGGCCATATTCCCGGTCATCTTTCCATGGTTAAATGCGAAGGTTCGCACTCAGTTTTGCGCCATCTATCCACAGTTTCTGGTGCCGGTAGGTTTTGATAGTCACAGTGGCAATAACATCTCCTATGCACTTCCTTATGAACTCACTCACTGAATCAGCGTATAAATCTATATTATTCTCTGAGGCTACCCTGAACATCTCAGTCCGCGTGATCAAAACAATCTTGAAGCGTGGATTCCAATTGGTCAGACAGGCGTTGAATGGTTCTTTTCAGGTCCATCCTGTTTAAAATAACATAACTTTTTGTACATAGTCCCCCCATTTTTAGGGACCGAACGTATTGGGAAAAATACTGTGTATTACGGTAGTAAAAAGTTAGTATTTGGTCCCATATTCATTGCATGCAATGACTACATCAGGCTTGTAAGTCACCTTTTTATTGTAAATAAAAAATAACATGTTTTTAAACACTTCTACATTAATGTGGATGCTACCATGATTCTGAATAACCCAGAATGAGCTATGACTAATGATGAGTGAGAAAGTTACAGACACCCCAAATATCATACCCCCCAAGACATGCTAACTTCTCACCATTACCATACTGTAAAAGGGGAGGAGCTTTTGGACAGTTCAGGTCAGACGGCATAAAGCCTGTACTTCTCTGGAGAACTGCACAGCTGAATTCCAGGCGGGTCATGGTTTCTGGTCTGGTGGTTGTTGGTGCTGCTCCTAGGTGATTGCCGGCTCTGTCCTGTGCTTCTGGGTCCATCCCGGTCATCTTGTTAAGGTAGATGGAGGTGGGTTTTGTGCCACATTGAGGGAACTGGGAAAATTACAATTGACTCAGAACAGGGCAGCACTGCTGAGCCTTAAATGTACACAGAAAGCTAACATTAGTAATATGCATGTACATTTCCCATGGCTCAAAGTGGAGGAGAGATTGACTTCATCACTACTTGTTTTTGTAAGAAGTTTTGACATGCTAAATGCACAGAGTCTGTTTAAACTACTAGCACACAGCTCAGGCAACCATGTATAGACCCCACAAGACATGCCACCAGAGGTTTTGTCACAACCCCCAAGTCAAGAACACAATATGGGAGGACTACATAGAGCCATGACTACTTGGAACTCTGTTCCACATCAGGTAACTGATGCAAGGCGTAGAATCAGATCTAAAAAATACAGATAAAAATACACCTTATGGAACAGCAGGGAATGTGAAGAGAGTAGCTGCTGCTGTATGGAGGGTGTGACGCATTTGCGGAGGCTCCTGAAGGCATGCAGGGGCCAAATTGAGCTCTGTATTGCATTGCCGTGCACCTCTCAAATTTTGTAAAAATGTGGAGGGTTCCGTGTATCTTCGCATTGACATGATTGGTTGATGGTAGGTGAGGGCAGGAGTTCCTGTATGAACACAAACTCACTTCCATGACAACTTCCTTCACAACAGCTCTACGCTGCTCCGCGAAGCGCAAGAAGTATAAATGCCCTGACTTTTGCAGAGGCAGATGGCGGATTGACCATGCAGCGCCTTCAAATTAAAGCTTGCCTCGGTGGCACTCTACTCACCTCAAGGCGTGCAGTCCGTCATCTTCTTCTCAGGCAGCTGGTCCGTTGCTGGGTCTGGATACTGAGGGGTTCCGGGTGGCACGTGGATTGGGGAGACAGGTTGGGCCACTGTTGCCCCTATGTCTTACCCAGTTCACTGTATGTTCACATGTGACCCTTGTCTAAGGATTAGTGCAAATGGCATCTATTGAAACCTCTTGAACACAATCCGAGTTTATGTTTGTATTCCTAGGCTACGTCCCAAATGGCACCCTAATCGATATAAAGGGAATAGGGTGCCATGTAGGATGCAGACGTTGTGTATGCGCCAGGGAGTGGGGTAAAACAAATATCTTCCCTGTTCCTCGTTGTTGCTGTTTGCTGCTCGAGTGTTGCTTGAGTATTCCTTCTAGAGTATTCCTTCTAGAGTATTCCTGGGGACCTATTATCAGTGTTTCCTAGTACAATCTATGTTTGTTTTCCTGGAGCATGAATGTTCCTGGGGTAAATATTGTCATCCCTGATGCTCAAGCCCACAGTGTGCACCTTAGGGCTATGGGTGACTGCGGCGCTAGATAGCTGCTGGTCTGTAAAGTGCCTCAGGTAGCTGACTGTGTCTGTATATGGTGCTGGTATTTTAGGTAACATTGAGGGCTCCCGAGTGGTGCAGCGGTCTAAGGCACTGCATCTCAGTGTTAGAGGCATCACTACAGACCCTGGTTTGATCCTGGGCTGTATCACCAGCTGTGATTAGGAGTCCCTTAGGGCGGCGCACCTTTGGCCCATCGTCGTCTGGGTTAGGACAGGGTGGCCGGGGTAGGCCATCATTGTAAAATATTTATGATTATTTACTGACTTGATTAGTTAAAGGTTAAAGGTAAAAAAAAATGTATATATATATATAAAAAATGTATATATGTATATGTATATGTATATATATATATTTCTGGGGAATTCTCTTACCTGCTCTCCAATTGTAACGATTGTCGTTGGTGGAAGAAGGTGAGGACCAAGGTGCAGAGTGGTACGTGTTCATATTTCCTTTAATAAACTGAACACTAAATTCAAAAGAACAAGAGAATAAACGGAAACCGAAACAGTCCCGTATGGTGCAAACACTGAAACGGAAAACAACTAACCACGAATCATAGTGGGAAAACAGGCTGCTTATAAGTATGGTTCTCAATCAGACAACGATAAACAGCTGCCTATGATTGGGAACCATACCAGGCCAAACACAGAAATACAAAAACATAGAACACATAGAATGCCCACCCCAACTCACGCCCTGACCAAACTTAAACAGAGACATAAAAAAGGAACTAAGGTCAGGATGTGTCAGGATGTGACACCTATGGGAGTTGGTCACAAGTAGTGCACTAAACTGGGACTGGCGTGCCATGTTGGACCCTCAGTCAACTGCCATCTTTACTGTGGTGACAACACAGAAGCGTTATCAGGGACTTGACTGGATTAGGTCAACAAAAGAATAGTAGAAAGTGGTAGGCTCAGATAATGCAGGAGGGACTTCTGATCCAAAGGGTTTTGAGAAGGAGGCAAGCACAAGAGGAATTAAGGAAATACAATAGAAAGGTTCCCTATGTGTGTGTGTGTGTGTGTGTGTGTGTGTGTGTGTGTGTGTGTGTGTGTGTGTGTGTGTGTGTGTGTGTGTGTGTGTGTGTGTGTGTGTGTGTGTGTGTGTGTGTGTGTGTGTGTGTGTGTGTGTGTGTGTGTGTGTGTGTGTGTGTGTGTGTGTGTGTGTGTGTGTGTGTGTGTTTGTGTGTGCACTTGTATGTGTCATTGTGTGTATATGTGTGTCTTCCCATGCCATCTGTGTCTATGGGAACGTGTGCAATGCACAATACTTTGTGCTCACAAGCCAAACAGGCGTAACCTCATTTATCACACAGATATTCAAAACAGATTTTATGTGACATTTCACAAATTAGACATCCTAAAGCAGTGGTTCTTAACCTTGTTGGAGGTACTGAACCCCAACAGATTCATATGCGCATTCACCGAACCCTTCTTAATTGAAAAAAAAAATCTAATTCAAAACATAGGTATATATTTGACTGGTGCACAAAATGAACCGTGCATCAACATCACTGTATTCAAAGAACAAAATCATCAAAACATTTTCACACAGATTATCATTTTCACACAAAAACAAAAACATAATAATGAATATTTACTGCAAATCAGTGTGACTTCTGCTGTTGCCTTTCAGAGACCAGTTCAGAAATGCGCGGCTTCACCTTGGCAAGTGCCACTCTCATGTCATTTTCGCAACAAAGTCTGTTCCTTTTCTTCGTTTTTATGTCCAGCATCCTCGAAAAGGATTGCTCGCAAAGATATGTTGTAACAAACGGTATGAAAATCTCCAGAGCTTTCTTAGCAATAACAGAGTACGTTACCATTTGTTGACACCAAAACGTTGAAAGAGTTGTTGTTCTGAAAAGTTGCTGTTGAACCTGGCTCTGCTGAATTTCAATGATTTCATCGAGGTATTCATCATTGACATCTGTTGTCTCAACACTAAACGTGAACGGCTGTCTCACCCATGCTGGATATGACTCTCTTGTAGGGAAGTATCCGTCGAGAGACTTTGCAAGCTCATCTAAGTGCATGGCAATTGCTTGCTTCAGTTCAGCGGGTACAGAAATGTCTCCGATTCCATAACAGTAGCTTTTTTTGAAAAGCCTTCAGGTTTTCCTCAGCTTCGATGATGTTGACTCCACCGCCCTGCATCTTTTGATTGAGATGATTGAGAGCTGCGAAGATATCGGCCATGTACGCTAAAATGAGAATGAACTCAGAATTTTTGCAATCTGCATGACAATGTTGGTGCTCTTGCAAAACAGGGCTAATTCCACACGCACGGCAAAAACACGATTCAGCACCTGTCCCCAGGATAACCACCTAACGTTAGAATGGTACAGAAGTACCTCGAATTCAGAGCCCATTTCTTTACACAGCTCACTGAAGATGCGATGCCGCAGAGCACTAGTTCGCACATAGTTCACGCATTCAACTACAATTTTTAATACTTCTGCCAGTTTTGGAGGCAAGGTTTTTGTTGCCAACGCATGCCTATGCAGAATACAATGCGTAACAATGATGTGTGGTGCATTGGCTTTCACTAGCGCACCAAAACCAGACTTTCTTCCCAGCATGACTGGAGCTCCGTCCGAACAAACTGCAGAAACCATATCCCACGAAAGATTGTTGTCTTTGAAGAAGTCATCCACAAGTTTCTTCACATCGGCTGCCTTGGTTGTTGTTGTAAGAGGCTTACAAAATAAAAATTCTTCCTTTATCACGTCGTCTTTCACATAGCGCACGAATACAGCAAGCTGGCTTAGATTGGAAACGTCTGTGGTCTCGTCGAGTTGAAGGCTGAATTTTGCCGGGCTTGAAATCAGATCTGCAACTACTTGAGCCAAGATGTCTTTGCTCATATCCTCTATTCTGTCGCTGATGGTGTCATTTCAAAGAGGAATTTGGGATAACTTAACTTCAGCCTCTTTTTCCAGCATGATATTCGCCATCTTCAACACAGCTGGTTTTATGAGTGTTTCACCAATGGTGTGTGGTTTGCCCTGCTTTGCGATCAGGTAAGCAACTTCGTCGATGCTGTGAGGATCGGTTTGTTGATGGGTACAAAGCCGAGAACCGGCAGAGTAGCCTTTTCATCGAATCTGGCTCTCTTCACATTGAATTCAGCAAGCGTTGTGTTCTTGTATTTTCCATCTCCATGCAGCTTAAGGAAGTGTTCTCTTGGTTTTGAAGGTGCTAGACTAGAATTGCTCAACTTGGCATTGCAAATCATGCAGTTAGGACACTGACTCCCATCACGTTCGGTTATACATGTAAATCCATATTGTACATATTCGTCCGACCACTTTCTTTTTTGCTCGACATAGTAAGTATGAAGGGATTAAAATATTAAGAAAGAAATCACAAGATACCATCACCACAGTCACAAACTGAGCGCACCAAATTCCCTGCAGCACAGATAGGCCAAGCGATGTAGCGTGATCACCTGCAGCCAATGATGGCCAAGCGGAGCGTGTCATCACGAATCATATGAATCGGATGTTTTGTCTTGACCTCCGCCGAACCCCTGAGACCGACTCACCGAACCCCTGGGGTTCGATCGAACCCAGGTTAAGAACCACTGTCCTAAAGAGAGAGAGATACTCTAAGTATTTAGGTTGAGCCCGCTCTGTCTGTCTGTCTGTCTGTCTGTCTGTCTGTCTGTCTGTCTGTCTGTCTGTCTGTCTGTCTGTCTGTCTGTCTGTCTGTCTGTCTGTCTGTCTGTCTGTCTGTCTGTCTGTCTGTCTGTCTGTCTGTCTGTCTGTCTGTCTGTCTGTCTGTCTGTCTGTCTGTCTGTCTGTCTGTCTGTCTGTCTGTCTGTCTGTCTGTCTGTCTGTCTGTCTGTCTGTCTGTCTGTCTGTCTGTGTCTCTCTCTGTCTGTCTCTCTGTCTGTCTCTCTGTCTGTCTCTCTGTCTGTCTCTGTCTGTCTCTCTGTCTGTCTCTGTCTGTCTCTGTCTGTCTGGGGATCCTGCTGTGTGAGTTATAAACCAGCAGAGCAGCTGTATCCCAGACGGAGGCATGGTGGGCAATATTACATAATGAGGCATTGTATTAGACAGCTACAAGTTGTTTTGAATTTTAAATGAGCCACAGTATTAAATGAAGTGGAGGGTGGTATGTGTGTGTGTGTGTCTGTAAAGCTTAAAGATTAAACATGACAAGGCTGTTGGATCTTCACTTTTCTCTCTCCAGCTGAGCAGGAGTTTGATCGGAGCGCCGGGACTAATTTCTTGCCAGTTTCTCAGGCAGCCAGGGCTTCGTGGGCGGGCAGAAGTTTTGCTGGAATAACTTGAGCATATTTTTCCTGCTTTCCGGAGGGAGTAGAATTGGGTCAGTGCACTAGACTAATTGAATCTAATTAGTAGCCTCTGTGTGTGAAGATGAAGCCAGGCAAACAGGACAGTGTCAGTAACACTCAAACATTATGTGGTGTGTCTGAAGTGGTTACATTGATGAACTTGCTACCTGAAAAGGCTATGTGATGGACATTCTACATTTCATGAACTTTCGAGATGGTCTCAGGCAAAGTTCCTCATCATGCAAGTGTGGTCACCAAACCACAGTAACTCCTTATGATTCTAGCTCTTCTTCATTGTGTTCCTGCAGACAGAGGGTAACCAACCAGGACTTGCAGATGGGAGACGAAGTATCCCTGTTCCTTCTGAAGGGAACCTTGAGATCCCCCATAGACCCCACCACACTAACGGATTCTAGTGTTTCTAATTGTCTCCAGGACCAGTAATAAGACTGTCTGTTTGGAAGCACTGAGCCATATCTCTTCTCCTTTGTCTCCTCACCTCTCCTCCCTCCTCACTCTCCCCACCTCTCTCCTCTGTCTCCCCACCTCTCTACTCTACCCTGTCTTTCCCCTCTCTCCTCTGCCTCCTCTTTCTTTTCCCATCTCTCCCCCTTTCTCCTCCCCTATTTCCACTATATTCAACACAGAGGGGAGGACAGATGGGTAGAGAGGGAATAGGAGAGAGGGGGCAGGGGAGAGAAGAGAGGGAAAATAAAGCATAGAGGGGAGAGGAGAGAGGTGGGGAGAAAGAGGAGAGAGAGGGAAACAGGAGAGGGGAGAGGTGGGGAGACAGCGGAGAGAGATGGTGAGAGAGATGAGACAGGAGAGGAAGGATAAGAGGTGGGGAGCCAAAGAAGAAGAGAAAGGGGGCATATTTAAAATGCCCTATGCAGAAATCGCAACCTCCAGTTCCTGGTTACTAAAATTCAAATAGTTCACCTAAGTTTGAAACCAATGTGAAATATATTTTCCAATAACCAAAAATATTGAATATTCAGTTACTTGAAGCTGGTGTACAAAACCGAAAGTAAAAGACGCAAAATTGAAACTTCAGAATGGGAAGTATAGAAATAGCACACATAGAACAGATTTACCACTTCTTAGACTTGCCATCAACGGGAATGAAAGATCTATAACTTACATTTCGATGTGATTTTGGTCAGGTCGGCAAAAAAAGTTACATGTTGTAGCTTCAAGAGAATTTAATTTAATTCAATAAAAGTAGTCTTATGATGACAGGCCGAAAATGGAAAAAAAGAAAACAACCAGTATGATGTTTTTCATGTTTTCTTTGTTTCAACTTGTTATAACATTATAAGTGGATGTTTTCTCTTTCTTTTCATCTGGCCACTTTAATAATGTAACAGTAGTCACTTTAATAATGTTTACATACTACTTTACTCATCTCATACAGTATGTATATACTCTATTCTATTCTATATTATATATGTATTTAGTCAATACCACTCCATCATTGCTCATTCAAATATTTATATACTTCTTAATTCCATTATTTTTCTTTTAGATTTGTGTATTGTTGTGAATTGTTAGATACTACTGCGCTGTTGAAGAAAAGGAACACAAGCATTTTGCTACACCCGCAATAACATCTGTAAATGTGTATATGTGACCATTACAATTCTATATGATTTTGAGGTGAAATTGTGAACATGTTTTCCTTGCTTCTCCTGAAGACACCTTGAGTCCTTTGATTTAGAGGAATAAATATGTGCACATAAATACAGTATGTTATAGACCTGTTGAAGGCAACTATAAGAGGTTAAGCCATTCACTCAGCTATTTGGAGTATAAGAAAAACAGTAGTTTAATTACTAGTGCGTGCATGTGGATACTGTTAATGTGAGTTGTATTAAGAGGCAATCATAAACACACACATTTGAACTATATTTATTTAGCCAGGCAGTCATGCTGAGACCCCAGTCTGTTGTACAGATGAGCCCTGCATGAACAAATCAATAAACAACAATTATATTCAACATAGTCTACATGACCAAAAGTATGCTCGTCAAACATCACATTCCAAAACCATGGGCATTTATATGGAGTTGGTCCACCCTTTGCTGCTATAACAGCCTCCACTCTTCTGGGAACGTTTTACACTACGTCTGAACATTGCTGCGGGGACTTGCTTCCATTCAGCCACAAGTGAGGTTGGGCGATTAGGCCTGGCTCGCAGTTGGAGATCCAATTCATCCCAAAGGTATTTGATGGGGTTGAAGTCAGGGCTCTGTGTAGGCCAGTCAAGTTCTTTCCCACCGATCTCGACAAACCATTTATGTATGGACCTCGCTTTGTGCACAGGGGCATTGTCATGCTGGAAGAGGAAAGGGCATTCCCCAATCAGTTACAACACATATTTGTAAGCACATAATCCTCTAGAATGTCATTGCATGCTGTAGCATTGAGATTTCTCTTCACCTGAACTAAGGAGCCTAGCCGGAACCATGAAAAACAGCCCCAGACCATTATTCCTCCTCCACCAAACTTTACAGTTGGCACTATGCATTGGGGCAGGTAGTGTTCTTCTGGCATTCACCAAACCCAGATTAGTCCGTTGGACTGCCAGATAGTGAAGCGTGACTCATCTCTCCAGAGAACGAGTTTCCAATGCTTCAGAGTCCATTGGCAACGAGTTTTACACCACTCCAGTGCAATGCCAAGCGATCTTAGGCTTGTGTGCGGCTGCTCGGCCATGGAGACCCATTTCATGAAGCTCCCGACGAACAGTTCTTGTGCTGACATTGCTTCCAGAGGCAGTTTGGAACTCGGTAGTGAGTGTTGCAACCGAAGACAGATGATTTGTATGTGCTAAACGCTCCAGCAGTCGGTGGTGCCGTTCTGTGAGCTTGTGTGGCCTACCATTTCGCGGCTGAGCCGTTGTTTCTCCTAGACATTTCCACTTCACAATAACAGCATTTATAGTTAACCTGAATTACACAATACATGAACAAGCAAATACAAAACATGAAAAGCAAAACACAATGAAAAAACACATTCTTCGGTGAAAAGGCCTTATAACATCCGCCTGAATTGCTCTAGAGTCACCGAGTTTTGGAGATCATTCCACATGATAAAAAACAACATGCAAATTTACTTAAATTGGTGGAGATTGAAGATCTGAGTCTGGGTCTGGTAACGTATACGTCTGAATGTTAACAATGGGGTAAGGTATTGCGGGAGTTTATGCAAGATTTCTTTATAGACAAAAAGAGTGCAATGAATCGTTCTACGATACTTAAAAAAAGAGCAATGATGTGTACTGAACCTATTGCCCATAAGTGCAATAGAGATTATTAGGGACACGGTCAATGAGGGCACAATCCAAAGGAAGTATGCATAAATCAGATACATTTTTAAGTGATTTGGGAAGATATATAAACTTGTTTTTAAGTACCAATTTCAGTTTGAAGGCTTGCTGCAGGGCAATAAAGCGTACAGATACACACGCACACATGCACACAGGACACAATCAACACATGTAACGGTCGTCGTATGAAGGAGAGGACCAAAGCGCAGCGTGGTAAATGTTCATCTCGATTTTTAATAAGAAACGTGAACACCGAAACAAAAACAATAAACGACAACCGAAACAGTACCGTGTGGACCAAACACTGACACGGAAAACAAACACCCACAACTCAAAAGGGAAACCAGGCTACCTAAGTATGATTCTCAATCAGGGACAACGATTGACTGCTGCCTCTGATTGAACCGTACCAGGCCGAACACAGCAATCCCAAATCATAGAAAAAACGAACATAGACAACCCACCCAACTCACGCCCTGACCATACTAAAACAAAGACATAAAAGAACTAAGGTCAGAAAGTGACAACACATTGACACCCTGCTCCTGTTTCTGATGGCCTTGAGATTGCATTTTACACAGGAGAAGACATGAGAAGTGTGAGTCACCGCTATAAAAATCCACCAGACAGGGCAGCTCAAGATTGTGTGTATGTGTGTGTGTGTTATGCACATCATTTAGACTGGTCTATCATTCTAGGCACAACACAAACAGTGTCACGTTTGTCTGTTTGCACATTTTCCAGGCTTGATTGTTTGTTTGATTTCTGCCCCTCCAGGGAACAATCAGAGAGCTCTGCTCTGTACAGGGAACAATCAGAGAGCTCTGCTCAGTACGTAATCGCAGTTCTGATGAGAGTCATACTCACACACAAATGATTTCCTAATGCAAGCGGTCCATTCACTATGCTGTCCAAAGTTACACACTGTCTTGTATGTGTGTGTGTGTGTGCGTGTGTGTGTGTATATGTGTGCATGTGTGTGCTTGCAAAGAACACTCCTTGTATAAATGAGAGTTATAGTGTAACATCATCTTCTCCTGTTAAGTGGCAGAGAGATGGTGTTCCCTGTGAACTGTTGCACTACTGTCACGTGGAGCGTCCTGTCGTCATGGCGATGCCCACTCATTATGGGGTGCCAGATAGAGCAAAGGGAGGGGTGGGATGTTGGTAGAGCATGGCGCTTGCAATGCCAATGTTGTGGGTTCGATTCACACGGGGACCAGTATGAAAATGTATGCACTCTCTACTGTAAGTCACACTGGATAAGAGTATCTCCAAATGACTAAAATGTAAATGTAATCATTGATTCACCGCCAGCCACTCTGCTGCCTGTTCAATTAATTTTTTACTTGCACGCACTCATACACAAACCCATCCAACCACGCACGCATGCACGCACGCACACACACGCACACACAGCCACACACAGATGAAAGACGCTTTGACGACAGTGTCATGCATTCAGGGTAGGCAAACACAATGTGGTTTTTCTATCCTAATTAACGCGCCAATTAACAGGAAAGAAAACGGGCTTCCCGAGGACAGCTTTTCCCATGCAAGGCTAATTAAGTCTAAGACGTATGAGTGATATGCTCCCTTATCCAATGTGACGCGGGGTCAGATGGAGTATCAGCTTGTTCCATCTCCGTGGACAGGGCCCAATGTTCACCTATGCTCCTCACTAGGTAAGCAGATACACACACATTCAATGTGTGTTAATAATAGTGTTTATGCTGACATGTTGTATTACACAGACATCATTTCCTAATGACACAATGTCATCATCATTTTAAGATACACACAGACATTTAAACGTGTGTGTGTCCACGTGTACATTTGTATTTGTATGTATTATGGATCCCCATTAGTTCTTCCTGGGGTCCAGTATTTTTGTACATTTTCTTCAACATTACAATACATTCACAACAGATTTCACAGAATCCATGTCTACATGTTTGTATAGCGCATATGTTATTATGTGTTTGAATGTTTATGTCTGTGCCTATGTTTAGGTTTCTTCACATAAGATATTTTTATCTGTTTTTTAAATCAGATTTCACTGCTTGCATGAGTTACTTGTTGTGCAATAGAGTTCCATGTAGTCATGGCTCTATGTAGTCCTTTGCACCTCCCACAAATTATTGATTTTGTTTACCTTGTTTCTTACCCTTTTTGGGATAGGGGGCAGCATTTTCACTTTTGGATGAATAGCGTGCCCAGAGTGAACTGCCTCCTACTCTGTCCCAGATGCTAATATATGCATATTATTATAAGTATTGGATAAAAAACACTCTGACGTTTCAAAATTGTTTGAATGATGTTTGAATGTGAGTATAACAGAACTCATATGGGGCAAAAACATAAGAAGAAATCCAACCAGGAAGTGGGAAATCTGGGGTTTCTAGTTTTTCATCCCCCATTGAAGATACAGGGTGATATTAGTTATGTTTCACTTCCCAAGGCTTCCACTAGATGTCAACAGTATTTAGAACCTGTTTTGAGGATTCTACTCAGGGCTCTTTGAATGAGTGGTCTGGAAGAGTGCCACAGCCTCGGTCTGGCACGCTCATGTGAAAGGTAGCTACGTTCCACTTCATTTGTACAGACAAAGGAATTGTCCGGTGGGAACATTAAGGATGTTTTATGTTATTAAAAACACTAAGGATTGATTCCATACTTAGGTTGGCATGTTTCTACGGGCTGTAACGGAACTTTTTGAACTTTTCATCTGGCGTTCGGTTCAACCTGAACGCGCTTTTGGAATTGTTTACCAAACGCCCTAACAAAAGAAGATATTTGGACATAACTGATGGACATTATCGAACAAATCAAGCATTTATGTTAGAACTGGGATTCCTGGGAGTGCATTCTGATGAAGATCATAAAAGGTAAGTGAATATTTAAAATGCTATTTCTGAGTAATGTTGACTACCCAATATTGCGGGTATATTTTTGGCTGCTTTGTTGTCTAAAGGCAGTACTCAGATTATTGCATGGTTTGCTTTCTCTGTAAAGGTTTTTTGAAATCTGACACAGCGGTTACTTTAACCTCTTGCTCCTACCTGACACGCAGGCGTCCCATCTAGACATCTGGAAATGCAAATGCGCTACGCTAAATGCTAATAGTACTAGTTAAAACTCAAACGTTCATTAAAATACACATGCAGGGTATTGAATTAAAGCTACACTCGTTGTGAATCCAGGCAACAAGTCAGATTTTTTAAATGCTTTTCGGCGAAAGCATGAGAAGCTATTATCTGATAGCATGTAACACCCCAAAAGACCCGCAGGGGACATAAACAAAATAATTAGCATAGTCCGTGCACTTGCACGGTCCGGTCTATCCAGTGCCACCTACACGCACCAGCCCTGGCCTTAGTATTCTGTGTTTTTGTTATTATTTTGGTTAGGCCAGGGTGTGACATGGGGATTTGTGGTTTGTTTTGTCTGGGGTTGTTTGTTGTTATGGGATTGTGGTCAGAGTAGTACTCTAGGTAAGTCTATGGTTGCCTAGAGTGGTTCTCAATCAGAGGCAGGTGTTTATCATTGTCTCTGATTGGGAACCATATTTAGGCAGCCATATTCTTTAGGTCTTTTGTGGGTGATTGTTCCTGTCTTTGTGGTTGTGGCACCAGATAGGACTGTTTCGTTTTTTTCACGTTTCTTGTTTTGTAGATTGTTGTATTTTCTTCTTTATTAAAGATGTACAAAACTAACCATGTTGCATTTTGGTCCGCCTCTCTTTCACCAGAAGACTGTTACATTAGGTCACCACCAAGCCACAGAAAAACACAGCCATTTTTCCAGCCAAAGAGAAGAGTCACAAAAACAGAAAGAGATAAAATGTATCACTAACCTTTGATGATCTTCATCAGATGACACTCATAGGACTTCATGTTACACAATACATGTATGTTTTGTTTGATAAAGTTCATATTTATATAAATAAATCTGAGTTTACATTGGTGCGTTACTTTCAGTAGTTCTAAAACATCCGGTGATTGTGCAGAGAGCCACATCAATTTACAGAAATACTCACAATAAACATTGATAAAAATATGACTATTATACATGGAACTTTAGATAAACTCCTTAACTGACTTGCCTAGTTAAATAAAGGTATATATATATATATACAGTGGGGCAAAAAAGTATTTAGTCAGCCACCAATTGTGCAAGTTCTCCTAATTTAAAACGAGAGAGGCCTGTAATTTTCATCATAAGTACACTTCAACTGACAGACAAAATGTGAAAAAAAAATCAATTAATCAATTTATTTACAAATTATGGTGGAAAATAAGTATTTGGTCAATAACAAAAGTTTATCTCAATACTTTGTTATAGACCCTTTGTTGGCAATGACAGAGGTCAAACGTTTTCTGTAAGTCTTCACAAGGTTTTCACACACTGTTGCTGGTATTTTGGCCCATTCATCCATGCAGATCTCCTCTAGAGCAGTGATGTTTTGGGGCTGTTGCTGGGCAACATGGACTTTCAACTCCGTATATATATATATATATATATATATATATATATATATAAATATGTCTGACCAGAATAAAAAAAAACTGTATCTACAAAGTACTGTACCTTTCAGATTGAGACAAGTTCTTTATAGAACCATTCTCCATAAAGGTTCTATAAAGAATTATAAAAAAATAATAATGTTCCTAAAGAGTACCTGGTAGGGTTTATATTTGGCTTATAATCATAGTGGAAACCTTTTTAATGTTTTTTTTATAACATCTTAGGTTAGGGTTCTTTATAACACCATATAGGATCTATTTTTAACCTTTACTAGCATGGTTCTTTATTGATCCTTCAAAAACAGGTTATACATAACACAAAAAAGATTTCCACTATGATTATAAGCCAAATATAAACCCTACCAGGTACTATTTAGGAACATTATTTTTTAGTGTGTATTCTGCCGACCCACAGCCCTACCACCCATCTAGAACACTGAATTGATGATGTATCAGCCTAGAGGTTGAAGGGGCAAGGACAAACTACTTAAAGCTGTTTCTTCTTCTGCTATTCTTCCTTCAATCTTTGCCTTTTAAACAAGCTGAGGCTTTATTAAGTGGCTCTAAATTGACTTGGTAATTTACTGGGAGCCGAGGAGTATCAGAGAGGAATAGTAATGGAGGGGAGAGAGAGAGAGAGAGAAGATGGAGAGAGAGGGGGGCCATGAGTTCATGGGCTCCTGAGCTCTTCTGCAAATGAAACATTGAGTTAGAGTTGGTTAAACATAGACAAACTTGGATTTATACATCAAAACCTTCACTCCATATCAAAATTCTAAACCTAAAACCTTGAGTTTTTTGACAAAACTACTTGAATGTAACAAATCTCTTCGTCGTCTGAGGAGGAGTAGGAAGGATCGGACCAATATGCAGTGTGGTAAGTGTCCATGTTAATTTATTAGACTGAACACACGAAACAAAATAACAAAGTGAAAGGAAGAAGCAAAACAGTTATGTCAGGTGAATACACAAAACAGAAAACAACTACCCATAACCCATAGTGGGAAAACAGGGCTGCCTATGTATGGTTCTCAATCAGAGACAATTGACAGCTGCCTCTGATTGGGAACCATATCAGGCCAAAACCAGAAATACAAAATATAGAACAAAAACAGAATGCCCAACCCAACTCTTGCCCTGACCAAACTAAAATAGAGACATAAAGGAACTAAGGTCAGGACGTGACATTGAAAGAATTCTTACAACAATGGACTATCAAGAAAAAACTTCTAGTAAACCAAAACCTGCAGGAGAAAACACACCGGAAATCTGGAAATACCATCCAACCCAATACTGTATGAGCAATGTTTAGTTTGAAGCTACTTCTGACGCCAAAAATTAAATAACAATATTCTCTAGGTAATTTTGTTATATAAAGCTAAGTAAATAAGGCTACTAACCTACCAAGCTGCTTGGACAGAACAGACCTGGCAGCAACTTCTATTAGCACTAAAGTGTGACGTGAGATGTATGAAAACTCTTGAGCCCAACAATGGCAGTCGAGTTTCACATTCTCCCTCACCCAAATGCAGAGGCCTTTGAAGCCCCCTGCTACATGGCTTCCCCCTGTGCAGATGTCATCACAGTACAGTACCCCTTAGATATTAAAAACAACACTGCATGGAATAAGTACAAAAATAAGCTCCTCAAGGAAAGTCCAGAGACACTATTTGCTCAATGCCACAAAGAGGGGAACATAAGCTACTCAACATCACTAGGGTAGGGGGCACTATTTTCACTTCCGGATGAAAAGCGTGCCCAAAGTAAACTGCCTTCTACTCAGGCCCAGAAGCTAGGATATGCATATAATTGGTAGATTTGGATAGAAAACACTAAAGGTTCCACAACTGTTAACATAAGGTCTGTGACTATAACAGAACTGATTTGGCAGGCGAAAACCTGAGAAAAATCCAGTCAGGATATGTGATTTTTTAGGATTGTAGCTTGCTATTACAGTATCCATACAGTATCCATTACAGTATCCATTGACTTATGCCTCAAATTGCACATCCTTTGGCTTCCACTATATGTCAACTGTCTAGAAATTGTTTCAGGCTTGTATTGTGAAAAATTAGGGAGTAAGAGCAGTCTGAATGTGTGGACACTGCACTGTCCCAGAGCTTTTTCATGCGCACGACCGAGAGCGCACCATTCTTGTTTACCTTTTATATTGACGACGTTATTGTACGGTTCAAATATTATTGATTATTTAGGCTAAAAACAACCTGAGGATTGATTATAAACATCTTATTAAATGTTTCTATGAATTTTACGGATACTATTTGTATTTTTTTTCTGCCTGTTGTGACTACGTTTGAGCCTGTGGATTACTGAAGAAAACACGTGAACAAAACTGAGGTTATGGGATATAAAGAGAGACTTTATCGAACAAAAGGAACGTTTATTGAATAAATAAATGTCTTCTGAGTGCAACCATATGAAGATAATCAAAAGTAAGTGATTCATTTTATCTATATTTCTAACTTGTGTAACTCTTCTCCTTGGCCGGTTACTGCTACTGTAATGATTTGTCTGCTGGGCTATGTTCTCAAATTATCGCAAGGTATGCTTTCGCCGTAAAGCATTTTTTAAACCTGACACCGTGGCTGGATTCACAAGAAGTCCATTTTTAAACCTATGTAAAATAGTTATCTTTTCTGATTTTTTCTGAGTATTTCTGTATTTGAATTTGCCGCTCTACAATCTCACTGGATGTTTGCCAGGTGGGACACTAGCTTCCCACATACCCTAGAGATGTTAATTAAAAGAGAAATCAGACCCTTCCTGCTGATTACCTGACAGACTACCATTTCTATAGGAGTAGTTTAAACAATCTAACAATGGAGCTTTTCGTATATCAAAAAATACTTTGCATACCTCTACTGGTATGCCATCAAGCCCTGGGGTTTTTCCAGACTGAAAGGATTTAATAGTCTCAAAAAGTTATTACTCTGTAATTTGGCCTTTGCTCTGATCTTTCTGTACATTTGTTAATTTTCAATGTTTTATATTATTTAGAAAGATTTCCTTACCGTAATCTTCATTCAGTGGGAGAGGATGAAACGGAAAAGAGAACATCTGCCTAAAATAATTAGTTTACTATTTTAAAATATTATTCGGAGAATCATAGATGAGTCCGTCTTCAGTAACGAGTTTCTGCAAATTATTTTTGTTAGCGTTCCTGTAATGGAGATTCAGGAAGAATTTTGTCAATTTTTCTCCATATTCTGTTATGCTGGTGAATGAGGACCCAAAAGCGACTTAACAGAAACAGAGTCTTTATTCCAGTCTATAACAAAAACGATAATCCTGGATATAATCTCAGGTAAAGTGAAACAGGAAAACTGAAATCCTCTAGGCAGTAGAGGGGAACAACTGGATACGCGACCACAGACTGCAGGTCGCTTCGGGAAGGCGCAGGCCGTAGCTGATCTAGATACCTGCTCACACGCAGCATCTGAAGAAGGCAGAAACACGACAGGGCGGAACAAAGACACAGAACAGCAAACATCAAACAAGGATCCGACAAGGACAGAAGCGGAAAACAGAGGGAGAAATAGGGACTCTAATCAGAGGGCAAAATAGGGGACAGGTGTGAAAGAGTAAATGAGGTAGTTAGGAGAATGAGGAACAGCTGGGAGCAGGAACGGAACGATAGAGAGAGAGAGCGAGAGAGGGAGAGAGGGAGGGGGAGAGAGAGGGATAGAAAGAGGGAAAGAACCTAATAAGACCAGCAGAGGGAAACAAATAGAAGGGGAAGCACAGGGACAAGACAAGATAATCAATGACAAAACATGACAGATTCCATCCAGTTTGCTTTATTTTCTAATAGATTACATTAGATCGTTCTTGAATAAGTTCCTCAAATTATTTTTGTTTTTCCTCTAACTTATTGTGTATCTCTGTAGTATCGTTTTTATTGCTATCTACATGTACTATTAGTTCATGGATTTCCCTTTTTAGTCGTCTCTTTTGCCAGAAATGGCTCTTTTCTTATTTCTGAATATTGAATTGAATTACCCCTGATGGTACATTTAAAGGTATCCCAAACAATTAGGGGATATGCTGAACCTTTATTTTACAGGAACAATTCTGTTATAAATTATTTTGTCTTAGTTAAAAATAAGTTGTCCCCCAGTAAACTTTGATTAAAATTCCCATATCCCCGTCTACGTAGAATATCTATAAGACTTATGTGAATGTCAATTACATGATGATCCGATCGCTCTCTGTCTATTATTAAAACATTTGATTTTAACCTTTGATGCAAGAGAGAAAGAGACAAGAAAGTAGTCAAGATGACTAGCTTGTCTCCTCCAAGAAATATCTCATCAGGTCGGGATTTTTAGTCTCCAAATATCCGCTATTTCTAATGTGTCCATAATATTTGTGATTTCCTTAAGGGCACGGTGATGATAGTTTGTAGAGTGATTACCTTTACGGTACTTAACACTGTTATAGTCTCCTACCATAATGATTAGATCATTTGTTGCCTGTAAGTTCAATAAATTGGTATAAATGTTTTCGAAGAAGTGTGGATCATCCTGATTTGGACCATTTAGATTAATGAGTTAAATCTCTTTTTTGTCCACTTTCATATTCAGAAGGATCCACCTTCCTTGCGAATCATTCCTGACTATTTGCACATTCAGATCGAAATTTTTGTTAATTAATTAATATCATCACCTTTGTCCATGACAGAAAATTACTTCCCTACCCCATTCCTTTTTCCATGCAACTTCATCTAAGGATGCAGAGTGAGATTCCTGTAAACAGTATATGTTATATTCCTTTTCTTTTAGCCATGTAAAGGCTGAATTTCCTTTTTATAATCCGCCAAACCGTTACAATTTTAACTGGCAATAGTTATTTCACCCTTTCCATAACTAGATACTATTATCATTTTAAATTGACCATAATTGGAGCTTGTAAAGTTACTGCCATCAGAGGTATTTTGAAGGTCAAAACTACAGCTTTCAAATGTCTGATATTTAGAATTCAAGAAATAGGTTCTAGCAATATTTGTATTATTCCCTTGCCTGTGAGCCAATGCCACCGATGTTAGAGAAATGAGACAAGATTTTATGTGTGTAGCAAATCTGAGTAGGTTGATGTGTATGATATTGGATGTGATATAGTGAGGATCTGTGCGATGTCTGTATAAGAGTAAGACTATAATGTGTGATGTCCAAATAAGTAATAACTCTGCCAATTTGCATGGTTGAGTGTATGTGTGTAACATGTAGTGCGTATAGCCTTAATAGTCGTAATGATAATTGTAATCCATATCGTATCACTATCATAGTTGCATCATAATTACCTTTAACGTAATTGAAAAACACATCCCAGCATTTCCATAGCAAATGACGTTTCACATGATCATGAAAGAGACCTTGCATTACTCTAAAGACGGCTTCACTACAGTACAAATGTTTTCCGTACAATAGGTTATTATTCCCCATTGCCCTGATATGTCTCGTTGCTTGTTGTAAACATATATACACTTGTAGACAAATACATAATAAAGATAGACAAACAATAAACACATTAAATTATAAAACAGTTCTCGACAATAGAGAGGGGGAGAGAAGAGAAGAGAAAAGAGAGAAAGAAAGTGAGAGAAGAGACCGAGATCAGGTGTGTGTGTGTGTATGTATAAGTCTGTATGTGTAAGCAAGCATGTCATTGAGTATGTATGTGTGTGTTCATATCCACTTCATAATGTTCAGATATTTTTAGAGTTCCCATACCTTCTTTTTCCCTGTAGAATTTAGTATAGCCACGGTGTTATGGAGCTGTCTCGGAATAGCTGTCCATCTATAAAGAGTTTGTCCACAATGATAAAGGCACGCTTACCATTCTCCCTTTGTTGTCTTTGTACCGGATACAGTCTCTTACGATGTTTGTTTATCTCCCTTGGAAATTGGTCATTGAGACTGAATTTGGTCCCTTTAAGCTCTCTTCCTCTGCTTTTCATCAACTCATTTTGTTGGTAGTGTTCCAAATTTGCAATGATCGGTTGGGGACCCTTGGTCTTGTCAGTCCATGCTCCAAGTCTGTGTACTCAGTGGAAAGCCACCATGTTTACAATCTCTATAGGAAAGGGGCATGCTTATTTAAGATGGTGAGGAAGGCACTTTTGAAGAACAACCAGGTTTCCTCTACTGACGGGATGAGGTCAATACCCTTCCAGCATATCCGGGGCAGGTCGATTAGAAAGGCCTGCTCGCTGAAGTGTTTTAGGGATGTGATGAGGGGGGGTCATTTGACCACGGACCCATAACAGATGCAGGCAATGAGGCAGTGATCGCTGAGATCCTGGTTGAAAACAGCAGAGGTGTATTTAGATGGCAAGTTGGTCAGGATGATATCGATGAGGCTGCCCATGTTTATGGATTTGTGGTTGTACCTGGTAGGTTCCTTGATAATTTGTGTGAGATTGTGGGCATCTATCTTAGATTGCAGGACGGGCGGGGTGTTAAGCATATCCCAGTTTAGGTCAGCTAACAGTACGAACTCTGACAATATATGGGTGGCAATCAATTCACAAATGGTGTCCAGGGCACCGCTGGAAGCTGATGGGGTTCTATAACAAGCGGCAACAGTGAGTGACTTATTTCTGGAGAGATGGATTTTTAAAACGGTTTGGGCATAGACCTGGATAGTAGGACAGAACTCTGCAGGCTCTCTGCGCAGTAGGCTAACTCCGCCCCCTTTAGCAGTTCTATCTTGATGGAAAATATTGGAATTGGGGATTTACGTTTAAGAATTTTGGTGGCCTTCCTAAGCCAGGATTCAGACACGGCTAGGACATCAGGGTTGGCGGAGTGTGCTAAAGCAGTGAATAAAGGAAACTTAGGGAGGAGGCTTTCCATGTTAACATGCATGAACCCAAGGCTTTTCCAGTTACAGAAGTCAACAAATGAGAGAGTCTGGGGACACACAGGACCTGGGTTAACCTCTACATCACCAGAGGAACAGAGGAGTAGTAGGATAAGGGTATAGCTAAAAGCTACAAGAACTGGTCGTCTAGTGTGTTCGGAACAGAGAGTGAACGGAGCAGACTTCTAGGCGTGGTAGGATAGGGTCAGGGCATAATGCACAGGCAAGGGTGTGAGTACAGTGGAGGAAAACCTAGGCATTGAGTGACAATGAGAGAGGCTGCATCTCTGGTAGCGCCAGTTAAGCTAGGTGCGGCCTCCGCATGTGTGGAGGGTGGGTCAAGGGAGCTAAACCGAGGCATAGTAATGCAGTAAAAGGAAACAATGAGAGCTACCCTAAACAACAGTATACAAGGCATATTGATATTAGAGGGAGGCATAAAGCAAATCACAGGTGTTGATTGGGAGGCCTAAGACAAAAACGGGTAAGCAGCTAAGAAAACAACAATGGTAAATGGTGATGAATGGGCAGGGAAGGTCAGTTAGCTACACACAGGGCCTGAGTTCAAGGCAGGGGCCTACAGATAAACACAATTAAGTCCTGTGTTAATGAACAATCCAGTAGGCATCAGCTGTGTAGCCGAGTGATCATAGGGTCCAATGAGCAGCAATGGGTGAAACAGGGAGCCGTTCGGTAGTTATTACTACGCTAGACGAGCGGGAGACACAACGTTCAGGGAGCTAGCGGGTTGGGGCTAGTAGCTGGGTCTTTACCGACATCAAAGACTCAGAGGCCGGTTGAGAGCAAATCGTCCGAAATACAGCAGACAGTTTTGAAGGATCGGCGGGGCTCTGTGTCGACAAAGAGTCCAGGCCAATTGGCAAGAGAGGTATTGTAGTTGATGTACTTAATTTGCTAGCCTGGGGAACAGGCCTAGCTCGAGGCTAACTGGTGCTTGCTTCTGGACAAGAGCGTTAGCCACGATAGCCACTCAGTAGCAGCTAGCTAGCTGCGATAATCTTGCGGCAGGAATCCGGTGATGTAATGGGAAAAAAACTGTCCGATATGCTCAGGGCTGATATTGTGCTGTGCAGACTGGCAGATATTATCTGGGCTATCAGACACCAGGCTAAAGAGGCTAAAGAGGCTGTGGCTGTGCTAAAGCAAAAGACTGTAGCTAATTAGCTGGCTAGCTTCTGAAGGCTAGCTGCTGATGGAGATTCCAGTTATAAGGTCTAAAAGAATAGCAGATCCGTACCACATTGCGTGAGGCAGGTGACAGGAAGGTATATTTAATTCGTAAATGGAAAAAGAGATTGAAATGTATACAGAAAAATGAAAAAAATCTGTGTTTGCACGAGAAAAACAGGACAAAAACAAACACGTCTTGCTGCTACACCATCTTGGATTAAGTGGAACCTTCCCACTTGCTATGATAGGCTGAGATAATGGATGTGCTAGACATGCCGAGATGAGTTTAGATTGGTCTGCCGTGTAGCATGCTTCTGTCTATAACATGAGCTGCTCAGTATGTGTTGATCCTCTCTACCATTACTTTTTTTTCCAACATTGCTTCCCTGAATTTAACATGCGCTATCAACAAAGATCGGTGGGGAAAATGTGTGATGGACTACTTTCTGGAGGACAATTGTGCCATTCCGATTCTCTCTGAATCTATGAATCAGACGATGAGGAAATCCCTGATGTAGGTAAAGACATTTTAATTGAACCAGACATTGTAGAGTCTTCTGATGACAGTGATGGGGAAGAAACGGCGATTAACAGTGTTGTTGACACAGAAGAAGTTGACCGAGTTTGAAATCAGTGGAATGCCCGGTGGAAGCACAGTATGATTGCAAATGTGGTGGAGAACACAGAAGGTTGTTGTATAAAACACCTATCTCCAGATTAAATCTTCAAACTAAGGGCAGCCATGGCATCCATAACAGAGAGGGAGACGCATTCATCCACGTGTACAGGTAAGATTCTAGGTACATTTTCAGATATTATAATTTTCCAATTTTGTCAGAAAGTTGTCTTTTTTCCAATGTAAAAAACACAATTTCAAATTTTACAGTTCAGTTGACTGACAGCTCTAAAGCTGCTGTTATTGAGCTGTAAGGTAAGTATGGAGCCAGACAAAGCAAGCACAGTCATACAACATCTGTGGAAATCTCCCTGACAGTGGAAAACTGTTCATCATCTATTTCACAATGACTGGATAGTCTGTTTGTTCATGCCATTCATTTGATGGAGCCCACCAAGTAATTTAAGCTTTCTTAATCAGTGTTTGTGTGTCTGTGTTAATAGACTTGTCTGTACAGTGTTACATCAATATATGGGTGAAATGTGTGTGTGTGCATGATTGTGTGTGTGCGTTTATGCTTGTGTGCATGCATTTCTTTTGTTCTTAATGAGATCAGCTGTTCCAGTGACAGAAGCTGTCATACACAGGGTATACCAGGGTATGATGATGCACATCCAGTGCTTTCTGTGGTGTTAGAGGTGTGTGTGACACACAGAGAGCTGTCAAACAAATATAACTGCTCCATAATTTGTGAGAAGAAATTGCATAAACAATCTACCCTTTCGCCTTCTCTTCGTTAGCGAGACCATATCACTGCCCAAAATACCCCTGTACCAAGATCGGACAGGTCTTGACATACATTCCAACACAGCATATGTGCATGAGTTTCCAAATATGCACAGGTCCGATAAGGACCAAATCAACTCTTTGCACGAATCGACACACAGCTGGACACACCAAGAAATGGACCACCTCGTATCAGACTCAATGAACACATTTGGACACATGTGGGATACATGCTGTGTCAAATACTTTGACACACCTTGATACAGCCCGTCACTAGCAGTTTCTTATTCGTTGACAGCCTAACATCTCAAAATAAGCATTTGGTCCCTTGTTGAATACCTGAATAATGCATTTAAATGTGTCTTTATATGAAGGGTTAAATCATTGCTGTCACCATGAAAATAGTTTCTGTTCCACTCCCTATTAGAAAATGTAACAGTAGGATTTATTTGAACCTAGAACGTCAGAGTTACAGACAGGGACTTTTATTAATTCAACTTATAAACAGGTATAAAAAGCTCAAATTAAATGTTCACGTGGAACAGTATCTTATTAGCCACGTGGACAACAAATGTGCTCCTTAATCCCCCTAGAGTCGATTGAAAGTCAGTCTTCTCATGAAAAGGTCTGTAGGGGAGAGTTTCACGAACATTATGCGGTTCTCCGTTTTGCTCTACAACCCCCACAAGGATCAGGAGACTTGTTTGAAGTTGTTGTATGCCATCATTTCGTAGTCAAGAGCTCTGGAAAAGGTAATATAGTATTAACGTTTAACTTCTCTAGGATAGGGGGCAGCATTTGGAATTTTGGATGAAAAGCGTGCCCGAATTAAACTGCCTTCTACTCAGGCCCGGAAGATAGGATATGCATCTAATTGGTAGTTCTGGTTTGAAAACACTCTAAAGTTTCCAGAACTGTTAAAATAGTGTCTGTGAATATAACAGAACTGATTCGGCAGGCAAAAACCTGAGAAAAATCGATTCAGGAAGTATGACTTTTTTTGGTAGTTTTCTATTCAATGCTATTACAGTATCCATTGACTTAGGACTTAAATTGCAGTTCCTATGCCTTCCACTAGATGTCAACAGTCTTAAGAAATTTTTTCAGGCTTGTATTCTGAAAAATGAGGGAGTAAGAGCAGTCTAAATGAGTGGACCCTGCAGTGTTACAGAGCTTTTTCATGCGCACGACCGAGAGAGTGCCTTTCTTGTTTACCTTTTATATTGACGACGTTATTGTCCGGTTGAAATATTATCGATTATTTAGGCTAAAAACAACCTGAGGATTGATTATGAACATCGTTTGAAATGTTTCTACAAACTTTGCGGATACTATTTGGATTTGTTGTCTGCCTGTTGTGACTGCGTTTGAGCCTGGGGATTACTGAAGAAAACGTTTTTGGATATAAAGAGACTTTATCGAACAAAATGAACATTTATTGAATAAATGAATGTCTTCTGAGTGCAACCATATGAAGCCCATTAACCTGTTAGTCCTCTAGGGGCATTATTTCATTTTTGGATAAAAAGACGTGCCCGTTTTAAGCGCAATATTTTGTCACGAAAAGATGCTCGACTATGCTTGGAATTGATAGTTTTGGAAAGAAGACACTCTGACGTTTCCAGAACTGCAAAGATTTTCACTGTGAGTGCCGTTGAACAAAAGCTTCAGGCAAAACCAAGATTTTTGAACGCCCAGGAAATGAACAGGATTTCTGAAGCTACGTTTTCCATGATCGCCTTATATGGCTGTGAATGCGACAGGAATGAACGGACACTTTCTATCGTTTCCCCAAGGTGTCTGCAGCATTGTGACGTATTTGTAGGCATATCATTGGAAGATTGACCATAAGAGACTACAATTGCCAAGTGTCCCGCACGGTGTCTGCGTGGAAATTGGTGCGCAAAAGTCAGCTACCAGTATTTTTCCATCCGAATCAGAGAAGAATGCAGGCTTCCAGGGACGGCATTTCAATGAAGAGATATATAACAAAACACCTTGAGGATTGATTCAAACAACGTTTTCCATGTTTCAGTCGATATTATGGAGTTAATTCGGAAAAAAGTTCGACGTGTAGGTGACTGAATTTTCGGTTAGTTTCGGTAGCCAAATGCATAGTAACAAAACGGAACGTTGTGTCCTACACAAGCATCTTTCAGGAAAAACTGGACATCTGCTATGTAACTGAGAGTCTCCTCATTGAAACATCTGAAGTTCTTCAAAGGTAAATTATTTTATTTGATCCCTTTGCTGGTTTTTGTGAATATGTTGCGTGCTAAATGCTAACGCTAAATGCTAAGCTAGCTATCACCACTCTTACACAAATTATTGATTTTCTCTGGTTCTAAAGCATATTTTGAAAATCTGAGACGACAGGATTGTTAAGAAAAGGATAAGCTTGAGAGCAGGCATATTTATTTCATTTCATTTGCGATTTTTAGAAATCGCTAACGTTGCGTTATGGTAATGAGCTTGAGGCTGTAGTAACGCTACCGCATGCGGGATGGGGCGGACTATGAGGTTAAAGGTAAGTGATTCATTTTATTTCTATTTCGGACTTGTGTAACTATTCTACTTGGCTGATTACTGTTTGTAATGATTTGTCTGCTGGGCTATGTTCTTAAATAATCGTAAGGTATGCTTTCGCCGTAAAGCATTATTATTTTTTTTATCTGTCACCGTGGTTGGATTCACAAGAAGTTAATCTTTAAACCTATGTAGTTATATCTTTTTTTTATATCTTTTCTTTTTATATCTTTTCTGAATTATTATAATGAGTATTTCTGTATTTGAATTTGGCGCTCTGCAATCTCCCTGGATGTTGGCCAGGTGGAACGCTAGCATCCCACATGCCCTAGGTGCAAGGGATTTTCTTCCGAAGAGGAGAGGCGAAAAGGATCGGAGGACCAATATGCGGCGTGGTAAGTGTCCATGGTTCTTTTAATAAGAAATAGTACACATGAACAACTGAATACAAAAACAATTAACGTGGAATGAACGAAACCCAAAACAGTACCGTGTGGTGAAAAAACACAGACACGGAAACAAACACACAGTGAAACCCTGGCTACCTAAGTACGATTCTCAATCAGAGACAACTAATGACACCTGCCTCTGATTGAGAACCATACAAGGCCGAAACATAGAAATACCCAAATCATAGAAAAACAAACATAGACTGCCCACCCCAACTCACGCCCTGAGCATACTAAATAACGACAAAACAAAGGAAATAAAACCTTAACCTATAGGGGCGGGTCTGGGAGGGCGTCTGTCCGCGGAGGTGGCTCTGGCGCGGGACGCGGACCCCACTTCACCATCGTCTTAGTTCGCCTCATTGTCCGCCTCCGTTGCTTCCTAACCATGGCAACCCTTCTAAATGACCCGACTGGACAGAGGGGCAGCTTGGGACAGAGGGGCAGCTTGGGACAGAGGGGCAGAAGCTCTGGCGCCTCTGGGCTGAGGGGCTCTGGCGCCTCAGACTCCGGCAGCGCCGGACGGGCGGGGACTCCGGCAGCGCCGGACGGGCGGGGGACTCCGGCAGCGCCGGACGGGCGGGAGACTCCGGCAGCGCCGGACGGGCGGGAGACTCCGGCAGCGCCGGACGGGCGGGAGACTCCGGCAGCGCCGGACGGGCGGGAGACTCCGGCAGCGCCGGACGGGCGGGAGACTCCGGCAGCGCCGGACGGGCGGGAGACTCCGGCAGCGCCGAACAGGAACCACCAGGCTGGGGAGACCTTCAGGATGCTTGGTGTTAGGAGGAGGCACCTGAAGGACTGGGCTGTGGGGGAGCACTGCAGCGCAGCCTTGGCACCACTTCCCCAGGCTGGATAACTACTCTAGCCCGGACCCTCCAGAGTGCAGGCACAGGTTGAACCTGTCTGTGGGTAAGCACGGGAGATCCAGTGCCTACTATGCGCACCTCTCCCTTCGGCTCCACTCCCACATTTGCCCGGCACGAGCGGAGCGCAGGCACGCAGAGCCGGTGCAGAATACCCCGGCCCGAAACGGCATACTGGCGACCAGACACGCTGAGCAGGCACCATACGCCCTGGCTGGATGCCCACACTAGCATGACACTCTCGGGCGGCTGCCCTATAGTGCACCGGGCTATGGCCACGTACTGGCGACACCGTGCGCTTAACCACATAACAAGGTGCCTGACCAGTAGCGCGCTGCTTATAATAAGCACGAGGAGTCAGCTCAGGTCTGCTACCTGGCTTAGCCCCACACCTTAGCCTCACACATTGTGTTTGGGGGGGGCTGCCTCTCGTACCTGTCGCACTGCCGTGCTGTCTCCTCATATCACCGCCGCTCAGCTTTCACTGCCTCCAGCTCTGCTTTGGGGCGGCGATATTCCCCAGCCTGTGCCCAGGGTCCCTCTCCGTTCAATATCTCCTCCCATGTCCAGGAGTCCTGTGATGCTGGCCTCTGTTGTTGCTGCTGCTGCTGCTGTCGTCGCTGTTTTTTACCACTCCGCTTGGTCCTTGGTTGGTGGGTGTTTCTGTATATTGTTCTATTGTCATCTTTATTAAAGATGTATCAAAATAACCACGCTGCGTTTTGGTCCGCCTCTCCTTCCCAGGAAGAATCCCGTGACACTAGGGAGGTTAAATGGAAATGCATCAACTCTGGTGTAGCTCAAGCAGTCAAATAGAGTAATGTATTAATCCTTAGTAATGCCAAGATGTGGAGGCTTCCAGGTCATGTATTTGATACCGGAGTTCTGAGGCATGCGTCAAAATCGCTAAGCAGCTAAATTTGAAGCATTGTGAAAATTTGTGTATCATTTTCTCAGAAGTACATCATCAGTGATGTCGAAGCTTCATTTGATCATATGCTTTTTCAAACCGTGCATTGCAAAGCTACTTACAAGCTACTTTCAAACACCGACCTCTGGACACTGTACTTACACCGTACTTACAAATATAGTTAGGATTTTGTACATGTAGTTTCACCTGACAGGTATGGTACTTTCAGGGGTGTGACGATTTGAGGTCGAATCCTGTTGAAGACACTATTTTCAAAATACTTTCTTGTGAAACCACACTTTCTGCACTGTTCAAATATATTGTTTAATTTAATTTAATATAGTATATGCATTTGTTTTCAGCATCCTAAATAATGCCCTAGATTCCATTTCTGAAAAATTAACTATTTAAAATAAGTAATGTCTCGTAACCAACATCGGACAAGGTGTGTTTGCAGAGGGGCGTGGTTTATATAGCTAGATATCTACTCTTCTGGTGCAAACATTTGACTGTAGGGTGTCAGCAATAATAACAGTTTACTGTATATATCTATGACAAAGATACTTACGGTGCATTCGAAAAGTATTAAGACCCCTTGACTTTTTCCAGATTTTGTTACATTACGGCCTTATTCAAAAATGTATTAAATTGTTTTTCCCCCTCATCAATCTACACACAATACCCCATAATGACGAAGCCATTTGGAGAAAATGGAATTATATTCTTCACTATAGTCAGAACAGTCTCAGTGAAGGTTAGTTTCAATAAATTTGCTATGGCCTCGCACTAGTGTTCCAGCTCAGCCAACATTCTTTGACCTTTTTTCAGCCTTGGGTACATTTTTACTTGTTCTATTGTCCAGCCTATCTTCCTTCAGCTGGATAGCAAGTAATACAAATTTACAGCAAATATTAGCAGTTCAGACTTTAACCCTGCTGTATGAATTGCTCCCTTAGCTTATAATTGAAATCCTTCATCAACTTTGTTGGGTCCATTAATGTCTTCTTGTTGACATCAAGTCACAGCTTGTGGAGAGGCTTGGCATTTTTTTTAAAGACATGAGCTTTAAAAATAACCACGTCAACGCTGACCGCTATAATTTTTTTAATTGGATGTTCACATCGGCAGAGCCTCCTCCCCATCTCACCAACAGCCAATGCCATTACTTTGAGGGAATACTGGCACTACTGTAAACTGTCGTACACAACGTGTCATATGTGTCACGGTGTATCCAACCAAATGGATTCGTTGTGTCAATCGGTGCATTTCAAGCTGGTACATTTTGAAACTGTACTATTCAGGTCCAAAACATTATGTCGAGACGAAATAACAGTCAGACACACACACTTTGATACAGGTAATTTTAGGCAGTGTATGAACAGGCTAATTGCATTCGGCTCATGTCATGAATGTATACATGGCAGGAGAGTTAAAAGAGGCTTGATGAAAGAAAGTGTCAGATGGGGAAGAGGAGAGGAGAGAAGAGAGGAAGAAGAGGAGAGGAGAGTGACCCTGCGCTGGAAAAAAAATGTCCAGTACATTTCACAGTAAATTACTGGCAGTGCCACAGCCCACCCACTTGGCAGCAAGACACACCCATTGGGGAGCCAGGCCCGGAATTAGTTCTTCCCCTCAAAAGAGCTTTATTACAGTTTTTCCGATTGCTTAGGCACTATCTTTGAAAGTATAGACTATTTTTGCAAAGCTCTACACACTAACCAAGAAACCTTACACCAAACCAGAAAAACATTATAAACTCAGCAAGAAAGGAAACGTCCCTTTTTCAGGACCCTGTCCTTCAAAGATCATTCGTAAAAACCCAAATAACTTCACAGATCTTCATTGTAAAGGGTTTAAACACTGTCTCCCAGTACCTCTTCACTTGGAAACACTTTACTGCTCTTCACTGACGAGTCACGGTTTTGTCTCACCAGGGGTGATGGTCGGATTCGCGTTTATCGTCAAAGGAATAAGCGTTACACCGAGGCCTGCACTCTGGAGCGGGATCGATTTGGACGGTCCGCCATGGTCTGGGGCGGTGTGTCGCAGCATCATCATACTGAGCTTGTTGTCATTGCAGGCAATCTCAACGCTGTGTGTTACAGGGAAGACATCTTCCTCCTTCATGTGGAACCCTTCCTGCAAGCTCATCCTGACATGACCCTTCAGCATGACAGTGCCACCAGTCATGCTGCTCGTTCAGTGAGTGATTTCCTGCAAGACAGGCATGTCAGTGATCTGCCATGGACAGCGAAGAGCCTGGATCTCAATCCCATTGAGCACGTCTGGGACCTGTTGGATTGGAGGGTGAGGGCTAGGGCCATTCCCTCCAGAAATGTCCGGGAACTTGCCTTGGTGGAAGAGTGGGATAACGTCTCACAGCAAGAACTGGCAAATCTGGTGCAGTCCATGAGGAGGTGATGCACTGCAGTACATAATGCAATTGGTGGCCACACCAGATACTGACTGTTACTTTTGATTTTGACCACCCCCTTTGTTCAGGGACACATTATACCATTTCTGTTAGTCACATGTCTGTGGAATTTCTTCAGTTTATGTCTCAGTTGTTGAATCTTGTTATGTTCATACAAATATTTAAACATGTTAAGTTTGCTGAAAATAAACGCATTTTACAGTGAGGACATTTCTCTTTTTGCTGGGTTTACATGTCTTGCAAAAGCTAATAATTATTGAAAAACTCTTCAAACTTTTAAAATAATTGTGTTTTTGTTTCAAAACCGTACACACAAACCATTTGAAGATGCACACAAAGCACCAACTGTGCCCTGATAGTATAAATGAAAAACAACTTGTGCTTTTTCTGTGTGCAGGGCATAGCAGTTTACAATAAAGTTTTGTCATATATGTAGTGAACACACATACACACAGGTATCCAAATGTGTAAAATATGGTTTTGTATCAATAGTATCAATACAAATAAGGGGATTTTTTTTTCTCAAAATGTTCTAACACTCCTCAAACAACAAAAGCTCAATAGAAGAAAACAAAAACATTTGTGCGAGAAAGAAAATAAGAGAAAAAAAAGACTACGTCTCACCTTCTTTGTGGGTCTGGCCATAAGACTTCATCCACATCACATGTGATGTTGTCTTGAGCTAGGCAGCGTGAAAGTATCGCCTGGAGTACCGTATCCAGGCCTGGCATGACCCCTGATCGATGTCTCCACAAGCCTCCTACATTGCCTGTAGAAGGGGTACGCATTGGTGGGGCTGGCAATCATACAATAGGATTCAAGTACGGAGAGGATGGGGGAGATTGAGTGCGATGAAAAGTGGGTGACCTGTGAACCTATTGCGGAACCCAGCAGCCTTGTGGAAACTAACATTGTCTCAGATGATAACGTACCTGGACTGCTCTGGCCCCTGGTCATTAGGGATTAGTCTGTTGTGTAGAAATGTGATAAGGTGTGCAGTGTTGTATGGTCTTAGGATTGCATGATGGTGAAGGATGCCGTTTTGACTAATAGCCACACACATTGTTATGTTGCCACCACTTTGTCCCGGGACGTTGATGATGGCACAGTGTCCGATGATATTTCTGCCACGGCCCCTTGTTTTTGCAAGTTTGAAACGTACATTGTCCACATATATTAGCTCATGATCCACTGCATCTGCTTCTAGCTCCATGACTCTCTGAAAGAGACAAGAAAAAACAATGTAGCACAGTACGAAAAGATAGGGATCAGTCAGTATGATGTAGCACCATACACTTCCAGATCCAGTACCAACGATAGTTAACCTCCACATATTCACATCTCAGTTGTTTTACACGGTCTGAGTTTCTTTTGCTTTTTCATCCTAATTCGATTGCGTTTCAGTAGACAAGACAGTGCAGAGAGACTCTGTTGACGTTTTGGAATATGGTGTTTTCTGCCATTATGTGGTCCTGCAGTTCTCTGGGTCTGATGCAGTTATTTGCAATGACCATATTTACGATGTGGGTCTCCTGCTCTGGGGTCAACAGTTGACCTCTTCCACCTTATACTGGTTTTCTTGCATTTTTGTAAAAACATTTGGATGGTTTTAGTGATAGATCCTTCTCATTATGAAAGTACAGTACATATTACTGTGCCAGTAAGACTACAGCACTTACAGTTACTTACCGGTTCTCATTCGAAATATCCGGATGATACCTGCAACAGTATAGTGGCTCAGATTTGGTTGAACCCGTTGCCCAGCCTCCTTCATGCTCATCCCATGGTTATCAACATGGTCAACCACAGTCGCTCTGATTTCATCAGTTATTGTGTTCCTGACTCCCCTTCTTCTTCCTCTTCCCAGTCCTCTCCTCCCCCATCCTACTTCACCTCTTCCTTCTCCTCCCCCCTTACCTCTTTAACTCCTCATCCTCCTCTTCCTCCTCCTTGTCCTCCTCTAGTTTTCACCCCTCTGACTATATTGGCCTCCATTGTTGTCCAAACCAAATGTTTACCTGTGGCCTGCTCAGGCTCTGATTTGTAAGTGAAATCTTTATCTAGAAGTGTTTTGGCAAAATAGTGTAGCAATGTAGAGACCAATGTTTACCATTTTGCTGGAAGTGTATTATAAAATACAAACTGAGTGTAAAGCAGATAATGTGCATTCAGTTTGGCACAATTGGAAAATGCATTGGCTACAAGTGTTAATGCTGATTACCAACAACAGCGGCCTACAGGGAGGGGGGCCCTTGGAGTGTGGTGTCAGGAAAATAACCTCACACTCAACGTCAACAAAACTAAGGAGATGATTGTGGACTTCAGGAAACAGCAGAGGGAACACCCCCTCCACATCGATGGAACAGTAGTGTAGCTAGTTCAAGTTCCCGTTTCACAGACAAACTGAATTTCAGACATAGTGCTTCAGGAATCACTGTTAGTGTTTAAGCATTAAGAAAAAACTGTAAAGATGTACATTTTCCTCAGCCCCCCAATGTGGAAGTCCTGGGTTGGCGTGTTTACACATAGTTTGCGGTTGTGGGACCGATTGAAAGTAATGCATTTTTTTTTAAAGATGTTGGAGGCAACTTATGGTAGAGACATGAACATTCAATTTTCTGGCAAGAGCTTTGGTGGACTTCCCTGCAATTAACATGCCAATTGAACGCTCTCTTTGAGACATCTATGGCATTGTGTTGTGTGACAAAACTGCACATTTTAAAGTGGCCTTTTATTGTCCCCGGTACAAGATGTCTGTCTAATGATCATGCCGTTTAATTAGTTTCTTGATATACCACACCTGTTAGGTGAATGGATTATCTTGGCAAATGAGAAATGCTCACTAACAGGAACAAATTTGTGCACAAAATGTGAGAGAAATAAATGTTCGTATGGAAAATTTTGGGGATATCTTGGCAAATGAGAAATGCTCACTAACAGGAACAAATTTGTGCACAAAATGTGAGAGAAATAAATGTTCGTATGGAAAATTTTGGGGATTTTCGATTTCAGCTCATGAATCATCGGACTAACAATTTACAAGTTGTGTGAATATGTTTGTTCCATGTATAACGGTTTGTACAGTAGGTGGTGACCAATAGGTATAGTCTGCCATTACACCTTGAAGAAGAACAGATCCTCTATTTGTACCTTTTGAATGTACATTTGCCCATCTCTTTGCCCGCACCTGTTAATTGAAATGCATTCCAGGTGACTACCTCATGAAGCTGGTTGAGAGAATGTCAAGAGTGTGCAAAGCTGTCATCAAGGCAAAGGGTGGCTATTTGAAGAATCTTAAATGTAAAATATATTTTGATTTGTTGAACACTTTTTTGTTTACTACATGATTCCATTTGTGTTATTTCATAGTTTTGATGTCTTCATTATTATTTTACAATATAGAAAATAGTAAAAATAATGAAAAACCCTTGAATGAGTAGGTGTTCTAAAACATTTGACCGGAAGTGGAGAGGGTAGGAAGGACAACCTGAGGAGCAAGTACACATAAGGAAGCCCCCAGAGGACAGTGATGCCACTCCCTTGTGGCCTGCTTGCTCTGGATGGTCTGATGGTTGGTCCCTCATCCATGCCTCTTCCGGTGATCTGGTATGGGGACTGGTTCTGGAACATGTGTTGGATCTGCAGAGGGGAGAACGGACACCTTGAGGAGTGAGCCGACACTCTTAGAAGCCCAGGAGCCAGGGGTCAGTGATGATACTCCCCTGTGGCCTGTTTGCTCTGGGCATAGGTCTCAATATTTGGTCCTTCCTCCGCAACTCTTCTGTTGTGGTGATGAATGGTTCCTGGTTCTGGTCTGGTTCTGTGAGAGGCATAGGCATAGTGGGTGGAAAGGGGAGAGAGATGGAGAATGAGAAGGGGGGTGGGGGTGGTGTTTGAGGAGGAGCGATGCAGCGGCAATGCTGGACGCTGGAGGACAAAGGAAACTAGCAGGGCTCCATCTTTCTTACTTACTAGGCCCTGGATAAAGATAAGTCTGTAAGTAGGCCCCTTTTGTACTTGAGTCATTAGTACATGCTTTTGTAATTCAAGCTATGCATTCTAGAAGAATAACATTTTATTTATCTATTCTAGCAATTTAAAGTGGAATTGATAGCATTAAAGCAGCAAGAAATCTTATACATATCGGTTCATATACACCCTAGGAAGCCAACCTGAAATGTGTTAGTAGCCTAGCTAGGACTGTGGCATGTCTGTACACTTTCCCTCCATTGCGCGCTGTGAACAGGACACACAAAAGCAGCCAATTGAAGTAGAATTCGCAGACGCAGGCTGTAATTTCATAAAGTAGATGACTCAACTGTTAATTCCTTTATATACTCGCTTGTGTGTCCTATCAGCTGGTGAAGCAAAATGCATGTCTTCCTAGCTCCAACATGCAGAAAAATTAATCCATGCTTTTGTCACTTCTAGGTTAGACTACTGCAATGCTCTACTTTCCGGCTACCAGGATAAAGCACTAAATACACTTCAGTTAGTGCTAAATACGGCTGCTAGAATCCTGACTAGAACCAAAAAAATGTATCATATTGCTCCAGTGCTGGCCTCCCTACACTGGCTTCCTGTCAAGGCAAGGGCTGATGTCAAGGTTTTATTGCTAACCTACAAAGCATTACATGGGCTTGCTCCTACCAATCTCTCTGATTTGGTCCTGCCGTACATACCTACACGTAGGCTACGGTCACAAGACGCAGGCCTCCTAATTGTACCTAGAATTTCTAAGCAAACAGCTAGAGGCAGGGCTTTCTCCTATAGAGCTCCATTTTTATGGAATGGTCTGCCTACATATGTGAGAGACGCAAACTCGGTCTCAAACTTTAAGTGTTTACTGAAGACTCATCTCTTCAGTGGGTCATATGATTGAGTGTAGTCTGGCATAGGAGTGGGAAGGTGAACGGAAAGGCACTGGAGCTACGAACCGCCTATTACAGGGGCTGAGTCACTGGCTTACTAGGGCTCTTTCATACCGTCCCTAGGAGGGGTGCGTCACTTGAGTGGGTTGAGTCACTGATGTGATCTTCCTGTCTGGGTTGGCGCCCCCCCCTTGTGTTGTGCCGTGGCAGAGATCTTTGTGGGCTATACTCGGCCTTGTCTCAGGATGGTAAGTTGGTGGTTGAAGATATCCCTCTAGTGGTGTGGGGCTGTGCTTTGGCAAAGTGGGTGGGGTTACATCCTTCCTGTTTGGCCCTGTCCGGGGGTGTCATCGAATGGGGCCACAGTGTCTCCTGACCCCTCCTGTCTCAGCCTCCAGTATTTATGCTGCAGTAGATTGTGTCGGGGGGCTAGGGTCAGTTTGTTATATCTGGAGTACTTCTCCTGTCCTATGTGAATTTAAATATGCTCTCTCTAATTCTCTCTTTCTCTCTTTCTCTCTCTCAGAAGACCTGAGCCCTAGGACCATGCCTCAGGACTACCTGACATGATGACTCCTTGCTGTCCCCAGTCCACCTGGCCGTGCTGCTGCTCCAGTTTCAACTGTTCTGCCTGTGATTATTATTATTTGACCATGATGGTCATTTATGAACATTTGAACATCTTGGCCATGTTCTGTTATAATCTCCATCCGGCACAGCCATAAGAGGACTGGCCACCCCACATAGCCTGGTTCCTCTAGGTTTCTTCCTAGGTTTTGGCCTTTCTGGGAGTTTTTCCTAACCAGCGGGCTTCTACACCTGCATTGCTTGCTGTTTGGGGTTTTAGGCTGGGTTTCTGTACAGCACTTTGAGATATCAGCTGATGTACGAAGGGCTATATAAATACATTTGATTTGATTTTGGTAGTATCTAAGAGTTCACAACAATACATATTAATCAAAAAGTAAAATAATGGAATTAAGAAATATATAAATATTAAAACCATGTCGGAGTGGCATTAACTAAAATACAGTACAATAGAATACACTATATTCATATGAGAATGGTAAAGCATTATGTAAACATTATTTAAACATTATTAAAGTGACTAGTGATCCATTATTAAATGGCCATTGATTCCAAGTCTATGTACAGTTGAAGTCAGAAGTTTACATACACATCAGCCAAATACATTTAAACTCAGTTTTTCACAATTCCTGACATGTATTCATAGTAAAAAAATGATATGTCTTAGGTCAGTAAGGATCACCACTTTATTTTAAGAATGTGAAATGTCAGAATAATATCAGAGAGAATGATTTATTTCAGCTTTTATTTCTTTCATCACATTCCCAGTGGGTCAGAGGTTTACATACACTCAATTAGTATTTCGTAGCATTGCCTTTGCATTGTTTAACTTTTGTCAAAGGTTTCAGGTAGCCTTCCACAAGCTTCCCACAATGAGTTGGGTGCATTTTGGCCAATTCCTCTTGACAGAGCTGGTGTAACTGAGTCAGGTTTGTAGGCCTCCTTGATCGCACACACGTTTTCAGTTCTGCTCACAAAAATTCTATAGGATTGAGGTCAGGGCTTTGTGATGGCCACTCCAATACCTTGACTTTGTCCTGAAGCCATTTTGCAACAACTTTGGAAATATGCTTGGGGTCATTGTCCATTTGGAAGACCCAATTACAACCAAGCTTTAACCTCCTGACTGATGTCTTGAGATGTTGCTTCAATATATCCACATACATTTCCCTCATCATGATGCCATCCATTTTGTGAAGTGCCCCAGTCTCTCCTGCAGCAAAGCACCCACACAACATGATGCTGCCACCCCCTGTGCTTCACAGTTTGGAGGGTGTTCTTCGGCTTGCAAGCCTCCCTCTTTTCCCTCCAAAACATGACAATGGTCATTATGGCCAAACAGTTCTGTTCTTGTTTCATCAGACCAGAGGACATTTCTCCAAAAAATACAAACTTTGTCCCCATGTGCAGTTGCAAACCGTAGTCTGGCTTTTTTATGGCGGTTTTGGAGCAGTGGCTTCTTCCTTGCTGAGAGGCCTTTCAGGTTATCTTGATATAGGACTTGTTTTACTGTGGATATAGATACTTTTGTACCTGTTTACTCCAGCATCTTCACAAGGTTCTTTGCTGTTGTTCTGGGATTGATTTACACTTCTCGCACCAAAGTACGTTCATCTCTAGGAGACAGAACACGTCTCCTTCCTGAGCTGTATGACAGCTGCAAGTGTTTATACTTGTTTACTATTGTTTGTACAGATGAACGTGGTACCTTAAGGCATTTGGAAATTGCTCCTAAGGATGAACCAGACTTCTGGACGTCTACAATTTTAAAGGTAGGTATTGAAATACATCTACAGGTATACCTCCAATTAGGCTAATTTAAATAATTTTAGTTATCAGAAGCTTCTAAAGCCATGACATAATTTTCTGGAATTTTCCAGGCTGTTTAAAGGCACAGTTAACTTAGTTTATGTAAACTTCTGACCCCCTGGAATTGTGATACAGTGAATGAGAAGTGAAATAATCTGACTGTAAACAATTGTTGGAAACATTACTTGTGTCATGCACAAAGTAGATGTCCTAACTGACTTGCCAAAACTATAGTTTGATAAATCTTATTAGGGATTAGCTCCCTCTGTGGGGATCAAATCAGCGGAAATTTCAAGCGCACCACGTATAGTTTTTGATAAAAATCAAACTTTCATTAAAACACACATGCAAGGTACTGAATTAAAGCTACACTCGTTGTGAATCTAGCCACCGAGTGAGATTTCTAAAATGCAGCTAGTCTTGAAATCAGCATCCATCTTTTCCATTTTAACAACATCCTGTTGAGAGACTAAAACAGGAAAGGCCAAAACGTCATACAACCAAGGATTAAGTCTGCTAGAAATGCCAGCACTGGCGACATCATGTGGAAGCTGTAGGCGTTTACAGGGCATCTTCATGTATTTGCAGTCGCCTTTTTAACAATACATTGACTGGCGGATTAATATATATTTTGTGTTTTTGGAGAACAGTTTTGAGGGATTTTTACTCCTAAACACGTTATGTTATAGCCACAGACACGATCTAACCATTTTTAGAGACTTCAGAGTGTTTTCTATACACACATACTTATCATTTGCATATACTATATTCCTGGCATGAGTTGCAGGACTTTGAAATGTTGCACGATTTTTAACAAAAAGCTCCATAAGTAGTCAACAAATTTGTGGAGTGGGTGAAAAACAAGTTATAATGACTCCAACCTAAGTGTATGTAAACTTCCAACTTCAACTGTAAATATATATTTTTATCCTTAATTTAACTAGACAAGTCAGTTAATTAAGAACAAATTATTATTTACCATGACGGCCTACCCCGGCCAAACCCGGACAACGCTGGGCCAAGTACACTGCCTATTGGACTCCCAATCACGGCCAGATGTGTTGCAGCCTGGATTCAAACCAGGTACTGCAGTGATGCCTCTTACACTGAGATGCAGTGTCATAGACCCCTGCACTACCATAAATATAAGTTCATATAAGTTGAATCTCCTCCTGCCAGCAGAGGTACATCTGCATACAGTCTATGTCACTTCCTCCCTTCCTTTGACTGGGTCATGCTGTTCTCTAGCTGCTTGTAGTTGGGTCTTCTTCCTGTTCTTATTGCGCTTCTTCTTATTCTTCCTTGTTTCAGTGTAACCAGAGTCCTGTTGGGGGACCGGAGAAGTCCTTAGGTCATATTGACCAGGCTCATTTACGATAGATGCAAAGTGTTTTGAAAGAACACAAGACGACGACAGGCCAGCCCCATCTGCCGAAGATGGCATCTTCCTCGAGATAGGAAAGTCTTCATGGACCAGCTCCCCTACCTTTCCGTTCACTTTGGTGTCACTACCCCAACAACAGGGGACAAGCAGTGAAACCACTCACTTCACTGCGACGGACATGCATGAACACTTGAGTGACTTCATGCAGAAAATCTTGAACAACAATCAAGCTGAAAAATCACAATTGTTGGAGTGAAAACAAGAGTGTTGATACTTACTGGTCTTTGGTGTGTATCATCGCCAAAAACCTTGTCAGATACGTGTAGCATTTGACTCCATCGCCAAGCATGAAGGTGTCTCCCTCAACAATGTCCTTCTCAGTGGATTTAACAATCCATGCAGTCCTCATCCAAACCTAGTGCAGTCACTACAGATGTGCAACAGATGTTCTACTGCTTCCTTGTCTGTGAGACCACTGCGACAATAATCACAGAATTAAGGTACAGGTGTTTGGCTACTGCCCCTTCCCAGCTGTGGCCATCTACGGCCTGAGATGAGCCTAACCAGGAGGGTGAAGAAGAGCACGGCACTGATGCAAAACAGTTAGTCATGAAAAACTTTGACATAGATGATGGACTTACTTATTTCTCCAGCGACGAAGAAGCTACCGACATCCTAAAAAGAACAAGAGCAATTTTAGCAGTGTCTAGCATGAGGCTGCACAAGATAGCCTCCAACAGGCATGGAAGCATTTCCACCAGAGGATTGCGCGATAGACCTCAAAGACCTGGATGTAGGAGTAGATTCCGCTACCTCTTAGGGCTCGGTTGGAATCTGGAAACAAACAGCTTCACTTTCCTTGTATTCCAAAAAGAGAAGCCATTCACAGAAAGAGGTGTTCTATCACTATGCAAGGCAAGGCTCTAATGAGAGAACTCTCTACTGTACTTGAACAATGTGTTTGGGACACACCACTCCCAAAAGACAAAGAAATTGTGTGGAAGATATGGAAAGACTCATTGATGGAACTCGAACAGCTCACTCACCATACGTCTCCTCGTCCTCCGTGCAGCAGAACGAACTGTGCGTCTAAGAAGCATCCAATATGGCCATATTAGCTGTAGCCTAACTCAGAGTAGTCGACATTGAGTTCATCATGGGAAAGTCCAAACTCACTCCACATCCTGCTCACTCTGTTCCAAGCCTAGAGCTTTGTAATGCATGTTTTAGTTGTTGAGTTGACAGACCTGATCAATGATGGAATTAACATTGAGATTCATGCAGTGAAGTTCTACAAAGACACCACCTTTATGCTAGGAAATATTCACAACACGTAAAGATTATTCTATGTTGGTGTGTCAAACAGAGTTACACACTTCGGAAAGTCCACACACTCAGAACAGTGGCACCACGTCAGTATGGAGCAACATCCAGCAGATCATGGATCTAAGCCTGTGCCAGCAGCTGCCCTCAAGCACACCAACTGGTTCTCAGGCCCTGGTTCTCAGGCTCTGCCTTCCTGATAAGAACAGAGACAGAATAGACTACACAGTCAGAAATCTTTTAACTTCTGGGACCAGATACTGATACAAAGCTACTGGAGCTCAACTGGGCTCTCACAGGTTTGAACGATTCTCCAGTTAGAAGTCACCCACCTGAGCAACAGCAAAGCTCATACACCTGGCCAAATCCTAACAGTGACAAGTGCATCAGCAACCCATCTCGACTAAGCCAAAACCACCATTAGATGCGTACAGCAAGTCTTGAGTAATTAATAAATCAAGTGCCTCACCAAAACAGGTCACCAAACACTGTCCTCTCATGAAGCTGAACTCCATCATTGATGAAGACGGGTTGATGCTGCACATCAGCAGCTGATATTATGTGGGAAGAGAAACACCCCCTCATCATTCCCAAGAACCACCACATTGTCACTCTGTTAGTAAGATACTATCACAAGCAAGTTGCACACAAGGGTCGTCACTTCACCGAAGATGTCCCGTCAGCTGGATTGGGTATCGTTGTATACCCTTCAGAAAACTCTAAGGAAAACTGGAAAATGAATGGAAACAAGTTCAGAGTCTTGCAGACACATTCTGGAGAAGATGGAGACAAGAATACCTTGGGACATTCCAGCCAGACAGAAAATGGCAAGTCAACAAACCTAACCTGCATGTCAGAGATGTCGTCTTACTGATTGACAAATGGCCTGTTGGACTCATCGTCAAAACTTTACCGGGCAGTGACAACAAAGTCAAAATCAAGAGACAGGGCACACTTAAGGTGTACTTCAGACCTGTCTCTGAAGTTGTCTTGGACCTCAAAAAATAAATAATGGCATAAAAGTGAATTATACCAGGTGGTTCTGATAACTGTATGTCTATCTGTACATGCTAGTATTACTGCTCTATAGTGGCAAAATGGAGTATGTGCGCTTAAAATCAGCTAACTTCCGGTCAGAGCAAATTTTTGTCCAAGCGACCAAAAGAACGGCAACATACAGAGCGCCATCTTTCTTACTTACTAGGCCTTGGATAAAGATAAGTCAATAAGTAGGCACGTTTTATTTTTGATTCATTAGTACACACTTTTCTTAATTAAATAATATGTTTGCCAGTCTCTCTTGGCTTGGAGTTGAGGAAAGACTGACTGCATCACTTCTTGTTTTTATAGGAAACGTTCACGTGTTGTAAACGCCAATTGTTTGCATAGTCAGCTTACACACACCACTGACCAACACACTTACCCCACCAGACATGCCATCAGGGGTCTTTCCCCAGGACCAGAAAAAATTCAAGGAAACATACAGTGTTACACAGAGCCATACGTGCATGGAATCTTATATAGTGCGAGTGAACAGCAAACGTGGTTTAAAAATTAATGAAAGAAACAACTTACGGCACAGTGCCTCTCCCCCATGTGACCTACTTGTTTTGTGTATGTACTGACATGTATGTGTAACTGATAGATGCACACACACACACATGTTCATGTTTTTAAATGTATGTCAATTGTGAAGTATTTTTCTTGGTCAGTAATGTATTTTTTGTTATGCGTGGTACCCCAGTAAGACAAGCTGTCATCATTGGCTAGTCCTAATAAATCAAAACTGTGCATTCTAGAATATTTATGTTTTCAGGTGTCAATTCTAGCCTTTTAATTAAGTTACAATTGTGCTAAAATAATCTATGCTAATAATCTCCATAGAGCTATTATTGGGTGTTAGCTATCTTTTCAACATGCAGTTTAGCTTCCCTTGCTGTGGTATGTATCTGGCTAAGTGAGTGCCTAGTTGTTTTTTTTGTTTTACAATATTATACCATTCTAGTTATGTTGTATGTATACATAACTGCTGTCTTGGTATGTTAGACATTTTGTGGCACTTTTCTTGTGAAGTAGATTCTGCAAGTTATTTGTTGTACTGGCTAGCTACGCCAGATTGTTAGAGTGTGATGGTAACTAAATGAGTGATGATATTCTTTTTTTGTATTCATTTGTGTATGAGGGTGTGAATGTATGCAGAACAATTTCTAAAACATTTTATTTACAGTTTTACAAAATATAATCTCTGAAAATATTCAAAAACGGTACTCCTGCACCCCAACATCTTTATTGGGAGTTGTAAGCTGTCTGCCAAAATGTGTACTTACACATATTGTGAGGGCAGAACAGTCGTGATGGTGGGTTATTGGGAGAATCCAGGTCTGATCATTTTGTTGCAGATTTGGATGAGGGCCTGTAGCTGGTCGTTTGTGTTGTTGGGTGGTTTTTGGCTGTTGACAGTTCTTGGCATGCCTCCCCACTGACTGCCTGGTGGCCCCCTATACTGACTTGGCGATTGAATAGGGTATGTTGGGAGAGATGCAGGCAGTTCAGAGGGTCCGGTGGGTTTGGACTGAGGCTGGCTGGTTGGCTGCTGTGTTGGATCAGGGGAAGTAGGGGGTACAGTAGAGAGGTCAAGAGCAGTTGTTGGTGGGAGATCAATATCGGGCAAGGAGGAGTGATCAGAGAAAGTAATGCACTAGGGAAGGGGATGGTATGGTGAGGGGTCTAGGATGGGGAGATGGTTTCTCGGATGGGATAGAGTTTTCCAGGTTGTGTTTGCTGGCGTCGGGGTTTGGGTTCTGGGGTGGTCTTCTTGACTGGTCTCTTGGTGGTCCATTGTTTGTCTGGTCTTTTCCGTTTGGTAATTTTTGTCTAAGAATGAGTTCTGAGGAGAGTGGTTCTTCCGGCTGTATGGTCACTCTCAAAACCAGCTCCCTTGGACCAGGTGTTTGGCGTGGGTGGAGGTCATGTATTAATGAGCCACAACAATACCAAGCACCCAGAAAATATGTTTGGCTCTCCAAAAGTACAATATGGTACTGAATTAAAGTAAATTAGAGGCAGTAAATTACTGTCGATTTACAGACAACATGGCACTGTGTTCTCGGGGGTACTAAATTACAGCAAATTACTGTCCAGTATATTACCGCATATTTACAGGAAAATGTGTAAAGCATAGTATGGTAAGGTATTCTGTGGGACACAGCATTCTGAGTAATGGGTGCAACAAATATAGCCTCTTACAAGGCACGTCTCAAAATATGTTGATGAGCCAGTGATCCTTTTGCCACCCACAACATTTTCTCAGTGCATCATAATTCACAGTATGCTACTGCAATCATACAGCAAAACAGTTAATACACTACTGTATTGTAGAATTATACAGTGTGGGTTCTGTCTCCTCTTATTCAGAACCATGGATTTATCAAGTGAGACGTTGTTCAATTAAATACAAAGAATAAACTGTTCAGACTGACCACTTGATGATGTGTTCGACAACAATCTGTCCTAATCATAATGGATGCATCCAAAATAGGACATTATTCCCACTACTTTTGATCAGGGCCTATCTCTATTCCCAACGTAATGCACTGTTACGAATCCCTTTTGGCCCGACAGTCTAGGGGGGGATGGTAATGAGGCCCGTAACATAACTCATGAAAATTCTAATAGTGACAAAGTAAAAGTGAGAACGAAATAATTACAACAACTGAAACCTACCATCAAACTCAAGGTTTATTTGTAAACACACGGTAATGGGGGGAGCAGGAAAAGGGGCTGAGCTGGACCCAAGGAAAGAAACAATAAGTTTTCAAAAAAACCCTAAGCTAGATTACTTTAACAACAGCTAACTAACCAACCAAAAATACAGGGTGGTCCACCCAGTTCTAACTAGTGTATTTAACAAAGTCTACCTACGGGTAGTGTATGCCCATGGGCAACTTGTCTTAGTTTCCCCTTTTCCCACCAGCAATCAAACACAAACACCATAACCAAAAACAATACTCACAGGTGATGACAAAGTGCTATGGAGGTGCTCAAACAAAAGAGAGGTTACTACACAACGAGAGCGTGAAACACAGAGAGCTACAGACATGGCATTTACAGAGAGATTGAGCTCTAGAACAAACAACTGACAGGGTTTTTAAACCAAGGGAAATGAACTGTGATTGGGTAGGAAACAGGAGGAGGTGTGTCTTCTGATTGGTGATTGGATTGGAGACTGATTGGGGAGTGATGATTTTCACCTGTGAGGGGAGAAGGAAAGAAAAGAACACAGGATACACACACACACACACACACACACACAGGATACTGGTATCCGTAACAACTACTATTAGTATACTATGTAGGGAATAGGCTGCCATTTCACACTACGAAATGCTGGGTTAAAAACAACCCAGCGCTGGGTAAATGAGTGGACAGAACACAAGTTGGGTTATTTTTGACCGAGACAGTTGGGTCACTTAGTTGGCATAATGATCCACTTGGTCAGATCAGAAGACTGGAGGCGTGGCTTAGTAAGCTTGTAGTTTTCAGATAGTTTTTGTTGTTGTTGAGTAAATGTCATTCCGTTTCATCTGTTCCGTTGTATTGTCAATATGTTAAGATTCTGAAATGATTTGTTCCTTTGTCATGCTTACGTAGCCCATTCAAGTAAAATGTGTCCTCGAATAACTTGAATATTATAAAAATAACTTTGAAGTTACCAATTGTACGACTCGTTGTCACTTACCACATGGTAATTCACTTGACATTTACAAGTCCAAATATAAAAGGAGTACATTTCTAAGTATCTGGAAACTTTTGAATGGTAGTGTATGTAATCTCTTAACCTCCTGGGTTTGTTCATGTTATGTAGCCCTTATGATGGAACCTTCAAGTACGTTCTTACCTCGAATATCACAAAAGAACATTGAAGCTACCAATCGAATGACTTGCCAACATGTGCAAAAACACTACATTTGTAAGCTCTTTTGTCTCTATTGTACTCTGGTAGCACCATTGTGGATCCAAGTACAGTGTTCAAAAGCACAAAACAACTCCAGATTTCATCAAGGTTTTCTTAAGATTTTCTCGGCAAACTTCCTCCTCACATCTACACTGTATAAACAAAACTATGTGGACACCCCTTCAAATTAGTAGATTTGCTGACTGGTCACCGCCATGCGATCTCCAAAGACAAACATTGGCAGTAGAATGGCCTTACTGAAGAGCTCAGTGACTTTCAACATGGCACCCTCAGGATGCCACCTTTCCAACAAGTCAGTTCATCAAATGTCTGCCCTGCTAGAGCTGCCCCAATCAAGTGTAAGTGCTGTTATTGTTAAGGGGAAATGTCTAGGCTCAACCACAAAATGGTAGGCCACACTCACTACCAAGTTCCAAACTGCCTTTGGAAGCAATGTCAGCACAAGACTTGTTCGTCTTGAGCTTCATGTAATGGGTTTTCATGGTCGAGCAGCCACACACAAGTCTAAGATCACCATGCATAATGCCAAGCGTTGGCTGGAGTGGTGTAAAGTTTTACACCATTGGACTCTAGAGCAGTGGAAACGTGTTCTCTGGAGTGATGAATCACGCTTCAACATCTGGCAGACCGACGGATGAATCTGGGTTTGGTGAATGCCAGGAGAATGCTACCTGCCGCCAATGCATAGTGCCAACTGTAAAGTTTGGTGGAAGAGGAATAATGATCTGGGGCTGTTTTTCATGGTTCGGGCTAGGCCATTTAGTTCTAGTGAAGAGAAATCTTAACACTACAGCATACAATGACATTCTAGTCGATTCTGTGCTTCCAAATTTGTGGCATCAGTTTGGGGAAAGCCCTTATGTATGGACCCATAAAGCGAGATCCATACATAAATGGTTTGTCGAGATCGGTGTGGATGAACTTGACTGGCTTGCACGGAACCCTAACCTCAACTCTATCGAACATCTTTCGGATGACTGCAAGCCAGGCCTAATCGCCCAACATCAGTGCCCGACCTCACTAATGCTCTTGTGGCTGAATGGAAGCATGTCCCCACTGCAATGTTCCAACATCTAGTGGAAAGCCTTCCAAGAAGAGTGAAGGCTGTTATAGCAGCATAGGGGAGTTAAACTCCATATTAATGCCCATGATTTTGGAATGAGATTTTTGACAAGCACCTGACCACAAACTTTTGGCCATGTAGTGTATATGTAAAACTAAATGAATAAGTCATGCGGCCGACAAAGTGAATGCATCTATACTTCAGCGCCGCTTACAAATGTAATATCTGGGACGGAAAATGCTTAAAACAGGGTTTGAGGCACACTCAATCTGAGAGGCAAATCAATATGAGATGAAGGAAGCCTATATTATGGGGCCTACTGCCATACTCAGGTAATAGTTAATAGTTTGGAGTGATATCATGTGGTGTAAAGGGTGAGAGCTGTAATGTATGCAACACATGAAAGAAATGACAGAATATTGAATCAAAGTGCCCAGTGCTATCATTGGGCCTGTAATGATGCGTACCATAAATCAGACTTTTACCTCCTAGACAGAAATTACCCTCATGAGGCATGACCATTGATGATGCCAAATGTAATGCATTTTATTTATTGATGATAATGAATACTATTGTGAAGATTGTTTTCGATAAATATACATTTTATGCATACTGTGTATACCGAACAAAAATATAAAGCACCACACACAACAATGTCAACAATTCTACTGAGTTACAGTTCATATAAGGAAATAATTAAATTGAAATAAATTAGGTCCTAGTCTATGGATTTGACATCACATGGCAGGGGCCATGGGTGGGCCTGGGAGGGCATACAGTGGGCCCACCCACTTGGGAGCAAGGCCCAGCCAATCAGAATTATTTTCCCCCCACAAAATGGCTTTATGACAGACATAAATACTCCTCAGTTTCATCAGCTGTCCAGGTGACAGGTTTTAGATAATCCCACAGGTGAAGAAGCCAGATGTGGAGGTCCTGGGTCTGCGGTTGTGAGGCCAGCTGGATGTACTGCCACAATCTCTAAAATGACATTGGATGCGGTTTATGGTAGAGAAATTAACATTAAATTATCTGGCAACAGCTCTGGTGGACATTCTTGCAGTCAGCATGCCAATTGCACGGTCCCTCAAAACTTGAGACATTTGTGGTATTCTGTTGTGTGACAAAACTGCACATTTTAGAGTGGCCTTTTATTGTCCCCAGCACACGGTGCACCTGTGTAATGAACATGCTGTAATAATCAGCTCTTTGATATGCCATACCTGTCAGGTGGATGGATTATCTTGGTAAAGGAGGAATGCTCAGTAAGAGGGATGTAAACAAATTAGTGCAACATTTTGAGATAAATAATCTTTACGTGCATATGGAAAATTTCTGGAATCTTTAAAACCAACCTCTTAGTCCGCCCCATCCCAGATCCGGGATCGTGACTACAGCCTCAAGCTCATTACCATAACGCAAAATTAGCGATTTCTGAAAATTGCAAATGAAATGAAATAAATATGCCTATCCTCAAGCTTATCCTTTTCTTAACAATCCTGTCGTCTCAGATTTTCAAAATATGCTTTAGAACCAGAGAAAATCAATAATTTGTGTAAGAGTGGTGATAGCTAGCTTAGCATTTAGCGTTAGCATTTAGCACGCAACATTCACAAAAACCAGCAAAGGGATCAAATAAAATAATTTACCTTTGAAGAACTTCAGATGTTTCAATGAGGAGACTCTCAGTTACATAGCAGATGTCCAGTTTTTCCTGAAAGATGCTTGTGTAGGACACAACGTTCCGTTTTGTTACTATGCATTTGGCTACCGAAACTAACCGAAAATTCAGTCACCTAAACGTCAAACTTTTTTCCGAATTAACTCCATAATATCGACTGAAACATGGAAAACGTTGTTTGAATCAATCCTCAAGGTGTTTTGTCATATATCTCTTCATTGAAATCCCTTCCCTGGAAGCGTGCATTCTTCTCTGATTCGGATGGAAAAATACTGGTACCTGACTTTTGCGCACCAATTTCCACGCAGACACCGTGCGGGACACTTGGTAATTGTAGGCTCTTATGGTCAATCTTCCAATGATATGCCTACAAATACGTCACAATGCTGCAGACACCTGGGGGAAACGATAGGAAGTGTCCGTTCATTCCTGTCGCATTCACAGCCATATAAGGAGATCATGGAAAACGTGCCTCCAGAAATCCTGTTGATTTCCTGGTCACTCAAACATCTTGGTTTTGCCTGTAGATTTTGTTCTATGGCACTCACAGTGAAAATCTTTACAGTTCTGGAAACGTCAGAGTGTCTTCTTTCCAAAACTATCAATTCCAAGCATAGTCGAGCATCTTTTCGTGACAAAATATTGCGCTTAAAACAGGCATGTCTTTTTATCCAAAAATGAAATACTGCCCCTAGAGTCTTAACAGGTTAATTTCAGCTCATGAAACATGGGGCCAACACTGTACATGTTGCCTTTATATTTTTGTTCAATATAGTAAGGTTGAGCACTGACACTTTTGTCGCTTTAAAAATGCTTACGCAAGAGTATGAGTTCCTTATGGGCCTATGCATTATCCCAATGTTGGGATAATTGCCACTTGAAAATATATATTTATAGTATAGTATATATTTGAATAATAATGTTGGGTTGATTTTAAACAAGCTTTTTTTGCGTAGTGCTGTGATTGGAGTCGCAATCCTTACACAGAACCCAAACCGTCTGCGCAAACCCAAACCGTACCGTCTGTATTTTTCCCCCTACACCAAATGCAATCACGACACGCAGGTTAAAATATCAAAACAAACTCTGAACTAATGACATTAATTTGGGGACAAGTCGAAAAGCATTAAAAATGTATCGCAATTTAGCTAGTTAGCTTGCACTTGCTAGCTAATTTGTCCTATTTAGCTAGCTTGCTTTTGCTAGCTAATCTGTCCTGGGATATAAACATTGAGTTGTTATTTTACCTCAAATGCACAAGGTCTTCTACTCCGACAATTAATCCACACATAAAACGGCCAACCGAATCATTTCTAGTCATCTCTCTGCCTTCCAGGCTTTTTCATCTTTGAAATTATATGGTGATTGGCATCTACACTTTTACCATGACAATCGGCTCAACATTTCATCGTTCAATCACCCACATAGGTATAACCAATGAGGAGATGGCACGTGGGTACCTGCTTCTATAAAGGAGATGGGAGAGGCAGGACTTTCATCGCGACCTGCGTCAGAAATAGAAAGGAGTTCTATTTTAGCCCTTGGCATCGCAGACACTCGTTGGCGCGCGCGAGAAGTGTGGGTGCAATAAATAAATAACATGGATTTCTGGTCAGCATGTTAGCGCCTTAGCTTGCAGTTTAATTAAGCCCATCCTCAACCCCAACCACATCATCTTGGCTTTATCGTGAGTCTACTTGATACTAGAGTCCAGTTTTTTTGTAGTGATGGGGTAAACAAAGATTCCTGAAGCATTGAGACTTTCCAGCCAATTGTGTCGAAAAAAGATTCATTACTCAGAGCTTCATTATCCGTTCACAATGCTTATTACTGACATCTGCTGGTCAGCAATAAATAGCAATGTGTGATTTTTTACTAAACTAGGCAAGTCAGTTTTTAAAAACAAATTCTTATTTTCAATGACAGCCTAGGAGCAATGGGTTAACTGCCTTGTTCAGGGGTAGAACAACAGATTTTTAACCTTTCGGTTACTAGTCCAACGCTCTAACCACTAGGCTACCTGCCGCCCCACAATTATCAGATAAAGGTTATTTTTTTCTCCACTAATTTGATCAAAACTCCATGTCGGAGCTATTACTTATTGGCTTTAATAGCCCACAATCAGTTGGATTAAAGGATCACATTTTACATCATGCCTTTTTGCCTTCAAGTTTACTCTTTTTCAAAACCGGAATGTATGGCATGATTTAGGATTTTAAGAAAAATGCTTAAGACAGAAGCTTATACCATGCTAAATAAAATACAAATATTTGAACAACAGTACAGAAAGTGTGGTTTCACATAAAAATATTTTCAAAATAGTGTCACTTCAACAGGATTTGACCTCATACCCTCACGACCCTAAATGTTCCATAGTTCCCTACTCTACTTGCTAAACTCCCAGTCAGGTGTAATTACATGTACAAAGTACTCACTATATTTATAAGTAGGGTATCCAGTAGAGGTACGTTTTTGAAAGCAGCTTAATTGAAGAAAGCATTGGAACCATGGCAAAATCTGTGGGATCTCCCATTTTGCAACGCACAGTTTGAAAAAGGCCGTGATCAAACGCCCTTAGACACAACTTAAAGATTTGTCTATCTACGGCAGTGGATAAGAAGTATGCAAAAGTGTTTGTCCTGAACCACTACAAGTGGTGGTCGGCTGAATGAATTCAACTTCGTCTCAAAGTAAATCTGAAGATGCACTGTTCACAAGTTCACAAATAAGCATTGGAATGCAGTAACATGCCTTTCGTAATGTCACCTCTAGGTGTCAACATCAGCATTTGTCTTGTGTTGATTTACTACAGTGTTTACAACAGGTCATGTAAACAAACACAACTTGAGATATTACATTATGATAAGCACAAGCTGTTTATTAGAACAATGTTTTTTTATAGAAACCATATGTACATTACACTGTTGTTATTCAATACAAAATAGATTGGCTTTACATTTCAACTGAAAATGGCATGCGCTGATGATTTAAAACAATTATGGAGGCTTACAGGACTGGTTTTGGTTGCACATTTAGCTAGCTAGCTACTTGTCTCATCATGAATGCAAACACATGGACTGAAGGATAGATATGTGCAACTGTCTAGCTTTGGCAGATTGCATATTTCGGAAAACTATCTAAATAAGCTCACTAGCTAACACAATAGGCCCAGACAGTAACAACGTTTTTTTTGTATCAAGGATGAGTGTTCAATTTTGTTACAGTGCAGTATTAGCACATAAGTAGCACAGACTGCTAGCTAGCTAAGTTAACCTTTTTGGGATAGGGGGCAGCATTTCCACTTTTGGATGAAGAGTGTGCCCAGAGTGAACTGCCTCCTACTCTGTCCCAGATGCTAATATATGCATATTATTATTATTATAGTAGTATTGGATAGAAAACACTCTGAAGTTTCTAAAACTGTTTGAATGATGTCTGTGAGTATAACAGAACTCATATGGCAGGCGAAAACCTGAGAAAAATCCAAACAGGAAGTGGGAAATCTGAGGTTTGTAGTTTTTCAAAGCTTGGCCTACCGAATACACAGTGTCTCTGGAGTCAAGTTGCACTTCCTACGGCATCCACTAGATGTCAACCGTCTATAGAAACTGGTTTGAGGATTCTACTATAAAGGAGGGGCTCATGAGACCTGTTTGAGTCAGTGGTCTGGCAGAGTGTCTCAGGCTCGTGATGCGAATTCTCCGGTTGGAACATTATTGATGTTTTATGTTAAAAACATCCTAAAGATTGATTCCATACATCGTTTGACTTGTTTCTACAACCTGTAATGGAACTTTTTTAGTTTTGTCTGGACGAAGTGCTCACGCCTCATGAAGATGGATTACTGGGCTGAACACGCTAACAACAAGTGGCTATTTGGACATAAATGATGGACTTTATGGAACTTTATGGAACAAATCAGTCATTTATTGTCAAACTGGGATTCTTGGGAGTGCCTTCTGACGAGGATCATCAAAGCTAAGTGAATATTTATAGTGTTATTTCTAACTTCTGTTGACTCCAAAATGGCGGATATTTCTCTTGGTGGATTGGGCTCTGAGCACCGTTCTCAGATTATGCTTTTCCCGTAAAGTTTTTTTGAAATCTGACACAGCGGTTGCATTAAACAAACCAAATTATATTTTATATTTGAGATTCTTCAAAGTCTCCAACCTTTGTCTTGATGACAGCTTCGCACACTCTTGCCATTCTCTCAATCAGCTCCACCTGGATTGCTTTTACAACAGTATTGAAGGAGTTCCCACATATGCTGAGCACTTGTTGTCTGCTTTTTCTTTACAGCTATGCTGTAACAGCTATGCTGTTAAGTGTGCCTTGAATTTCAATTATATTTTCATATCTTATCAAAACAGTCGCTTATTAATGAATTGTACCTCATCAGTTCTCATTACTGAACGTTGCAAACCCTTGGATATCTGCATGAACCCTAGTATAAATTATGAATCTTGGTAGACAAAGGACTAAGGAAAGGGGGGGGGCGCTCAAGAGCAGGAGACTCATAGCTGATAACTACACTCATAGAAATTGCTAATACTTTGAATATGAACAACCGCTCATTTGAAAAGACATTGCAATTTACACAAGTGTTATGTCTTGTTGTCTCACTCTGTGGTCGCCGGTCCATCTGCTGGAAAGAGTCGACAGAAAAGTCACAGTCTGTCATAGTTGTTATAATGGTTACCTCAGAGTACCATTTGAAAATCTTCTTAGATTGGCCGCGTTACCAGACTAAAGTATTTAAACAGCTGCAGTCTGCATAACTATTCTTTAGTTTGTAGATTCCTTTGCCATTTCAGTGTGGGAATGATCTCTACATGCTTAGGTCTTGTCCTTTGATATACGTAGTTGTAGTGTCAACCATTTCAAAATGTAGCTACCGCTACTGCGTTTCTGGTTTAGAAATTCAACCATTTGCATCCTTAGCTTATACCGTGGTTTACGTGGCCTGATGTGAACAATATCACGGGGGCTTTAAACTTGGGTGGAAAAGGGCTGTCTCATCATGTTTGTGCCCACATGGGCGTGGCCACTGACTGTGCATAAGTTACCATAAAACAAACAATTGTCAAATAGAAGACTAAATCACATTATCTTTTCAAAAGTATTCTTATACTTATTCATCCATCTTATACAACATTCAGAAGTAAACCTTACCACTGGGAAATGTACACTTTAAAATATATAGTTACAGTGTATGTTTCCTGTCCTTCATGTGATCACCAAATGAAACGCATTCAACATGACTGTCCCTTGATTGCCCAAGGACCATTCCCACATTATGAAAAATATAAATATTGTTTAATTCTCCAATTTTGGGGATTAGGAGTTTTGGGAAGAAGAATGTATTTGTTCTCCATAGGCTCTCTCCCTCCATACTCCATGGCAGCGAAGAGAGAGTTTTTAGCTGGAATTTATGACAGTTGTAAAAACCTGATGTGGTAGAGAGAATGAGAGAGGGGGGGAGCCACTATGTACATCCCAAAAAGGCAACCATCACACCTCCTCCTCCATGCTTCATGTTGGAACCAAACATGCAGAGATCATCCTGTCTAATGTCCATTGCTTGTGTTTCTTTGCCAAAGAAAGTCTCTTCTTATTATTGCTGACCTTTAGTAGTGGTTTCTTTCCAGCAATTCGACCATGAGGTCCTTATTCACGCAGTCTCCTCTGAACACTTGAACTCCGTGAAGCACTTATTTGGGCTGAAATTTCTGAAGTGCAGTTAACTCTGTTAACAGTGCTATTTGAAGAGGAGTACATAACTTGGCAGGGTGTCTGGGGGTCATCCTATTTTTGGGAGCATCTAAAGCACATTTCCTGCATTTCTACACAATCGAATTTTAACCATGATCCTTCAAGCCATCTCTATTTAGAACAACAAAAAGTAAGTAAAAATGCCCACTGTCATCAAGCTAGGTAAGAGATTATTACATGCGGTATGTTTAAGTGATTAATAAGACTGAACTAGATCCATGATAATTCAATAATCAACATGGTGTCTCACCTTTAACCAATAGCCTATCAAAGGAACAGCTTTAACTAACAAATAAAGTACAAATGCCATTTTTGATTGTTTTTAAGACATCCTCTATATCAAATTTTAGCCAGACCTCCCAGCCAACCAGAGTCGCCTGCAACGCCCACCAGTCTAGTCAATAACTCTCTCCCCAACACTAACTTCAACTAACTTCTTCCCCAACTTTTTCTTTATGTCTCATGGGAAAGGTTTGGAAAACAAAGTTAAATGAAAACACACATACTATTACATATTCACACATAAACAGTACACCCTCCATTTAATTCATATCTTGGGCCTAATAGTATAGTATTGCTCTTTTTATTGCACACAATATAGGGGCGACCGGGGTAGCCTAGTGGTTAGAGCCATGAGACTCCTGACCCACAAGATGTCATAAGGTGAATGCACCAATTTGTAAGTCGCTCTGGATAAGAGCGTCTGCTAAATGACTTAAATGTAAATGTAAATGTAAATCAAATGGCTACCCAGACTATTTGCATTGCCCCCCCCCCCCCTCCCCCTCTTATACGCTGCTGCTGCTCTCTGTTATTGTCTATGCATAGTCACTTTAATAACTCTATCTACATGTACATATTACCTCAATTACCTCGACACCGGTGCCCCTGCACATTGACTCTGTACCGGCACCCCCCTGTATTATAGTTCCACTATTGTTATTTACTGCTACTCTTTAATTATTTGTTATACTTATGTCTGACTTTTCTTTTCAGGTATTTTCTTAAAACTACATTGTTGTTTAAGGGCTTGTAAGTAAGCATTTCACTGTAAGGTGTACACGCATTGTGTTCGGCACATGTGACAAAATCAAATTTGATTTGACTTGATTTTGATTTTGATTACCCATTTATGTGTCTCTGCCTGCAAATCGTCCTCTTAGGTTTTAGGTTATATCCTATAGGACACTGCAAAAATGTAGAAAGTGTCGCTGTCGTCATTCTTGCTGCCTCCAGTTCAGTGGCCATACCTGTGAGATCAGTTGCGCATGTGGTCTCAATTAATTAGAGTAGGCTATAGCCTACGTATACATGGGCGGAGAAGCATGGGACAGTTATCTTTTCAAGAAAATGTACTTCATCAATAGGCCCATGATCAAGATATAGTTTACTACATTGCCTAGACAGGCCTAAATATTGATCATCCATATTTCTCTGCCTGAAAATCTTCCCACTCCTAAAAGTTAGGCTATAAAAATAGCTCAAGAGAAAGCAGTGGTGTAAAGTACTTACGTAAACATATTTTAAAGTACTACTTAGGTCGTTTTTGGAGGATATCTGTACTTTACTTTAATATAATTTTTTTTATCAACTTTTACTTTTACTTCACTACATTCCTGAAGGAAATAATGTACTTTTTACTCCATACATTTTCCCTAGCAACCAAAAGTACTTGTTACATTTTTACAGGAAAATGGTCCAATTCACACACTCATCAAGAGGACGTTCCTGGTAATCCCTACTGCCTCTGATCTGGCAGACTCATTAAACACAAATGCTTCATTTATAAATGATGTTTGAGTGTTGGAGTGTTCCCCTGGCTATCCATCAATAAAAAATAAAAGCCGTCCGGCATGCTTAATATAAGGAATTTGAAATGATTTATACTTTCACTTTTGATACTTAAGTACATTTTAGCAATTCAATTTACTTTTGATACTTAAGTATATTTAAAACCAAATACTTTTAGACTTTTACTCAAATAGTATTTTACTGGGTGACTTTCACTTGAGTCATTTTCTATTAAGGTATCTTTACTTTTACTCAAGTATGACAATTGAGTACTTTTTCCACCACTGAGAGGAAGTGCAAGTCTCTCCAACTCTACTCTCTTCAAACTACATCCAGCATATTTGCTGATATAGCCCAGTAATACAATGTAAGGGCTATGTGAGAATCACTGGTAATTGAACCTATATTTTTAATTTGATATGGCGTATATGCCGCAAAATTGCTGGGACCATGGCTGGCATGTCAGATGCGTTACACAGAGGTATATTTTAAAGTACTACTTAACCCTTGTGTTGTCTTAAAGGTCAAAAATGACCCGCCACTATGTTTAACAGCAGAGAAAACCCCCTAAATTATATTTTTTCAACATGAAAATTGATTACTTTTCCTCATTTGTTTATATTTCCTTGAAAGCGGTACACTACCAGGATACACATATTGTCTTAGGGTCATTTTTGACCCTGTAACTACGTACGCTGAGTCGGGAAGCAAGTTCAGGACTGAATAAATAAACAAACATATCAAGAAACATGAACAGCCCACCAATATGACACAGAAACAATGTTGACTGGGGAAGAAACCAAAGGGCTACATGTAGTCTTTGGGATGCAGAGAGTGGAGAGGCGATTTTCTGTGCCACGATGCCACTGAAAGTTGTCTTGTTTTGCACACTTTGTATAAAATAATAAGATGCACTACTACAGGATATTTCTTAGCGTAGCTCTTTATTAGCTAGCTATAACTGGCATGTTCACGTATCGCCAACCAGGATCAAACTGACCATGACCTAACCATTCGAGTGGTCTTAACCAATCACAGCACAGTATGATATGGCGGTAAAATTCATCCAATTACAATTCAGTATGTTTACACATATGGATATTACAGAAGTCTTTCACACTTTCTCAAGAATGCAACGATTTGATAATGAGTCAAAACCTGCAAGGTGTGTGAGAAACAAACTGGAGGCCATAAGACAAGTTTGGGAGAAGTGGATTGAGCGTCTGACAAACCTCTACAACCCTGGGCCTGAAGTAACAGTGGATGAGCAATTGATTGCATTCAGATGTACATTTTTATTTTCATATCTGTAACATAAGTTATTTTCACAGTTAATTTTATTATGTACAGTGCCTTGCAAAAGTCTTCATCCCCCTTGGCGTCTGTCCTCTTTTGTTGCATTACAACCTGTAATTTAAATGGAATTCTCTTTGGATTTCATGTAATGGACATACACAAAATAGTCCAAATTGTTGAAGTAAAATAAACAAATTAAAACTGATTTCCAAAATTCTAAGTGGTGCGTGCATATGTATTCACCTCCTTTGCTATGAAGCCCCTAAATAAGATCTGGTGCTACCAATTACCTTCAGAAGTCACATAAATAGGTAAATAAAATTCACCTGTGTGCAATCTAAGTGTGACATGATCTGTCACATGCTCTCAGTATATACACACCTGTTCGGAAAGGCCCCAGAGTCTGCAACACCACTAAGTAAGGGGCACCACCAAGCAAGCGGCACTATGAAGACCAAGGAGCTCTCCTAACAGGTCAGGGACAAGTTGTGAAGAAGTACAGATCAGGGTTGGGTTATTAAAAAAATATCCAAAACTTTGAACATCCCACAGAGCACCATTAAATCCATTATTAAAAATGAAAAGAATATGGCACCACAACAAACCTGCCAAGAGAGGGCCATACAACAAAACTCACAGACCAGGCAAGGAGGGCATTAATCAGAGAGGCAACAAAGAGACCAAAGATAACCCTGAAGGAGCTGTAAAGCTCCACAGCGGAGATTGGAGTGTCTGTCCATAGGACCACTTTAAGCCGTACACTTCACAGAGCTAGGCTTTATGGAAGACTGGCCAGAAAGAGCCATTGCTTAAAGACAAAAATAATAAAACAAGTTTGGTGTTCGCCAAAAGGCATGTGGGAGACTCCCCAAACATATGGAAGAAGGTTCTCTGGTCAGATGAGACAAGAATTGAGCCTTTTGACCATCAAGGAAAATGCAATGTCTGGCGCAAACCCAACACCTCTCATCACCCCGAGAACACCATCACCACAGTGAAGCATGGTGGTGGCAGCATCATGCTGTGGGGATGTTTTTCATCGGCAGGGACTGGGAAACTGGTCAGAATTGAAGGAATGAAGGATGGAAATTAGTCGCTAAATACATGGAAATTCTTGAAGGGAAACCTGTTTCAGTCTTCCAGAGATTTGTGACTGGGACGGAGGCTCACCTTCCAACAGGACAATGACCCTAAGCATACTGCTAAAGCAACGTTTCTCTAAGGAGAAACATTGAAATGTCTTGGAATGGCCTAGTCAAAACATAGACCTCAATCAAATTGAGAATCTGTGGTATGACTTAAAGACTGCTGTACACCAGTGGAACCCATCCAAGGAGCTGTGGCAGTTTCTCCTTGAATAATGGGCAAAAATCCCAGTGGCTGGATGTGCCAAGCTTATAGAGACAAACCCCAAGAGACTTGCAGCTGTAATTCCTGCAAAAGGTGGCTCTACAAAGGGGTTGAATAGTTATGCACTATCAGGATTTCTGGGGGGGTTGTCCATTTTTTTGTTTGTTTCACAATAAAACATATTTCGCATCTTCAAAGTGGTAGGCATGTTGTGTAAATCAAATGATACAACCCCCCCCAAAATATATTTTATTTTTGTTATGCAGGTGAATGAGGACCCAAAAGCGACTTGGCGAAAACAGAGTTTTTAATCCAGTAAAGTTACTTTACAAACAAAAGGCATAATACTACTCGTAATGACGAGAACAGACTGGAGACTTGATCAAGAACTGCAGGTTGCCTCGGGAAGGCACTTGAACGTAGCAGACTCAGACACCTGCTCACCACGCAGCATCTGAGGGAAACACGACACGACAGGGCAATACATAGACACAGCACGGTGAATAATAGACAAGGATCCGACAGGGCAGGAACGGAAAACAAGGAGAGAAATAGGGACTCTAATCAGGGAAAAGGATCGGGAACAGGTGTGGGAAGACTAAATGATTGATTAGGGAAATAGGAACAGCTGGGAGCAGGAACGGAACGATAGAGAGAAGAGAGAGCGAGAGAGTGAGAGAGGGAGGGGGAGAGAGAGGGATAGAAAGAGGGAAAGAACCTAATAAGACCAGCAGAGGGAAACGAAAAGAAGGGGAAGCACAGGGACAAGACATGATAATCAATGACAAAACATGACAATTTTCCAGGTGGAAGGCAAAAAAATAGAAAAAATGCCCAGGGGGTGAATACTTTTGCAAGCCACTGTATATAAACTAATTGTCGAGGGAACTAGAACAGTCTGCAGCATCCGGCCTCACCCTACTAGAATCTGAAGTCAAATGTTTACTGTTTTCTGATGCTTTTGTTCCCAACCAAGGAGGACCTACAGCAGTACATAGATCGTCTGCACACATTCTGTCAGACCTGGGCCCTGAGAGTAAATCTTCGCAAGGCTAAAATATTGGTGTTCCAAAATACACATTCCATCTAGACACCCTAGAGCACACAAAAAACTACACATAACTCGGCCTAAACATCAGCACCATAGGTAACTTCTACAAAGCTGTGAATGATCGGAGAGACAGGGCAAGGGCCTGAAGGAGCTGTAAAGGAATTCAAAAGGAATTCAACATCCCAATTAGGATCTGGCAAAAAATACTTGAATCGGTTATAGTACCCATTGCCCTTTACAGTTGTGAGGTCTGAATTCCGCTCACCAACCAAGAATTCACAAAATGCGGCAAACAACAAATGTCTACTCTGTATGCAGAAAAACATCCTACATGTACAATGTAAAACACCAAAAAATGCATGCAGAGCAGAATTAGGCTGATGTCCGCTAATTACCAAAATCTAGTAAAGAGCCATTCGTTTCTACAATCATCCAAATGAAAACAATACCCACACCTTCCACAATAAATCCATCATCTACAACAAGATTGCCTTAGAGAAGAGTTGTTTAAGATAAGGATTGCTATTCTCACTGACAGTTGCACAAAGAGAGCTATTGTGCAAACCACATCCCATGTATTGCAATTTGTATTAATTAGGGATCCCTAGCAGAAACTTTTCTTCCTGGGGTCCAAACACACCAAAGCACCCACATTACATATAAAACAAAACATGAAGCAGTGAGTTCCACTCATTCATGTTCTGAATGAGCTAAAGATTAAACAGTACATCGTGACATCCCTACACCACCACACGAAATGTTCAATACCACCATACAACAATAGCTCAATGTGTGCATATGCATATGCCTGTATCTTTGAATGTTTTATCTGCTTTTTAAATCTGATTCTACTGCTTGCATCAGTTACCTGATGTGGAACAGCCATGTAGTCATGGCGTTGTGTAGTACTGTGCACCTCCCATAGTCTGTTCTGGACTTGGGGACTGTGAAGAGACCTCTCTGGTCTTGTGGGGTATACATGTCTTGTGGGGTATGCATGAGTGTCCGAGCTGTGTGCTAGTATTTTAAACAGACAGCTCGGGACATTCAGTTCTTAAAAGCAAGTAATGATGAAGTCATTCTCTACTCCACTTTGAGCCATGAGAGATTGACCTGCTTGTCATTAATGTTAGCTCTCTGTGTACTTTTAAGTCCCTCTTGTGGCACCTGATCACACTACTGAACAGTATTCTATGTGTGACCATACTAGGGCCTGTAGGAACTGCCTTGATGATAGTGTTGTTATGGCAGAGCAGGCTTTATTATGTTTACAGTTTACAATCTAGGGATACTCCAAGCAGTTTAGTCACCTCAACTTGCTTAATTTCCACATTATTCATTACGAGACATAGTTGATTTGAATGATTTGTCTCAAATACAATGCTTTTGGAAATATTTAGGACTAGCTTATTGCTAGCCATTCCGAAACTAAGTGCAGCTCTTTGTTACGTGTTACTGACATTTCAGTTGCTGTAGTAGCTGACGTGCATAGTGTTGAGTCATCCTCATACATAGACACACTGGCCTTGCTCAAAGCCAGTGGCGTGTCGTTAGTCAAGATTGAAAAAAGGGGCCTTAACAGCTACCCTGGGGAATTTCTGATTCTACCTGGATTATGTTTGAGAGGCTTCCATTAAAGAAGACCCTCTGTGTTCTGTTAGACAAGTCATTCTTTATCCACATTACAGCAAGGGGTGTAAAGCCACTTTGGGCAGCTACAAGGTTCAGGTCTGGGGAATTTCTGATTCAGGCCCAGGAGAATGTGAAAGTCCATATTGATCCTACTGGATTATGTTTGAGAGTGTTCCATTAAAGTCATTCTTTAACATTCTAAAGCCACCTCTGTCAAGGTTCAGGTCATTGGAAAAACGAATGTTCCAGCTGCACCTGTTTCAGTTCATTCTTGACTCATTTCCTCAGGCCCAGGAGAATGTGAAAGTCCATATTGATCCAGACTATTTACCTTTCATTACAGAAGGTTTTGTGTCTTGTTAGGAAGTAAAGACCTAGTGCCAGTGAAGATCCTGAGAGACACAGGTGCCTCTGAATCATTTGTGTTGGAGTCTGTGTTACCCTTTTCTGCTGAGACTGATTCGGGGAATAGTGTTCTAATTAGGGGAATAGGTTTGAACACTCTGTCAGTTCCATTGCATAAACTGATGTTGGATTGTGGGCTGGTGAAGGGTGAAGTTGTTGTGGGGGCGTCCTTCATTGCCTATTGAGGGTAAGTTATCCTTGGGAATAACTTAGCAGGTGAGCGGGTATGGCCAGTTGTGTTTCCATCTCTAGTGGTTTGAAGTCATTTGTTGGGATTCCTGATGAGAGTGTACAGAGTTTCCCAGAGGTGTTCTCTGCGTGTGCAGTGACACGTTCTATGAGCCGTGGCGAACTAGTCACTGCGCCGACTAATGATAATAATACAAAGTATGTCACTGTTTTCCCTGTTATCCCGTTATCTGTAACCCGCTCAGATCTAATCAATGCTCAACGGGATGACCCCACGTTGGAAGAGTTGCGTGATCAAATTGTGCCTATAGAACAGTTGGGAGATGTCGCCCATGGCTATTTTCTCCAAGAGGATGTCCTGATGAGAAAGTGGGTGTCTCATGATAGTGTTTTTCTGGGGGAGGCCTGTGTCAATTTGGGGCGCAGAGGCCTGTGTCAATTTGGGGCGCAGAGGCCTGTGTCAATTTGGGGCGCAGAGGCCTGTGTCAATTTGGGACGCAGAGGCCTGTGTCAATTTGGGACGCAGAGGCCTGTGTCAATTTGGGACGCAGAGGCCTGTGTCAATTTTGTGTCAATTTGGGACGCAGAGGCCTGTGTCAATTTGGGACGCAGAGGCCTGTGTCAATTTGGGACGCGGGAGGCTGGTATGTTGTTCCGGGGTCCTTGTTGGTCCCCGGTTTTATGGGGGGGAATGTGACGACCCTCCCACTCTGTCTGCCGTATTCTGTCTTTGTTCTTGTTTTCTTATTAGGATGCCGGTGGGCGGAGTTGAGAGGGTCGTCAGCTACATGGGAAACACCTGGGCCAGGTGTCTCCCAGGATAAATAGACCTCTTCAACATTCATGGAGGAGACTCTCTCCATGCAGACACCCGTTGTAGATTGTGTTGTGGTTCTTGGTGGCCGTTTGTTTGTTTGCTTTGGCACCTTTCATCACCCTGCATTATCACATTCATGCATGCAAAACACTCACTTACACTACGGACTACTGATTACACACACCATTGGATATTTTCCTTAGTTGCTTTAGTTAATAAATATATCTTTTGTTACTCCTTATCTCCACGTTGTCTCCCTTTGTTACGGGCTTTGAGCCGGTTCGTGACAAGAACACATACGTTTTTCAAGCAGCAGACTATGATTGATATGTCAAAGCTGCACTGAAGTCTAACAGGACAGCACCCACAATCATTTTCTCAGTCATTTCTCTCGGACAATCATCAGGCATTTGAGTAAGTGCTGTGCTTGTTGTGTCCTTCCCTATAAGCATGCTGAAAGTCTGTTGTCAATTTGTTTACTGTGAAATAGCATTGAGTCTGGTCAAAAATAAATTCCAGAAGTTTACTAAGGTTTCGTTACAGGCTGATTGGTCGGCCATTTGAGCCAGTAAGGAGGGCTTTACTATTCCTGGGTAGTGGAATGACTTTAACTGCCCTCCAGGCCTGAAGGTATACACTTTCTAGTAGGCTTAAATTGAAGATGTGGCAAATAGGAGTGGCAAAATTATCCTCTGTGTCACGCCTTGGTCATAGTATTTTGTGTTTTCGTTATATATTTGGTCAGGCCAGGGTGTGACATGGGTTTAATATGTTGTGTTTCGTATTGGGGTTTTGTAGTCATTGGGATTGCGGCTGAGTAGGGGTGTAGCATAGGTTTGGCTGCCTGAGGCGGTTCTCAATCAGAGTCAGGTGATTCTCGTTGTCTCTGATTGGGAACCATATTTAGGTAGCCGGGGTTTCACTGTGTATTTCGTGGGTGATTGTTCCTGTCTCTGTGTTAGTTATTCACCAGACAGGCTGTATAGGTTTTCACGTTCCGTTTGTTGTTTTGTATATTTATAAGTTATGTATCGCTATTCTACATTAAAGATCATGAGTAACCACCACGCTGCATTTTGGTCCGACTCTCCTTCAACAAACGAACGCCGTTACACTCTGTAATTTTCTATCCATATAGTCAGACCCTGGTGGCTTGTCATTGTTGATTGACAACAATACATTTTGTAATTCATAAGTATAATTGTTGTCTTTCATAATTTGGTCCGATATACTTGGATGTGTAGTGTCAGTGTTTGTTGCTGCCATGTCATCCTTAAGTTTGCTTATCTTGCCAATGAAAAAGTCATTAAAGTAGCTTGCAATATCAGTGTTTTTCCTGATTCAATGAATGATGGAGCCGAGTTGGCTTTTTCCCCCAAAATTGAATTTAAGGTGCTCCAAAGCTTTTTCCTATCATTCTTTATATAATTTATTTGTTTCATAGTATAGTTCATTTTTATTTAGTTTAGTCACATGATTTCTTAATTAGCAGCACATTTGTCAATCAGCTGGGCTGCCAGACTTATTTGCCATTTCTTTTGCCTCATCCCTCTCAGCCATGCCATTTTTCAATTCCACATCAACCCACGGGGCTTGAACAGCTTTTACAGTCATTTTCTTAATGGGTGCATGCTTATTAGTAACTCAAATAAGCAATTTCATAAATGTGTCAAGTGCAGTTCTCATTACACACCATGGACCAACAAATATTATTTACCACAACAACATGAATCACTACAAAAATTATTACATGATCTCTTATACACTATATTAGGCCCGGCCTTTAGAACTTTGGTGTTCCTAGATATGGATACTATATTGTGATCACAACATCATATGGATTTGGATACTGCTTTAAAGCAAATTTCTGAAGCATTAGTAAAGATGTAATGGCATATGCATACATGTTGATAATTTCATTCCCGTGCTGTTTGTTGTCCATTAGACCCTGGTAGGTTGATTGACAACCTGAACCAGCTTGCAGGCACCGGTTACAGTTTGAAGTTTTGGCTTGAGCTTGATGAGAGCCAGTCAATATTTAAATCACCCAGAATATATACTTCTCTGTTGATATCACATACATTATGAAGCATTTCATAATGCTAATAATTTCACAAATCCAGTAACTGACTGTTAGCACTTGGTGGTCTATAGCAGCTTCCCACACTAATGGGCTTTAGGTGAGGCAGATGAACCTGTAGCCATATTACTTCAACAGTACTTAACATTAGATCGTCACTAAACTTTACAGGAATGTGGTTCTGAATATAGACCGCAACACCACCCCTGTTGGCATTTCTCTCTTTTCAGCAGATGTTATAACCATGTACTGCTACCACTGTATCAAATGAATTTTCTAAGTGGTTTGCAGAGATATTCAGAATATGAATGTAATTTGTTACAAGCAAGTTATTGACTTCATGAACCTTGTTTCTCAGGCAGCGTATGTTAATATGGGATATTTTTATGCCCTTTTCTGACTTTCTTGATTGTTTTTAATGCTTTACTGGGAAGCTTATCAGAAGTCGACATGCTCATGGTATTTATATTGGAGCTGATAGTGCAGGGTAAGCTGCACAAGGTGGTCTTCCTACTAGGGCACACCGCCACAGTGCTGACAGTATAACTCTGGTTCACAGGCTAATGATCATTACATAAAATAGCTGTAGGTTCAACAGCGGTATTCAGGGCAATTAGGGGGATATAAGTTACTTACATTGTGTCTGCCAGCTACCTAGGATAATGTTAATTTGATGCAGCATTATGTCGACTCATTGACACAATGGTAGGGATTAACTGAGCTCAGCTAATGATCCACCACCCCAGATTTTAAGTATCACTCAAAAAGGAAATAACCCCTTTTTGAACAGCAAAGAACCATTGACAGGCTCAAAGGGTTCTTTGGGGCAGTATGGTTCCACATAAAACCATCACCCTTCCCAAAGAACCATTGAGAAACCCACATATTTGTTTGTGTGTATGTGTCACATTCTGACCTTAGTTCCTTTGTTTTTCTCTTTGTTTTAGTATGGTCAGGGCGTGAGTTGGGGTGGGCAGTTTGTTTGTTTTTCTATGTTGATTTTTGAGTTCGGCCTAGTATGGTTCTCAAACAGAGGCAGCTGTTAATTGTTGTCCCTGATTGAGAATCATACTTAGGTAGCCTGGGTTTCACTTTTGGTTTGTGGGTGTTTGTTTCCATGTGAGTGTTTGGGCCACACGGTACTGTTTCGTTTTGTTCAAATCGTTTATTGTTTTGTTCCAGTGTTCAGTTTGTTTATTGAAAAGACATGAACACTTACCACGCTGCACCTTGGTCCTCCTCTCTATCTCCAGACGACATCCGTTACAGTATGGATATATGTAAACCTGTGCTAGGGGATGATTTAGAATGGGATAATAGCTTAATAGAGCATTTGATACTGTAAGCATTGTCACTGTACAGTGCGCTCAACCTCCCTGGGAGATTCCAGGCGTCGTGGGGATCCAGGCGTTGTGGGGATCCAATGACTTTCATTAAAATTACTCCTTCGGAAGCTCCATTCACAACTACAAAACACTCTGTCATAGACAACATTTCTATTAGGGACTCTGACAGAGAAAGAAAAAGAGACACACACTTGCAGAAGCATACTGTACAATCCATGGCCACATACACATAAACAAACAAACAAACAAACAAACAAACAAACAAACAAACAAACAAACAAACAATCATACATACATACATACATACATACATACATACATACATACATACATACATACATACATACATACATACATACATACATACATACATACATACATACATACATACATACATACATACATACATACATACATACATACATACATACATACATACATACATACATACATACATACATACATACATACATACATACATACATACATACATACACACAGTGTTACACACACACACACAGACGCGTGCATGCTCACACACATACATTTGAAAGTACGCATAGTTGTTAAGCCTTAATCAGTTGTTCACCAATACAACAAAGTGTCTGAATCTTACTAAACCTGCACAGTCAGAATTCCCTACTCTGCAGAGAGAGGAAGCCATTATACTTTACAGATTGTCTCCTAGTGGTAAAACTCAAGGATCTTGGAGGAGTGTGCAGCAGCAGCCAATTGCTCTGGGCTGGCTCTCTGAAGAGCAGGGCTAGGAAATATTAAAATCCATAGAAGGACAATGGGCTTGCGTTGGGCCTGGAGAAACTGGGCCATCTCACTGCAAAGCAAGAGCAAGACTCATAGCCAAGAGACTTGAAACTATTTTATCTTGAATTGATCAGAGGGGGAATGACCTGAAAGCAGGGTTTCTTAAACTATGGGTCAAAACCCAAAGTGTGCCTGGGCATGTAAGATGCCCAAAGGGTTTGTGATGTTTGTTGGAGAGAACCTAAATGCAATCTGTATGCATATCTATCAATACACAGATGAAGTTGGAAGTGTACATACAGTTAGGTTGGACAATTGGCTGGTGTTGTGCCTGTAGTAACTGGACCATCCCACTGCAGAGCAGAGCATACCAAATGGGTCTGCATTCCAAATGGTGCCCTATTCCATTCATAGTGCACCACATTTTTAACTACTTTTATAATAGATCTATTTATTTGTGGTTGTGGGTGACGCTCAGGAAAAGTGCATCTGCTAAATTACTAGAATGTAAATGTATTTTGACACCGATCTTAGTTTATAGTTTGAGACCGATCACAAAGAGAAAGTTAGTTCCTAGCCATACAATTGTAAAATGTGCCTTTTGTGAGGTAAGGGCACTACACTGAAAATTGGCCAATATTTATTTTTTTGTGTTACATTTCTAGTGTTTCGCTGTAAGAATGAAATTAACACTCAGTGGTGTAAAATAACCCCCAGTGTTGGTGTTAATAACCCAAGTTATTGTTTTACATAGTGGAGAGTAAGAGTCCCATTAAAACCACACCCATAATTATCATATTTCCCAGCATGCTCTACTGTTTTTAATATGTGTTTTTGCACGTACATTGATTGATTGAATGATTGATTAATCGTATGCATAATTTTAAATGCCAGAATCATGAGTTTTCCAACACCACTGTAGAGTGAAATACTAATTAGTTCACTCCACTGTAGATTGAATTTCACACAGCCAATGTTAATGTTCTACTCTGTATAGGGCTACAGAAACACTGTGTACATATTAACTCTTTCAAAAGTGTGAAATTCACTCTGTTGAAAAACATAACTCGTCAGCGAGTTCATTTAACACTTTCAATGTTGCTCTGTACCAGATTTGGCCTGTGTTAGAGAAGGATGCACTGTCAAGTTCTCTGATAGAAAGTTACAAAGTTTCCTAAAATCTCTCCCAAAAATTGTTTCCAGCTAACTAAAAGTTACGGGTTGTAGATCTTCTTTGATCCTCTTCTCTTAGAGAAAGTGTCATATACACAGTACATGCTCAGATGGGCCTAGCTCCAATCCTTGCCCTTCCTTTCAATGGTAGAATAAAAGAGGGGAGGAGGAAGAAATCAGTCTGCCATGTGTCTTTTGTCCTGGCAAACCCCGCACAACGCAGGACAACATAACATAAACTTTGGGACTGCATGTTCACTGTCATTATACCTAAACACAGTGAGCCAGACTACAGCCAAGCCAGACTACCAAAGGGAATTCGTACAACGCTTTCAATAGAACGAGGTAAAGGAAAGTGCTCATTTCCAGTCTATGAGAGTTTTTAAATTGTGATCAGCATAGCCCCTTATTGTGATTCTTGTGTTTCCCCACCAGCACTGTAACACAAAAATGTTGGAACTCAAGAACTTGGATACCTGTCAACACCTGCTACCAACTAGCCAGCTAGCTAGCTAGATTGCAATGGAGCCCGCTTCGCTTGAAATAGCTAACAAATGCAAATTCCAGCGCTGTAGAAGCTGTGTTTAATATGCTCGTGTCTGGGACAATATTGACAATCCGGAGTTCCAATGCGGCAATTGTTTGCTTGTGGGTGAGTACAGGAATGAGGTGGCCATGCTTAGCAAACAAATCTCACTCCTTTGCGAATTTATGGGGAAAATGCAAATTGGAACTTTCTCATTCTTAACCCCTATGGCAGGACACCGCTTGGGCCTAATTTATGTTTCCCCGCCTCTGTCCCTATCCGAATGGCCTGTGCTACCTTGAACTTGCCTGTCAAGGAAGTCTTCTCCATCTGCTTCTCCTCCTCCATCCTGTAATGAAGTAGATGGAGAAATGGACGGGAGTGACTTTTAGCCTTCCACAACTGGCTATGAGACTATTACAGCTCTGTGGATGTAAAATGTATTGACAATTTTGATACATTCTGGAAACAAAGCTCATATTATAAGGAGGATGGGATCCAACCAAATCACTTGGGCACTTGGGTTCCTGGATCATTTCACATAATTATAAGGCTGCGTTGTAACAATGATATATCAGTGACCCAATCCCAGTTTACTGTTAGCACTAATGCAGTGTGCCCTAGCAGGAAGTCAACTGATTGCAGCTCACCCTGCACCAACATAAATAACCTGAGCATGTCTACCTCTGCTAAGCTTCCCAGTAAAGCAATGAAAACAATCAAGCATCCCAGAAAAGTGCTAAAAATAGCCCACATTAACAAACAGTAGGTAGTTTAAGAAACAAGGTTAATGAAATCAATCATTTGCTAGTAACAGATGATTTTCATATTCTGACCATCTCTGAAACTCTGAAAATACCTTTGATGGTACAGTGGTAGCAAAACATGATTATAAGATCTACACAAATGCCAATGGTGGAGGTGTCACCATTTATATTCAGAACCACATTCCTGCAAAGGTTAGAGGATCTCATGTTAAATACTGTTTTTTTATTTATTTTTATTTCACCTTTATTTAACCAGGTAGGCTAGTTGAGAACAAGTTCTCATTTGCAACTGCGACCTGGCCAAGATAAAGCATAGCAGTGTGAACAGACAACACAGAGTTACACATGGAATAAACAATTAACAAGTCAATAACACAGTAGAAAAAAATGGGCAGTCTATATACAATGTGTGCAAAAGGCATGAGGAGGTAGGCGAATAATACAGTTTTGCAGATTAACACTGGAGTGATAAATGATCAGATGGTCATGTACAGGTAGAGATATTGGTGTGCAAAAGAGCAGAAAAATAAATAAATAAAAACAGTATAAAAAACAGTATGGGAATGAGGTAGGTGAAAATGGGTGGGCTATTTTCCTATAGACTATGTACAGCTGCAGCGATCGGTTAGCTGCTCGGATAGCTGATGTTTGAAGTTGGTGAGGGAGATAAAAGTCTCCAAATTCAGCGATTTTTGCAATTCGTTCCAGTCACAGGCAGCAGAGTACTGGAACGAAAGGCGGCCAAATGATGTGTTGGCTTTAGGGATGATCAGTGAGATACACCTGCTGGAGCGCGTGCTACGGATGGGTGTTGCCATCGTGACCAGTGAACTGAGATAAGGCGGAGCTTTACCTAGCATGGACTTGTAGATGACCTGGAGCCAGTGGGTCTGGCGACGAATATGTAGTGAGGGCCAGCCGACTAGAGCATACAAGTCGCAGTGGTGGGTGGTATAAGGTGCTTTAGTGACAAAACGGATGGCACTGTGATAGACTGCATCCAGTTTGCTGAGTAGAGTGTTGGAAGCCATTTTGTAGATGACATCGCCGAAGTCGAGGATCGGTAGGATAGTCAGTTTTACTAGGGTAAGCTTGGCAGCGTGAGTGAAGGAGGCTTTGTTGCGGAATAGAAAGCCGACTCTTGATTTGATTTTCGATTGTAGATGTTTGATGTGGGTCTGGAAGGAGAGTTTGCAGTCTAGCCAGACACCTAGGTACTTATAGATGTCCACATATTCAAGGTCGGAACCATCCAGGGTGGTGATGCTAGTCGGGCATGCGGGTGCAGGCAGCGATCGGTTGAAAAGCATGCATTTGGTTTTACTCGCGTTTAAGAGCAGTTGGAGGCCACGGAAGGAGTGCTGTATGGCATTGAAGCTCGTTTGGAGGTTAGATAGCACAGTGTCCAATGACGGGCCGAAAGTATATAGAATGGTGTCGTCTGCGTAGAGGTGGATCAGGGAATCGCCCGCAGCAAGAGCAACATCATTGATATACACAGAGAAAAGAGTCGGCCCGAGAATTGAACCCTGTGGCACCCCATAGAGACTGCCAGAGGACCGGACAGCATGCCCTCCGATTTGACACACTGAACTCTGTCTGCAAAGTAATTGGTGAACCAGGCAAGGCAGTCATCCGAAAAACCGAGGCTGTTGAGTCTGCCGATAAGAATATGGTGATTGACAGAGTCGAAAGCCTTGGCGAGGTCGATGAAGACGGCTGCACAGTACTGTCTTTTATCGATGGCGGTTATGATATCGTTTAGTACCTTGAGTGTGGCTGAGGTGCACCCATGACCGGCTCGGAAACCAGATTGCACAGCGGAGAAGGTACGGTGGGATTCGAGATGGTCAGTGACCTGTTTGTTGACTTGGCTTTCGAAGACCTTAGATAGGCAGGGCAGGATGGATATAGGTCTGTAACAGTTTGGGTCCAGGGTGTCTCCCCCTTTGAAGAGGGGGATGACTGCGGCAGCTTTCCAATCCTTGGGGATCTCAGATGATATGAAAGAGAGGTTGAACAGGCTGGTAATAGGGGTTGCGACAATGGCGGCAGATAGTTTCAGAAATAGCGGGTCCAGATTGTCAAGCCCAGCTGATTTGTACGGGTGCAGCTCTTTCAGAACATCTGCTATCTGGATTTGGGTAAAGGAGAACCTGGAGAGGCTTGGGTGAGGAGCTACGGGGGGGGGGCGGAGCTGTTGGCCGAGGTTGGAGTAGCCAGGCGGAAGGCATGGCCAGCCGTTGAGAAGTGCTTATTGAAGTTTTCGATAATTTATCAGTGGAGACCGTGTTTCCTAGCCTCAGTGCAGTGGGCAGCTGGGAGGAGGTGCTCTTGTTCTCCATGGACTTCACAGTGTCCCAGAACTTTTTGGAGTTGGAGCTACAGGATGCAAACTTCTGCCTGAAGAAGCTGGCCTTAGCTTTCCTGACTGACTGCGTGTATTGGTTCCTGACTTCCCTGAACAGTTGCATATCACGGGGGGCTATTCGATGCTATTGCAGTCCGCCACAGGATGTTTTTGTGCTGGTCGAGGGCAGTCAGGTCTGGAGTGAACCAAGGGCTGTATCTGTTCTTGGTTCTGCATTTTTTGAACGGAGCATGCTTATCTAGAATGGTGAGGAAGTTACTTTTAAAGAATGACCATGCATCCTCAACTGACGGGATGAGGTCAATGTCCTTCCAGGATACCCGGGCCAGGTCGATTAGAAAGGCCTGCTCACAGAAGTGTTTTAGGGAGCGTTTGACAGTGATGAGGGGTGGTCGTTTGACTGCGGCTCCGTGGCGGATACAGGCGATGAGGCAGTGATCGCTGAGATCCTGGTTGAAGACAGCAGAGGTATATTTGGAGGGCCAGTTGGTCAGGATGACGTCTATGAGGGTGCCCTTGTTTACAGAGTTAGGGTTGTACCTGGTGGGTTCCTTGATGATTTGAGTGAGATTGAGGGCATCTAGCTTAGATTGTAGGACTGCCGGGGTGTTAAGCATATCCCAGTTTAGGTCACCAAACAGAACGAACTCTGAAGCTAGATGGGGGGCGATCAATTCACAAATGGTGTCCAGGGCACAGCTGGGAGCTGAGGGGGGTCGGTAGAAGGCGGCAACAGTGAGAGACTTGTTTCTGGAGAGAGTAATTTTCAAAATTAGTAGTTCAAACTGTTTGGGTATGGACCTGGAAAGTAATGACATTACTTTGCAGGCTATCTCTGCAGTAGACTGCGACTCCGCCCCCTTTGGCAGTTCTATCTTGACGGAAGATGTTATAGTTGGGTATGGAAATCTCTGAATTTTTGGTGGCCTTCCTGAGCCAGGATTCAGACACGGCAAGGACATCAGGGTTAGCAGAGTGTGCTAAAGCAGTGAGTAAAACAAACTTAGGGAGGAGGCTTCTGATGTTGACATGCATAAAACCAAGACTTTTTCGATCACAGAAGTCAACAAATGAGGGTACCTCGGGACATGCGGGGCCTGGGTTTACCTCCACATCACCCGCGGAACAGAGAAAGAGTAGTATGAGGGTACGGCTAAAGGCTATCAAAACTGGTCGCCTAGAGCGTTGGGGGCAGATGATAAGAGGAGCAGGTTTCTGGGCATGGTAGAATATATTCAGGGCATAATGCGCAGACAGGGGTATGGTGGGGTGCGGGTACAGCGGAGGTAAGCCCAGGCACTGGGTGATGATGAGAGAGGTTGTATCTCTGGACATGCTGGTTGTAATGGGTGATGTCACCGCATGTGTGGGGGGTGGGACAAGGGAGGTAACAGGGGTATGCAGAGTGGATCTAGGGGCTCCATTGTGAACTAAAACAATGATAACTAACCTGAACAACAGTATACAAGGCATATTGACATTTGAGAGAGACATACAGCGAGGCATACAGTAGTCACAGGTGTTGAATTGAGAAAGCTAGCTAAAAACAGTGGGCGAGGCTAGTCAGCTAGCACAACAAACAGCAGGTAAAATGGCGTTGACTAGGCAACTGGGCCGACAGATAAAACAAACAAGCAGAGTGGAGTACCGTGATTAATGGGCAGTCCAGTGTGCGTCAGCTATGTAGCCAAGAGATCAGTGTCCAGGGGGCAGCGGTGGATGGGGCAGGGCTGGCGAGTGTTATCCAGGGTTTTTTTTTTTTTTAACTAACAATGACTAAATAGCTTGTAGCTAGTTAGCTGGTTAGCGTCTGGAGGTTCTTGAGTGTGTCATAAAAATAAAATTTAAATTAAAAGTAACAGCGATTCCGTACCACAGTGGGTGAGGCAAGTTTCCGGAAGGTATAAACAAAATAAAAATCAAAAAGAGATAGAAAGTAAATGGGTTCAGAGTGTTTGGGATGCAGTGATTCAGATGGTTAGCAGGCCTGTGCTAACAAGCTAACAGTTCGTAGGCCCGGGCTAGACAAGCTAGCCGTTAGCAGGCCGAATTAGCAAGCAGGGAGATAGCGAGGGCTAGAGAGTTAACCTTTGGGGGGACGTCGCGATGGGGTGAGTCTGTTTATTCCTCTTCATGCGGTGACATCGACAGACCGGTCGTGGGCCCGGGTAGTTGTAGCCCAGGAGTATGCTACAGGTGCTCTAGTACGCTAGGTGAGCTGGAGACACAGCATTTCAGAAAGCTTGCGGGCCTTGGCCGGCAGATGGATCTTTGACGATGTCGCAACGAAAAAGCCTGTTGAAACCACCTCGGACGATTATGTCGGCGGACCAGTCGTGATGGATCGGCGGGGCTCCGTGTCGGCAGTAAAGGGTCCAGGCCAATTGGCAAAAGAGGTATTGTTGGGCCTCTTCGGCTAGTCGGGAGATGGGCTTAGCTCGAGGCTAGCTCAAGGCTAATTGGTGCTTGTTTTGGGACAGAGACGTTAGCCAGGAGTAGCCACTCGGATTGCAGCTAGCTAGTTGCGATGATCCGGTGTAAAGGTTCAGAGCTTGCGGTAGGAATCCGGAGAAAAAGCAGTCTGATGTGCTCTGGGTTGATGTCGCGCGCTGGTGTCCTAGTTAGCTTTGAAGACCGCTAGCAATGGCTAACTGAGTACTAGCTAGTAGCTAGTTAGCTGGCTAGCTTTTGATGGGGGTTCCGGTTCTAAAGTAAAGTATAGAAAAAGCAGATCCGTACCACATTGGGTGATGCGGGTTGCAGGAGAGTATATTCAGCTCTAGTTGGAAAGTGAGATTAAAATATGTACGAAATATATACAGAAAAAAAAAACGAATAAAACTATATTTACACTAGACAGGACGGGACAAGACTAAACACACGTCAGGTTCAGCTGCCTCACATAAAGCCCATTCTGGTGGGAAGCTGCGATAGACCACCATGTGCTAACAGTCAGTATCTGGACAACATGTGTGAAATACTTGATAATATATGTGATATCAACAGAGAGGTATATTTTCTGAGTGATTTAAATATTGACTTGCTTTCATTGGGCTGCCCACTCAAGAGAAAGATTCCAACTGAAACTAGTGCCTGCATCCTGGTTCAGGTTATCAGTCAACCTACCAGGATAGTTACAAACAGCACAGGAATGAAATCATCAACATGTATTCATTAAATATTTTCTGATGCTGCAAAAATGTGCTTTAAAGCAGTATCCAGATGAATGTACTGATCACAATATAGTAGCCATATCTAGGAAAACCAAAGTTCCAAAGGCTGGTCCAAATATAGTGTATAAGACATTTACATTACATTTAAGTCATTTAGCAGACGCTCTTATCCAGAGCGACTTACAAATTGGTGTAATCACCTTATGACATCCAGTGGGACAGTCACTTAACAATAGTGCATCTAAAACTTAGGGAGGGTGGGGTGAGAGGGATTACTTAACCTATCCTAGGTATTCCTTAAAGAGGTGGGGTTTCAGGTGTCTCCGGAAGGTGGTGATTGACTCCGCTGTCCTGGCGTCGTGAGGGAGTTTGTTCCACCATTGGGGGGCCAGGGCAGCAAACAGTTTTGACTGGGCTGAGCGGGAGCTGTACTTCCTCAGTGGTAGGGAGGCGAGCAGGCCAGAGGTGGATGAACGCAGTGCCCTTGTTTGGGTGTAGGGCCTGATCAGAGCCTGGAGGTACTGAGGTGCCGTTCCCCTCACAGCTCCGTAGGCAAGCACCATGGTCTTGTAGCGGATGCGAGCTTCAACTGGAAGCCAGTGGAGAGAACGGAGGAGCGGGGTGACGTGAGAGAACTTGGGAAGGTTGAACACCAGACGGGCTGCGGCGTTCTGGATGAGTTGAAGGGGTTTAATGGCACAGGCAGGGAGCCCAGCCAACAGCGAGTTGCAGTAATCCAGACGGGAGATGACAAGTGCCTGGATTAGGACCTGCGCCGCTTCCTGTGTGAGGCAGGGTCGTACTCTGCGGATGTTGTAGAGCATGAACCTACAGGAACGGGCCACCGCCTTGATGTTAGTTGAGAACGACAGGGTGTTGTCCAGGATCACGCCAAGGTTCTTGGCGCTCTGGGAGGAGGACACAATGGAGTTGTCAACCGTGATGGCGAGATCATGGAACGGGCAGTCCTTCCCCGGGAGGAAGAGCAGCTCCGTCTTGCCGAGGTTCAGCTTGAGGTGGTGATCCGTCATCCACACTGATATGTCTGCCAGACATGCAGAGATGCGATTCGCCACCTGGTCATCAGAAGGGGGAAAGGAGAAGATTAATTGTGTGTCGTCTGCATAGCAATGATAAGAGAGACCATGTGAGGTTATGACAGAGCCAAGTGACTTGGTGTATAGCGAGAATAGGAGAGGGCCAAGAACAGAGCCCTGGGGGACACCAGTGGTGAGAGCGCGTGGTGAGGAGACAGATTCTCGCCACGCCACCTGGTAGGAGCGACCTGTCAGGTAGGACGCAATCCAAGCGTGGGCCGCGCCGGAGATGCCCAACTCGGAGAGGGTGGAGAGGAGGATCTGATGGTTCACAGTATCGAAGGCAGCCGATAGATCTAGAAGGATGAGAGCAGAGGAGAGAGAGTTAGCTTTAGCAGTGCGGAGCGCCTCCGTGATACAGAGGAGAGCAGTCTCAGTTGAATGACTAGTCTTGAAACCTGACTGATTTGGATCAAGAAGGTCATTCAGAGAGAGATAGCGGGAGAGCTGGCCAAGGACGGCACGTTCAAGAGTTTTGGAGAGAAAAGAAAGAAGGGATACTGGTCTGTAATTGTTGACATCGGAGGGATCGAGTGTAGGTTTTTTCAGAAGGGGTGCAACTCTCGCTCTCTTGAAGACGGAAGGGACGTAGCCAACGGTCAGGGATGAGTTGATGAGCGAGGTGAGGTAAGGGAGAAGGTCTCCGGAAATGGTCTGGAGAAGAGAGGAGGGGATAGGGTCAAGCGGGCAGGTTGTTGGGCGGCCGGCCGTCACAAGACGCGAGATTTCATCTGGAGAGAGAGGGGAGAAAGAGGTCAGAGCACAGGGTAGGGCAGTGTAAGAGATCATATAATACTTTTTTAGTGATTCATGTTGTTGATGTAAAGAATATTTGTTTGCCCATTGTGTGTAATGACAAGCAATCAGACGCTGCACTTAACACATTTATGAAATTGCTTATCCTAGTTACTAATAAGCATGCATCCATTAAGAAAATGATTGTAAATACTGTTAAATCCCTGTGGATTGATGAGGAATTGAAAAATGGTATGCTTGAGAGGGATGAGGCAAAATAAATGGCAAATAAGTTTGTCTGCACAACTGATTGGCAAACATACTGCAAATTGAGAAATCATGTGACTAAACTGAAAAAAAATGAAGTACAAGCTACACTTTGAAACAAAGACAAATGACATAAAGAATGATAGTTAAAAGCTTTGGAGCACATTCAATTACATTTTGGGAAAAAAGGCAAACTCCGCTCCATTCATTGAATCAGATGGCTCATTCATCATAAACCCCAATGATACTGCCAAATACTTTGATGTTTATTTATTGGCAAGATTAGCTAATTTAGGCATGACATGCCAGCAACAAGCACTGACACTACACATCCAAGTATATCTGACCAAATTATGAAAAACAAGCATTGTAATTTTGAATTTCGTCAAGTGAGTGTGGAAGAGGTGAAAACATTCTTGTTGTCTATCAACAATGGCTGTGTATCCATCTACTGGGTTATTGTCCTCGTCCACAATGACTCCAAAATCATTCCAAACCGGAGATTTCACTTAGGAAAAATGTATGATGGAAAAAATGATTGGAATCATTTCTCTGCTTGACCGCTAGGTTTTATGGGTATTATGAATCATACTGTTGCAGTCTATTTGAGAGAGGGGGAGGAGGGAGAGAGGATGTGTCACCAACATAGAGAACAACGAATGGAATACATTTAGGGGTGAGCGAAAGGGACCGTGAGTGATCTCTGTGAATAAATATGAGAACGTGGAAAGTGCCTGAGAGAGTGAGTGATAATATAGGAGAAGAGGAGTGTAGCATCTGGTTGAATGTGGTAACTAGATGTGAGGAGATGAAATGGAAGGTCTTTAGGAACAGATGCCATCAAAAGAGTACAGGGGTTAGAGAGGGGCACAGCAGGCCTCTGTCAGAGATCTATCAATTTCTCACTCCCTCCAATATCTCAGTCTATACTTCTTCTCTATATGTGTTCCTCTCCATCTCGCCACACTCGCATAGTTCTGGAGTGACAGATCTCACTTCAGGTTTTGCTTCATTTTTTCTCTCTACCTCTCTCTCTCCTTCAGGATGTACAGATTGTCTGGAGTTTTAGTTCTAAATTGAGACCACATGTACAGGGTGTTCTTCCTGGTTAACAGTAGAGCCTGTCACATGTTAACTAGGCCTGTGTAGCGCTACAGTAGACACCCTACTGATTCTCCTCTCCAACTCAATAGTCATTAGAATCAACCACTGCCGGGTTTTATTCACCATGTTTCCTTTTAGGTGTCACACAATCTGTATTTCCTGTTATTTCTCCTATTCTGGGATAAAAATCTAACACTAAAGCTGAGTCATGGAATTTAAATTAGAATGTGTTGTTATCTCACCAATACCTCACCCTTCCGTTTCCCATAATACATTATTTTGAACTGAGAGAGGTGCAGCATGACCCAGACCTATAAGAGCCACAACCCTCTAGAGAGCGAGGGAAAGCCTGAAACTTTCTGATAGAACATTTTACCAAAGTAATATTTAATACATTATTGATAAGGAAGGAAGGAAGGGGTTCTTTCCTGAAACTCCTTCCTCTTATCCAGCTCTTATTGGAGTTGCTGAATGGTTCATAGCCTACTGGCCCTGGCCAATTGTAGGAGGATGAGCAGGAAGTGAAAACGTTACCGTTCAGATACTGATTGTCAAAGTGGTTTCCTTGAATATTTCTGCATATGACATACAGTAAGTACTCTAATATAATATTACAATTGCTGATTACATATAGTAATAAAGTGGTAACTATTCCAACTTTGGGATTTCCATAGGCTCCCGAGTGGCACTGCATATCAGTATTAGGGGCATCACTACAGACCCTGGTTTGATTCCAGGCTGTATCACAACCAGCTGTGATTGGGAGTCCCATAGAGCAGCACACAATTGGCCCCGCGACGTTAGGGTTTGGCCGGTGTATGTTGTCATTGTAATGAGAATTTGTTCTTAATTAACTGACTTGCCTAGTTAAATAAAGGTTAAATAAATAAAATAAAATAATTAAAGCTATTAATCTGTCTGTGTTCATCTTCAACATATGATGACAATAAAACAGAACAGATGAACAGGAATGACAAATGCTCTAACGGATGGCCAAAACAAGATTAGATACTGCAGAAATCTAGTTTTAAAAAATCGCCATAACTGTCATGTTGTTTGGAATAATGATGGTCGGACCAAGGTGCAGCGTACATAGAGTTCCAAGTACATTTAATGAATAAAGTGAAACTTAAGCAAATACAAAACAATAAAGAATAAAAGAACCGTGACAACAATGCAGTGCTAACAAGCAACTAAACAAACAATATCCCATAACACACAGGTGAAAAACATTCTACTTAAGTATGATTTCCAATTATAGCATAGAAAACTGTCTAGTGTCAGTGGCGGCTCTGGTGCGGGGCGAAGTATCCGCTCATCCGCCAGTATCGGGGGCGCTCTGGTGCAGGACCTTGTACCTGCTCATCCGCCAGCATCAGGGGCAGGGCTCTGGTGCGAGACGAAGTACCCACATCCTGCGGCTCCAGCCATGGACCTTGATGTTCCGGACCGTTTACCCTCACAGTATCTATCGGACCGTGGACCGTCTCAGGATGTTTCCCGGACAGTGGACCGTCTCAGGAGGTTTCCCGGACCGTGGATCGTCAACAGAGGTTGTGGACCTTCGGAGCTGGTTCTGGACCGTGGACAGTCGTCGGAGATTCCGGACCGGAAACCGTTGCTGGAAGCCCCGGACCGGGAGCTGTCGCCGTAAGCTCTGGACTGGGGATCGACGCAGGAAGCCTGGTGCGTGGGACCGGCACTGGTGGTACTGGGCTGGTGACACGCACCTCAGGCTGAGAGCGATGAGCAGACACAGGACGTACCTGACTGGGAAGACGCACTTGAGGGAGAGTGCGAGGAGCAGGCAATGGATGCACCTGACTGGAAAAGCACACTTGAGGGTGAGTGCGGGGAAGAGGCACAGGACGTACTGGACTGGGGACATGCACTTCAGGGAAAGTGCAAGGAGCAGACACAGGACGTACCTGACTGGGAAGAAGCACTTGAGGGAGAGTACGAGGAGCAGGAACAGGACGCACCTGACTTGAAAAGCGCACTTGAGGGAGAGTGTGAGGAGCAGGCACAGGACGTACCTGACAGGGAAGACGCACTTGAGGGAGAGTGCGAGGAGCAGGAAATGGACGCACCTGACTGGAAAAGCTCGCTTGAGGGAGAGTGCAAGGAGCAGGCACAGGACGTACTGAGCTGTACTGGAGACCTGGCGCGTATAGCTGGCATCAATTGTTGTTCAACTGTAACACACTTCTCAGGACGAGTACGTGGAGCTGACTCAGGTGGCACCAAACTGACAACACATTCCTTTGGGCAAAATCTGTGCATCCTCCACTAACTCAACTCTCCCATTTCCCTCTCCTCCAAATTCTCCCAGACTGGCTCTGGTTCAATCCTCAACTCCACAGACTGCTCCTTGTGCCTCCACCCAAAAAATATTGCTGTTTCTTTGGCCTTCCACCCGACTTCGTCGCTGTTCCTCCTTCGCTGCTTCCGCCTGCTTCTCCTCCGCCTGCTTCTCTTGTCTCCTGACATTATTTCTTCCCAAGCCCAGGATATTCTCTCCCTGATCTCCTCCAAAGTCCAGGATGCCATCTCCTCCCGAGCACGCTGCTTGGTTCCTGTTGTGATCGGATATTCTGTCACGTTGTTCATAATAATGATGGTCGGACCAAGGCGCAGTGTACGTAGAGTTCCACATACTTTTAATAAAAAAGTGCAACTTAAGCAAATGTAAAACAATAAAGAATAAACTAACTGTGACGACAATGCAGTGCTAACAAGCAACTAGACATAAACAATATCCCATAACCCACAGGTGGACAAAATGCTACTTAAGTATGATCCCCAACTAGAGACAACGATAACCAGCTGCCTCCGATTGGGAATCAGACAAATCACCAACATAGAAAATTAAACCTAGAACCCCACATAGAAAATATAAACTAGAACAAAACCCCTAGTCACGCCCTGACCTACAATATCATAGAAAATACAGGTTTTCTATGGTCAGGACCTGACAATAACGATCTGTGAATTTATGCTAGAGATGCGCCACATCTGCCGGTGTTGCACTTCCGCATCTGTGGTGAAAGGTAACAGAGCTAGAGCGATGTCATTCAGACCATGACACATCCCGAAGAAATCGGTCTTCTCACAAAATCTCCTGTAGCGTCTGAACGGTTTGAAGGTCCCCCGGTACCAGTTGAAACAATGAATGGAAATAGATATGAAGACTGTGTAGTGCCAAAAATAAGGAGTTAAATACATGTACAAAAATAAATATAAAACGTTACTCTGCGTACCTGCTTCATTGCTCCAGACCACCGCAAGGGGGCTTTAGAGCACTGATTGTGCTTTTGGGTCCCAAGGCCTAATGGGTGATATAAACCAAATAGAAATTGATAATTGGCAAAGATTTAAAAAATTGTATTTTATTGAACGAAATGATGAGGAGGAAGAAGGTGATTGAATTTAGAACAATAGTGTAAGAATTGCTATTCCTCTGTCCTCTGCACACCAGAACAAATACACATATTTTTTGTTTCTACTTGGTCAGAAGAAGCTGTAACTGGACTGTAGCATATTACTTACTAAAACTGTTTTAACACTAACTTTTTATTCTAAGATAAACAAAAATGTTCAATTATATTTCATGATATTCTTAAGGTATATGTGTTGTCTTAATATAAGCAAGTGATTTCTGCTAAATAATCAAGTTGATGGCGCAGTCATATAGCCTCAGCACCTACATAAAGCTGAGTGACTCACTCATTCATGGCTTTGGATCAAAATAAATAAGTAACAACATTCTTTCAGATAGTCTTTAAATGGAAAAAGTTCCTAGAGCTGACTGCCCGGCCAAACTGAAGGGCCTTGGTCAGGAAGGTGACCAAGAACCTGATTGTCACTCTGACAGAGCTCCAGAGTTTCTCTGAGAATCTTCCAGAAGGACAACCATCTCTGCATCACTCCACCAATCAGGCCTTTACGGTAGAGTGGCCAGACAGAAGCCACTCCTCAGTAAAAGGCACATGACAGCCACTTGGAGTTTGCCAAAAGGCACAGAAAGGACTCTCAGACCATGAGAAATAAGATTCTCTAGTCAAATGAAACCAAGATTGAACTCTTTGGCCTGAATGCCAAGCGTTACATCTGGAGGAAACCTAGCACCATCCCTACGGTGAAGCCTGATGGTGGCAGCATCATGCTGTGGGGATGTTTTTCAGCAACAAGGACTGGGAGACTAGTCAGGATCTGGAGAGACCTGAAAATAGCTGTGCAGCAACTCTCCCCATTCAACCTGACAGATCTTGAGAGGATCTGCAGTGAAGAATGGGAACAACTCCCCAAATACAGGAGTATTAAGCTTGTAGCGTCATATCCAAGAAGACTTGAGGCTATAATCACTGCCAAAGGTGCTTCAACAAAGTACTGAGTAATGGGTCTGAATACTTATGTAAATGTGTCAGGATTTGGCCAGGGTTGTTTTGGTTTTTGGTCACTAGATGCCCCCATTGTGCCTTTTGACCTTTTGTTTTCCCTTGATCCCCATTAATAATATATATGCCATTTAGCAGACGATTTTATCCAAAGCGACTTACAGTCATGTGTGCATAGATTCTACATATGGGTGGTCCCGGGAATCGAACCCACAACCCTGGCGTTACAAGCGCCATGCTCTACCAACTGAGCTACAGAAGGACCACCATTATTATTTGCACCTGTGCCTCGTTTCCCCTGATTGTATTTAAACCCTTTGTTTTCCTCAGTTCTTTGCTCTGTGTTTGTATGTTAGCACCCAGCCCTAGTACTCTGTGAACTCCTGTTGATCCCGGTGGACTCTCTTGTGGAATTCTGTTTTTTGTTCTTGTTTGTTTGTTTGTTTTTGAGTATCTTTTGAGGCTTTTTGTGCTATAACTTCCACCTTGTGGATTTACCTTTTTGTCTTGGAGGATTACCTTTGTTCTTGTGGAATTCCTTTTGAGGTTGTGGAGTTACATGTTTTCCTGAAGAACTTCACTTTTTACTTCATTAAATACACCATCTCAAGTACTGCTGTGTCTGCCTCATCTTCTGGGTTCTGCCGACTATTCGTGGCTCAGTTGGTTAAGTGACTGTTTCTCACTCCGGAGACCCGGGTTCGTAACCGGGTCCTGATAAAATGTGTTGTTGTTGTTTATTTTTAAAACATTTACAAAAGTTTTTGACTGTAGGATTCAGCAAATATAATTAAAAGTGTATACTATTCATCCATGGCAAAAAATACTTATGTTTCCCCTTTCATCTGTGTCTGGTGTTAGCTAGTTACTGGCTAGCTAGGTCATCAGCCAGCATGGAACAAAAGTGGGGGAAGGGTCATTTAAAACTGACGGAGTTGTTAAGTAAACACATCAGTCAGTGTATCTCAACAGATATTCCAAACGGGAGATGTATAAAAAAAAAATATTTGAATTAATTTCAACATTTGGGTTACTTTGTATATTACTAAATTAGCTTGAGAGGATTTTAATGCAACACTGCATCCAAGTTTCTTGACATAGGTGTTTCAAAGAGCATATTTGGGGAGCCTATTAGACCTGATTTATTCAATTCAGTACGTGAACGGTAGCCCCTATCTGCAAAAGCGGGGTTTGTGAAAAGCTGAGTATCTTGGCTACTGATCTGTGCCTTAAAATCTTTGGTGTGACTTACCAAATATGTGCATACGAATATATAAGGGTAGTCCAAACTGATGACCTCATTTCAAGATGACTGCTACCTAGTTAGCATTACAGGCTGACTACACCACTCGCGTCGCTTGCACGAGCGTTGCAAAATAAATGTAGACATACATGTTATTAAATTATTGCACCCACATTGCTCGCGTAGTAGCTAGCAACAGCAAGCTAGATAAATAGGACAAATTAGCTAGCAAGTGCAAGCTAGATAAATAGGAATAATTAGCTAGCAACAGCAAGCTAGATAAATAGGAAAAATTAGCTAGAATGTGCAAGCTAGCTAGCTAAATTGCCATACATGTTTAATGCTTTGCGACCTGTCCCCAAATGAATATTATTGGCTCAGTGTTTGTTTTGATATTTTAACCCGCGTGTCATGATCACATTTGGTGTGGGGGGGACAAAATGCATTCATGCACGATAGCGTACGCGAGCAGCCGGTTTGGGTTCCTTGTTAGGAAGCATAAACAAAATAAACACGGAATACCTGGATTCACTCTGGAAGCCGGGACTCCACAGATCATGACCTGTCTTATTGTCTTGCCTGTGACCTTCCGTTATTGATCACCAGCCCTGAGAGTCAAAATATTTGTTTGACACAACTTTTTCACCAAACAGCAAACATCTTACAAGCTAAGCTTCTATTTGGTCTGTGTTTGACCTATAGCTACATGGGGGGGTTAAATTCATCCTTAACTTGGTAGGAACAAATCTAGCCTATTGCCAATGTTATCTGAGGATGTATGATTTAAAGACAACATTGAATGTCCACCCTTGGATATCCCCTGTCTGTCCCCCGACACCACCACAATATTTGACAAAAGTTGGTGTTGTAGAAATTTTTGGACACTTTGGAGAGGTTGACATGACACTTGAATGTACCCTGGATACTCCATCACAATGTTTGAGTGAGGTTGATGTGGTTTAAATTGTGGTTTTAAACGGAATAAAAAGCATTCAGGGATTGCAAATACTGTATGTAATAGTACTGGAATAATCTAATTTACAGACATATGTCACTTTGAAGAGGTTTAGGGACACATGGAAACGTCCCGTGACCACATCTGAAACCACATACTAAAACATCTGCCCATTTCTAGTTGTTAGGTCTGTCAATCCCATGTTTTTTCTGATATTGTTCACGTTGTGGAAACCGTCTGTTTTTATAGCTCTGGGCATCAATAATTCACTTATAGCTGATATGTATTACTTTCAAAATAAATAAAAAAGATCATTTTCTCATAATCATAATGTCTTCTTTCCAAATATACCTCATTTTGGCATCAGAATCATGTCATTACTCATGGATAGCAGTTAATTTTAGGTCTAATGTCTAATTCGGTGAAAATCAAAATGTTGCCATAACATCTAAGAGGTTAAGGCGAGCTCCTGAATATAAACTCCACATCCACTCAGACGGTCTTTCAAACGTCATACTTCCTGCTCATTTCTAAATGTAATGCTTATTTTTATTTTTTTGCATTTCTATCCTCAAAGAATATTGTATGCGATATTTCAGTCACTCAAAGGCTATTATGAATGATAATCAGAATAACTGTTCTGGAGCATTACGGGTTGCAGGACAGTATACATTTGTTATGATATAGTAATAAGGTCATGAATTGTACCTTGTAATATGTAATGTACACATTTTATAAAGGAAATATATCAACTGAATTGAAATAACTGAACATGATCAACATGAATGACATTTACTCATCAAAAAGAAGTACCTGAAAGCAACGTCCCCAGTAGGCCACGCCTTTGTATTACCCAAACTTGTGTTTATTTAACCATCAACTGGGTTTTTATTCAACCATCAGTTGGGTTTTTATTCACTTTCATGCTGGGTCTTTTTTATGTAATCCATAGGTTATTTTCAGGAGGCATGGTCTATTGTGGGCTTGGCTTTCAGTTAGGTATTTTAGGCCACCCATAAAAGCAAATGTCATTCATGTCCATTATAAAATGTTTGTTATGGGCAGGTGTAGTGGTCTGTAAACTGTTTAATCATGAACTCACCCTGATTAACTTCCATTTCACCGGCCTATGTTAAGTAACTTGGCTGCAGTAAAATCATCTTAGGCAAATTTGGTCATACACTAAGGAAGCAACTCAAACAACAAATTGTTATTCTTATGATGTGACAATTGTGTCAGAGTTTGAATTAACCTTCCCTCCCTTTTGTTCCATGCTGGTTGAACAACTGGCTAGCCAGTAACTAGCTAACGCCAGACACAGATAAAAGGGGAAACATATGAGTATGTTTGCCATAGATGAATAGTGTAAACTTTTAACTACACTGCTCAAAAAAATAAAGGGAACACTTGAACAACACAATGTAACTCCAAGTCAATCACACTTCTGTGAAATCAAACTGTCCACTTAGGAAGCAACACTGATTGACAATAAATTTCACATGCTGTTGTGCAAATGGAATAGACAACAGGTGGAAATTATAGGCAATTAGCAAGACACACCCAATAAAGGAGTGGTTCTGCAGGTGGTGACTACAGACCACTTCTCAGTTCCTATGCTTCCTGGCTGATGTTTTGGTCACTTTTGAATGCTGGCGGTGCTTTCACACTAGTGGTACCATGAGACGGAGTCTACAACACACACAAGTGGCTCAGGTGGTGCAGCTCATCCAGGATGGCACATCAATAAGAGCTGTGGCAAGAAGGTTTGTCAGTCAGCATAGTGTCCAGAGCATGGAGGCGCTACCAGGAGACAGGCCAGTACATCAGGAGACGTGGAGGAGGCCATAGGAGGGCAACAACCCAGAAGCAGGACCGCTACCTCCGCCTTTGTGCAAGGAGGAGCAGGAGGAGCACTGCCAGAGCCCTGCAAAATGACCTCTAGCAGGCCACAAATGTGCATGTGTCTGCTCAAACGGTCAGAAACAGACTCCATGGGGGTGGTATAAGGGCCTGACGTCCACAGGTGGGGGTTGTGCTTACAGCCCAACACCGAGCAGGACATTTGGCATTTGCCATAGAACACCAAGATTAGCAAATTCGCCACTGGCGCCCTGTGTTCTTCACAGATGAAAGCAGGTTCACACTGAGCACATGTGACAGACGTGACAGTCTGGAGACGCCGTGGAGAACATTCTGCTGCTTGCAACATCCTCCAGCATGACCGGTTTGGCGGTGGGTCAGTCACGGTGTGGGGTGGCATTTCTTTGGGGGGCAGCACAGCCCTCCATGTGCACGCCAGAGGTAGCCTGACTGCCATTAGGTACCGAGATGAGATCCTCAAACCCCTTGTGAGACCATATGCTGGTGCAGTTGGCCCTGGGTTCCTCCTAATGCAAGACAATGCTAGACCTCATGTGGCTGGAGTGTGTCAGTAGTTCCTGCAAGAGGAAGGCATTGATGCTATGAACTGGCCCGCCCGTTCCCTAGACCTGAATCCAATTGAGCACATCTGGGACATCATGTCTAGCTCCATCCATCAACGTCACGTCACGTTGCACCACAGACTGTCCAGTAGTTGGCGGATGCTTTAGTCCAGGTCTGGGAGGAGATCCCTCAGGAGACCATCCGCCACCTCATCAGGAGCATGCCCAGGCGTTGTAGGGAGGTCATACAGGCACGTGGAGGCCACACACACTACTGAGCCTCATTTTGACTTGTTTTAAGGACATTACATTAACGTTGGATCAGCCTGTAGTGTGGTTTTCCACTTTAATTTTGAGTGTGACTCCAAATCCAGACCTCCATGGGTTGATACATTTGATTTCCATTGATCATTTTTGTGTGATTTTGTTGTCAGCACATTCAACTATTTAAAGAAAAAAATATTTAATAAGAATATTTCATTCATTCAGATCTAGGATGTGTTATTTTAATATTCCCTTCATTTTTTTGAGCAGTGAATATTTGCTGACACCCTACAGTCAAATTTTGGCACCAGTAGAGTAGCTATCTAGCTATATACAGTACACCGCACCCTTCTGTAAACGCCTTCTCCGATGTTGGCTACAAGGCAGTAATTATTTAAATTAAGTAAGAGAATGTCATGTTATCATTGGTGTATTAAAATAAGAGCTATCTCCTTAATAATCCCATATCCTGAATCCAAATGTTTGACATGGGGAAGGGGACTTGAACAAACGTTCTCAATGTAGCAGCAACAGTAATTGTTCATGCATTGTTCATCATACTTTGATCTGGTTTCCTTTAAATATCATCCAATTTCATGAAAGACATGATATTGACTGTTCATGACATTTAACAATACAATATGTGTTGACAGGACAATAGAACAGATGATCTGGAATTACATTTACACTCACCGGTGGACAAAAAATAACCTTCTGAAAGCCCCTGCTAAGCCCCGCCTCCAGTCTTCTGATCCGACCCAGTGGATAAAAGCCAAGGAGGATCAAAATCGACAAAATACCATTTCAAAATACCATCAACATATCAAAATGCATGTATTTCCTATTCTAAAATACAGAAATACTTTTGCAGATAGGCGGACCAAACAGCAAACAACATTCTCAGCAACGGTTACGGAAACGTTTTACATGCAACAATCAGTTCTCCATCCAACCTTTTCTGTTTCCATCAGGCCTGTCAGGATCTTTTTTTTTTATCCCCACATATACTTCACCCGCATGAAAAGGTTGGATGGTAAAAATGTATTATGCAGATAACAATCATATCAACATAAATTTGGAGTCACACAATGACGTGACATTTAACTACAAATGAAATAAGTTATAATTAACTTCACAGGGTGGTAAAGGTGCAAGGAGATGAGCTTGATACTCCTTTACAATAAATATCTAGGGTCTCATCATGGTGACATGATAATCAATGCTTAGCTACCCTTTGAAAAATTCAAATAATCTCACACATTGGTGCATATAATCTCATCATGTAGGCTATATGTGCACTCTAGCCAACTGCAGATAGCACTGTTGGCTAGAGCGCAAGTGCCATTGAAAGATGGGGCACACTTGCTATGTAACACATTTTCTTTGTGAGAAAAACATCAGTAGAGTTGAGAATGCGATGGAAACCCATTTAACTTCTATTTTTGTTTATTCGGTACATGGGAATCGAACCGCAAAATGTATTCATATGTGCACTACCTCATCACAGCCTTTGATCTTCAACAACTTAATTTGTTTCCATCCACCAAGTGGATAGAAACCTAATTTATGATGTGATATGTTGTTTGTTTAGCTACCTTAGTTGAATGCACTGACCGTAAGTCACTCTGGATAAGAGTGTCTGCTACATGACAAAAATGTAAATGAACACACCAAAATGAACTGCAAAGCAAACTCGTTATTATTATTGGCCTAGTTTCAGATCATAGCTCATTAGAATAATACTCAGCATGCATTGCAATTGTTCATTTGTCATGTAGAGTCCATTGACATTTAGTTAATTTAGCAAATGCTCTTATCACCCAGAGTGCCACCAGACTTCTGAAGGGATGCAGGGTGAAATGGGACCAGAAAATGGAAAACTGCTGGAATTGTTTTTATAGACAAGTACACTATACAGTGCATTCTGAAAGTATTCTGACCCCTTGACGTTTTTCACACTTTGTTACATTACAGCCTTATTATGAAATTGATTAAATTGTTTCCCCCCCTCATCAACACACAATACCCCATAATGACAAAGCAAAAACAGTTTTTTAGACATTTGTGCAAGCTTCAGACACTTTTCTCAGAAATTTGTTGAAGCACCTTTGGCAGCGATTACAGCCTCGAGCTACAAGGTCGGCACACCTGTATTTGCGGATTATCTCCCATTCTTCTCTGCAGCTCCTCTCAAGCTCTGTCAGGTTGGATGGGGAGAGTCGCTGCACAGCTATTTTCAGAGATGTTCGATCGGGTTCAAGTCCAGGCTCTGGCTGGGCCACTCTAGGATATTCAGAGACGCGTCCCAAAGCCACTCCTGCATTGTCTTGGCATTGTGTGCTTAGGGTCGTTGTCCGGTGGAAGGTGAACCTTCGCCCTAGTCTGAGGTCCTGAGTGCTCTGGAGTAGATGTTCATCAAGGATCTTTCTGTACTTTGCTCCAGTCATCTTTCCCTCAATCCTGACTAGTCTCCCAGTCCCTGCCTCTGAAAAACATCCTCACAGCATGATGCTGCCACCACCATGCTTCACCATAGGGATGGCGCCAGGTTTCCTCCAGACATGACACTTGGCATTCAGGCCAAAGAGTTCAATATTGGTTTCATCAGACCAGATAATCTAAAGGACCAGAGTTTGTTTTTATTCTGACATGCTGTGTCAACTGTAGGACCTTATATAGACAGGTGTGTGCCTTTCCAAATCATCTCCAATCCATTGAATTTATCACAGGCGGACTGCAATCAAGTTATAGAAACATCTCCAAGATGATCAATGGAAACAGTATGCACAAGAGCTTAATTTCGAGTCTCATAGCAAAGGGTCTGAATACTTATGTAAATAAAGTATTTCAATTTTTATCTGTTTTATACATTTGGCAAACTTGTTTTCACTTTGTCATTATGGCGTATTGAGGGGTAGATTGAGGAGAAAAATACATGTAATCAATTTTAGAGGAGTAAGGCACAAATGTGGAAAAAAGTCTAAGGGTCTGAATATTTTCCAAATGCAATATATATACAAAAGCATGTGGACACCCCTTCAAATGTGTGGATTCGGATATTTCAGCTACACCCATTGTTGACGGGTGTATTAAATCGAGCACACAGCCATGCAATCTCCATAGACAAACACGGGCCGTAGAATGACCTTACTGAAGAGCACATTGACTTTCAACGTGGCATCGTCATAGGATGCCACGTTTCCAACAAGTTCGTCAAATTTCTAGCCTTCTAGAGCTGCCTCGGTCAACTATAAATGCTGGCATTGTGAAGCAGAAACGTATAGGAGCAATAACGTTTCAGCCGCAAAGTGATAGGCCACACAAGCTCACAGAATGGGACCAGTGAGTAATGAAGTGCGTAGCGTGTAAAAAATAATCTGTCCTCGGTTGAAACACTCACTACTGAGTTGGGAGCTTCATTGGGAGCGTCATGAAATAGGTTTCCATGACTGAGTAGCCGCACAAATCAAATCAAATCAAATCAAATTTATTTATATAGCCCTTCGTACATCAGCTGATATCTCAAAGTGCTGTACAGAAACCCAGCCTAAAACCCCAAACAGCAAACAATGCAGGTGTAAAAGCACGGTGGCTAGGAAAAACTCCCTAGAAAGGCCAAAACCTAGGAAGAAACCTAGAGAGGAACCGGGCTATGTGGGGTGGCCAGTCCTCTTCTGGCTGTGCCGGGTAGAGATTATAACAGAACATGACCAAGATGTTCAAATGTTCATAAATGACCAGCATGGTCAAATAATAATAAGGCAGAACAGTTGAAACTGGAGCAGCAGCACAGTCAGGTGGACTGGGGACAGCAAGGAGCCATCATGTCAGGTAGTCCTGGGGCACGGTCCTAGGGCTCAGGTCCTCCGAGAGAGAGAAAGAAAGAGAGAATTAGAGAGAGCATATGTGGGGTGGCCAGTCCTCTTCTGGCTGTGCCGGGTGGAGATTATAACAGAACGTGGCCAAGATGTTCAAATGTTCATAAATGACCAGCATGGTTGAATAATAGTAAGGCAGAACAGTTGAAACTGGAGCAGGAGCATGGCCAGGTGGACTGGGGACAGCAAGGAGTCCTCATGTCAGGTAGTCCTGGGACATGGTCCTAGGGCCCAGGCCAGTTGAAACTGGAGCAGCAGCATGGCCAGGTGGACTGGGGACAGCAAGGAGTCATCATGTCAGGTAGTCCTGGGGCATGGTCCTAGGGCTCAGGTCCTCCGAGAGAGAGAAAGAAAGAGAGAAGGAGAGAATTAGAGAACGCACACTTAGATTCACACAGGACACCGAATAGGACAGGAGAAGTACTCCAGATAAACAAACTGACCCTAGCCCCCCGACACATAAACTACTGCAGCATAAATACTGGAGGCTGAGACAGGAGGGGTCAGGAGACACTGTGGCCCCATCCGAGGACACCCCGGACAGGGCCAAACAGGAAGGATATAACCCCACCCACTTTGCCAAAGCACAGCCCCCACACCACTAGAGGGAAATCTTCAACCACCAACTTACCATCCTGAGACAAGGCCGAGTATAGCCCACAAAGGTCTCCGACACGGTACAACCCAAAGGGGGAACCCAGACAGGCCGACCACAACAGTGAATCAACCCACCCAGGTGACGCACCCCCCCAGGGACGGCACGAGAGAGCCCCAGCAAGCCAGTGACTCAGCCCCGTAACAGGGTTAGAGGCAGAGAATCCCAGTGGAAAGAGGGGAACCGGCCAGGCAGAGACAGCAAGGGCGGTTCGTTGCTCCAGAGCCTTTCCGTTCACCTTCCCACTCCTGGGCCAGACTACACTCAATCATATGACCCACTGAAGAGATGAGTCTTCAGTAAAGACTTAAAGGTTGAGACCGAGTTTGCGTCTCTGACATGGGTAGGCAGACCGTTCCATAAAAATGGAGCTCTATAGGAGAAAGCCCTGCCTCCAGCTGTTTGCTTAGAAATTCTAGGGACAATTAGGAGGCCTGCGTCTTGTGACCGTAGCGTACGTGTAGGTATGTACGGCAGGACCAAATCAGAGAGGTAGATAGGAGCAAGCCCATGTAATGCTTTGTAGGTTAGCAGTAAAACCTTGAAATCAGCCCTTGCTTTGACAGGAAGCCAGTGTAGAGAGGCTAGCACTGGAGTAATATGATCAAATTTTTTGGTTCTAGTCTGGATTCTAGCAGCCGTATTTAGCACTAACTGAAGTTTATTTAGTGCTTTATCCGGGTAGCCGGAAAATAGAGCATTGCAGTAGTCTAACCTAGAAGTGACAAAAGCATGGATTAATTTTTCTGCATCATTTTTGGACAGAAAGTTTCTGATTTTTGCAATGTTACGTAGATGGAAAAAAGCTGTCCTCTAAATGGTCTTGATATGTTCTTCAAAAGAGAGATCAGGGTCCAGAGTAACGCCGAGGTCCTTCACAGTTTTATTTGAGACGACTGTACAACCATTAAGATTAATTGTCAGATTCAACAGAAGATCTCTTTGTTTCTTGGGACCTAGAACAAGCATCTCTGTTTTGTCCGAGTTTAATAGTAGAAAGTTTGCAGCCATCCACTTCCTTATGTCTGAAACACATGCTTCTAGCGAGGGCAATTTGGGGGCTTCACCATGTTTCATTGAAATGTACAGCTGTGTGTCATCCGCATAGCAGTGAAAGTTTACATTATGTTTTCGAATAACATCCCCAAGAGGTAAAATATATAGTGAAAACAATAGTGGTCCTAAAACAGAACCTTGAGGAACACCGAAATGTACAGTTGATTTGTCAGAGGACAAACCATTCACAGAGACAAACTGATATCTTTCCGACAGATAAGACCTAAACCAGGCCAGAACATGTCCGTGTAGACCAATTTGGGTTTCCAATCTCTCCAAAAGAATGTGGTGATCGATGGTATCAAAAGCAGCACTAAGGTCTAGGAGCACGAGGACAGATGCAGAGCCTCGGTCCGATGCCATCAAAATGTCATTTACCACCTTCACAAGTGCCGTCTCAGTGCTATGATGGGGTCTAAAACCAGACTGGAGCATTTCGTATACATTGTTTGTCTTCAGGAAGGCAGTGAGTTGCTGCGCAACAGCCTTCTCTAAAATCTTTGAGAGGAATGGAAGATTCGATATAGGCCGATAGTTTTTTATATTTTCTGGGTCAAGGTTTGGCTTTTTCAAGAGAGGCTTTATTACTGCCACTTTTAGTGAGTTTGGTACACATCCAGTGGATAGAGAGCCGTTTATTATGTTCAACATAGGAGGGCCAAGCACAGGAAGCAGCTCTTTCAGTAGTTTAGTTGGAATAGGGTCCAGTATACAGCTTGAAGGTTTAGAGGCCATGATTATTTTCATCATTGTGTCAAGAGATATAGTACTAAAACACTTGAGCGTCTCTCTTGATCCTAGGTCCTGGTCCTAGTTGTGCAGACTCAGGACAACTGAGGTTTGGAGGAATACGCAGGTTTAAAGAGGAGTCCGTAATTTGCTTTCTAATAATCATAATCTTTTCCTCAAAGAAGTTCATGAATTTATCACTGCTAAAGTGCAAGTCATCCTCTCTTGGGGAATGCTGCTTTTTAGTTAGCTTTGCCACAGTATCAAAAAGGAATTTCGGATTGTTCTTATTTTCCTCAATTAAGTTAGAAAAATAGGATGATCGAGCAGCAGTAAGGGCTCTTCGGTACTGCACGGTACCATCCTTCCAAGCTAGTCGGAAGACTTCCAGTTTGGTGTGGCGCCATTTCCGTTCCAATTTTCTGGAAGCTTGCTTCAGAGCTCGGGTATTTTCTGTGTACCAGGGAGCTAGTTTCTTATGAGACATTTTTTTAGTTTTTAGGGGTGCAACTGCATCTAGGGTATTGCGCAAGGTTAAATTGAGATCCTCAGTTAGGTGGTTAACGGATTTTTGTCCTCTGGCGTCCTTGGGTAGGCAGAGGGAGTCTGGAAGGGCATCAAGGAATCTTTGTGTTGTCTGTGAATTTATAGCACGACTTTTGATGTTCCTTGGTTGGGGTCTGAGCAGATTATTTGTTGCAATTGCAAACGTAATAAAATGGTGGTCCGATAGTCCAGGATTATGAGGAAAAACATTAAGATCCACAACATTTATTCCATGGGACAAAACTAGGTCCAGCGTATGACTGTGAGAGTAATTGGCCCTCTTTCTGGGACTCACCCACAAACAGGACCAAGCCTGACCTGCTGAGGAGTGACGGACTCCATCCTAGCTGGAGGGGTGCTCTCATCTTATCTGCCAACATAGACAGGGCTCTAACTCCTCTAGCTCCACAATGAAATAGGGTGCAGGCCAGGCAGCAGGCTATTAGCCAGCCTGCCAGCATAGTGGAGTCTGCCACTAGCATAGTTAGTGTAGTCAGCTCAGCTATCACCATTGAGACCGTGTCTGTGCCTCGACCTAGTTTGGCAAAACTAAACATGGCGGTGTTCGCCTTAGCAATCTCACTAGGATAAAGACCACCTCCATTCCTGTCATTACTGAAAGAGATCATGATACCTCACATCTCAAAATAGGGCTACTTAATGTTAGATCCCTTACTTCAAAGGCAATTATAGTCAATGAACTAATCACTGATCATAATCTTGATGTGATTGGCCTGACTGAAACATGGCTTAAGCCTGATGAATTTACTGTGTTAAATGAGGCCTCACCTCCTGGCTACACTAGTGACCATATCCCCCGTGCATCCCGCAAAGGCGGAGGTGTTGCTAACATTTATGATAGCAAATTTCAATTTACAAAAAAAAAAATGACGTTTTCGTCTTTTGAGCTTCTAGTCATGAAATCTATGCAGCCTACTCAATCACTTTTTATAGCTACTGTTTACAGGCCTCCTGGGCCATATACAGCGTTTCTCACTGAGTTCCCTGAATTCCTATCAGACCTTGTAGTCATTGCAGATAATATTCTAATCTTTGGTGACTTTAATATTCACATGGAAAAGTCCACAGACCCACTCCAAAAGGCTTTTGGAGCCATCATCGACTCAGTGGGTTTTGTCCAACATGTCTCTGGACCCACTCACTCTCACAGTCATATGCACACAAGCCCTAGATCACCATGCGTAATCCAAGCATAGGCTGAAGTGGTGTTAAGCTCTCCGCCATTGGTCTATGTAGCAGTGGAAATGCTATCTCTGGAGTGATGAATCACTCTCCACTACCTGGCTGTCGGACGGACGAATCTGGGTTTGTTGGATGCCAGGAGAACGCTACCTGCCCCAATGCGTAGTGCCAACTGTACATTTTGGTGGAGAAGGAATAATGTTCTGGGGCTGTTTTTCATGGTTCAGGTCCCTTAGTTCCAGTGAAGGGAAATCACACAATAAATCCTACTACACCGACCAATATCCTTCAAAAACAAAGCATACATCTAGCTACACGTGCCAATATCTTTCTCTGAAAAACCCTAGGTAAATTTTTTCCAAAAATCCTAAACTTAGATGAAATATTAGCTCTATCCCTCTTGCCCGCAGTGGTGTGTATGTTGTGGTACAGTCACTGGTGAAAGGGTCACATAATCACATCGTACAAAGTGAAACACAACCAGCTATGACCAAGCGACAGGCAGATAGACAGGCATGCTGACAGACAAATAGTGACCAAGCGACAGGCAGATAGACAGGCATGCTGACAGACAAATAGGGGAGGCAGGCGGGCAGACAGGCAGACATGCAGGGCTACATTATCCAGGCTCAGCAGTCGATGTGAGAGGGCGGTAGAACTCGATTATAAAGCCCAAGTCCCGGCTTGCTGATTTCCTTTCCGAAAAACACTACCCAGCCGAGAGAGAGAGGGAAAGAAAGAGAGAGATGGGGGAGGTATGTGTTTCTAAGTGTGTACAGTGCCTTGCAAAGGTATTCACTGCCCTTGGCGATTGTCCTATTTTGTTGCATCACAACCTGCAATTTACATGGATTTTTATTTGGATTTCATGTAATGGACATAAACAAAATTGTCCAAGCTGGTGAAGTGAAGCTAAAGAAAATGACGTAAAAGTGGTAGGTGCATTTGTATTTCCCCCTTTGCTATGATGCTGTACACTCCACAGAGCTGGGCCTTACGGGAAGAGTGGCCAGAAAAGCCATTGCTTAAAGAAAGAAATAAGCAAGGAAGTTTGCTGTTTGCCAAAAGGCATATGGGAGACTCTTCAAATATATGGAAGACGGTACTCTTGTCAAAATTGTACTTTTTGGTCATCAAGGAAAACACAATGTCTAGCGCAAACGCAACACCTCTTATCACCCCGAGAACACCATTCCATCCATTTTTCATCATCAGGGACTGGGTAACTGGTCAGAATGTAAGGAATGATGGATGGCGCTAAATACAGGGAAATTCTTGCAGGATTCTCACCTTCCAGCAGGATAATGACCCTAAGCATACTGCTAAAGCAACACTCAAGTAGTTTAAGGGGAAATATATAAATGTCTTGGAATGGCCGAGTCGAAGCCCAGGCCTCAATCTAATTGAAAATCTGTGGTATGACTTAAAGATTGCTGTACACCAGCGGATCCCTTCCAACTTGAAAGAGCTGGAGCAGTTTTGCTTTGAAGAATGAGCAAAAATCCCAGTGGTTAGATGTGCCAAGCTCATAGAGACATACCCCAAGAGACTTGCAGCTGTACTTGCTGCAAAAGGTGGCTCTACAAAGTATTGACTTTGGAGGGGGGAGGGAGGGGGGGTGATGTCACGACTTCTGCCGAAGTCGTTGCCTCTCCTTGTTCGGGCGGTGCTCGGCGTTCGACGTCACCGGTCTTCTAGCCATCATTGATCCATTTTTCATTTTCCATTGGTTTTGTCTTGTCTTCCCAAACAACTGTTTTCAATCCCATTCATTACCTGTTGTGTATTTAACCCTCTGTTTCAGCTCATGTCTTTGTCAGAGATCGTTTATTTGTCAGTGTAGTGTTTTTGTTGTATAGGTGCGCGACGGGTCTTCGTACCCATATTTGTTATTGTTCTTTTCCTGTTTAGTGTTATGGAGCATGTTACTATGACATTATTAAAACACTCCATTTTACACTCCGTTTGACTCTCCTGCGCCTGACTCCACTGCCACCTATACACATATGCCTGACAGGTGAATAGTTATGCACGGTCAAGTTTTCTTTTCTTTTTTGTCTTATTTCTTGTTTGTTTCACAATCAAATATTTTGCATCTTCAAAGTGGTAGGCATGTTTTGTAAATCAAATGATACAACCCCCCCAAAAATCTATTTTAATTCCTGGTTGTAAGGCAACAAAATAGAAAAAATGCCCAAGGGGGGTGAATACTTTTGCAAGCCACTGTATATTTAATCCAGATTTTTGATAATTTGTTTGTGATTTGTGCTCGCTTGTGCATGCACCTGCTACCAGATGTGTGAGTAAACTAGTGCAACAGAGCGAGAGAGAGTTAGAGACGATCATGGACTCTGCGGCTCAGTGATTCCCTAATCAGTCTAAAAGTCCTCCTTCAGCCTGATCGGCCCCAAGCCAGCACGTCCAGCCCTCCTCAGAATGCACCTGAGTACATCTGCCCGCTACAAGTGGGTCCTTCCAATCATCGCATCCAGACACGGCCGTCCATCCCGCTGCCTGATGAGATTGTAATTAAGGCCACATCACGCCTCATCAGGCACATTCTCACAGTCTGAACTGTCTGTGCCGTCACACAATTGGTTTACCTCCAGATCCTTTTCCCCTTGGCTGAGCACAGTAGTTACATTCAGTCGGGCAGCTTGTCACCGTCCTCGCAGCCATCACCGGCTGGGCACGGGCGCGTGTCTGTGACTTCTTCCTCTCATTCCTCTCTCCCTTCAACACTCGCTTGTAGCTGCTAAAGACAATGTTATAAAACATGAATCTGCACTCATGTTCAGTCACTTAATATCCCGTTTGTAATCCTTCCCTTTACAGACAGACAGACAGACAGACAGACAGACAGACAGACAGACAGACAGACAGACAGACAGACAGACAGACAGACAGACAGACAGACAGACAGACAGACAGACAGACAGACAGACAGACAGACAGACAGACAGACAGACAGACAGACAGACAGACAGACAGACAGACAGACAGACAGACAGACAGACAGACAGACAGCACCATGGATCATGCTTGGCTGCACTCAATTCAGCACAATGGACAAGACCTAATGCGTAATTCTATTCAGCACCATCGACAGTGCCAAAGTGACAGGAACAGCCCTCATTGCGCAACCCTAACTAACATCGTTAGACATACTGGTCTTGATTAGAATGATTACTTTAATAGTATGTTCTAACATTAGTACTGTGTATCACCGTGTTTCACCCCAGTTACTTAGTTGCACCGATGTCAGCCAATCAGATGCTCCCTTTTGAGTTGTTCCCCTGTGAGAAACTAGTTTGCTATCTTGGTCTTGTTTGCATGTTGGGATGTAATACAGTCTCTATATGTGTTCTGTCTGGGCAGGATTATACAGGGAATCCAATCTGAGGGAGTGGGAGTAGACCAAGCGTAAGACCCAACCTGTATCTTAAATGAACCTGAACATATCCCTAAAACCTTCCTGGGCTGAACGTTTTGGCACTATCCCAAACCGTTAACCAAGGCTATGTCCTTGCATATTCTTCTCTGGCCAACATTTACAGGCTATTAAACATAAATAGAATGGAAAGACAATTATCACTAAATGGTATTAATTCCTGATACGGCAGTCCAAGTAATTTAGACGCCTAAAGTTGCCCCTTGCTAAAATAGCTCATTCAGATGAGTTAAAAGCTCATTTAGACGAAAGAAAATCAATTTTAGAGCACTATTCATTGCCTGTAGTAGTTCCTAAGGAAACAAATTAGAGTTTGTAAGACAGTGCTAACCTCGTCCCTAGTCTCAATTGCTACCGCATATAGAGGCTGGTAACACTGTGCTTCAAAGTGGAACTTGAAAGGGGTGTGTTAAATAAATATAAATATATATATATATATAGATATTTTAACCTTTATTTTGACAGGGAAGTCAGCTCTGGATAAGAGCGTCTGCTAAATGACTTAAATGTAAATGTAAATGTAGATGAGCCCTTACAGATGAGCCCTGCATAAATACATCAAACCCATACAATATGCAACATTACGACAAAATATTATGAAAAACAGACACATTTATCCACATAGAGATCCCGATCCTTACTCTGGACTGACAAAGGGGGACCAGAACATCTCATTTCAGAGAACTCGGTAAGTTGTTCCACATAAAGATAAAACAAAAACAACCAAAAGCAGCATTACCCAAATCTGTGGCGACCGTAGGAGCCTCCAGTGTTATCCAAGCCTGAGAGCAGGATTGGCCATTTGTAAGTCTACATTTGAATTCATGATGATAAATATACAGGAAGTTTTGGCATCAGTTCTTCGGAGATGAACACAAGAAAATGCTTCTCTCTCCTCACAAACTGTACAAAGAGGCCCAACCCACGTTTTATTACAATACACAATGGTGAGTTCTATAACCATCACCGGTAATAAACCCAAGGGCACAATGGAAAACAGCATCTAGTGGTTTAGGTGTAGATGGTGCTGCATGCATAGAGATCATTTAAAAAGTAAATATTAGAACACATTGACCATGTTATTTTTAAGGAAGCCCAATTGATTCTGAGTTCGGGCATATTTGATGTTATTTCTTTCTTTCAACAATTCTCATTTACAATAACGACCTGGCCAAGAGGCATAACATTGCAACAGTGAACAGGACAACAGAAAATTACACCAAAATGATACTACATACATAAAAATGATAAAAAATGAAATCAAATAGAAAAACAAAGAAATATTCAGTGGGTTAGAGCACAGAACACAGCAGCAGACTTAATGATCGGGTACAGTGGTCAGATAGCAGCTCAGTTCATATGTTTTTGAAGGAGTGTTGTGGAATTAATGTGTCAAGTTTGAGGGTCTTTTTGAGCTCGTTACAGTCACTGGCGGCGGAAAACTGGAAAGAATGACAGGCCAGAAAATATATCTTTGTGTGATATATCTACGAGAGCGCAGGTTGTTATTGGTAGTGGAGATTTTGAGGAGTGAGCTGAGGTAGAGAGAGGACTTGCCTATGAGGGACTTGGTACCAGTGGGTCTCTTGTCGTGTATGTATCAAAGACCAGTTGACCAGAGTGTAAAGGTCACAGTTATTAGTGTTGAAGGGGGCACTGGTAACAAAGTGGATGGCAGTGTGGTAAATGACGTCTAGTTTATTGAGGATGCTTTTGGGGTCAAGCCTGTAAACTACATCACCATAGTCCGTGGACATTTTTACAAAGGTGTGCTTGACAGAGTGGGTGAAAGATACTTTGTTGCGGTACAGGAAACAAATTCTGGATTTAATTTTAGACTGAAGGTGAGTGATGTAGATATGGAATGAGAGTGAGCAGTCCAGCCATGCACTAAGGTATTTATAGCTGTTGACATACTCTAGCTCTGATCCATTCATGGCGAGAAAGTTAGGAGGGCAGACAGGTTAAGGTACAGGGCCGGCTCCGGACATAAGCGGTCCCTTAGGCCCAGGGCCCCTGAACTCAGTCGGGGTCTCAACTTATTGTTGAGAATTAGAATAGTTGAATAGACAAGGTGCAAGTTTGACATTTGGATGTGCATCAGCAGTTTTTCTCTTTGTTTTTCGTAGTCATTGACAGTCACTCAATTAGCCATGTCAGCTAACAATTCTTAGATTGGTAAATTAGACTAGCCAGTTATCTAAACCTGTGGCAATCATGGCCGAATACCGTGCACAAGGGCCCTGACCTCCAGGGTGCCCCCATTGATTTTGTTAGTCACTCTCACTCAGATATAATTAACATGGCATAAGGCATGGCAACATGTGTAGAAATCCAGTAAATTAGCATTACAACTGCAAAAATGTCTCTGCCCCATAGCAAAATGTGTAGAATTGAGTTAACATTTTTATGAAATTGCAAAGATGTCTCTCCACCCCATGGCAAAATGTGTAGAACTGCAGAAAACATGCTTTAAAATGGCAACATTTTTCTCAGTGCCCAATGGTAGAATGTGTAGAATTGCAGGAAATAAACTTTCAAACCAAAAAATTTCTCTCGGCCTGCAAGAGGGCATACTGTTTTTTGTTAAAGCTACAGTGAGCTCCAAAAGTATTGGGACAGTGACACATTTGTTTTGGCTCTGTACTCCAGCAGTTGGTATTTGAAAATATAAGTTGAATTAATATTTTCATCCATTATTGGGTGAAACGTTTAGAAATTACAACTCTTTTTGTATGTAGTCCCCCCCATTTTAGGGGACCAAAAGAATTGGGACAAATTCACTTATACGTGTATTAAAGTGGTAAAAAGTATTTGGTCCCATATTCAAAGCACACAATGACTATGTCAAGCTTGTGAATCTACTAATTTGTTGGATGCATTTGCTGTTTGTTTTAATTGTGATTCAGATAATGTTGTGCCCGATAGAAATGAATGGTAAATAATGTATTGTGAAATTATGTAATCACTTTTATTGTAAATAAGAATAGAATAGGTTTCTAAACACTTAATGTGGATGCTAACATGATTACCAATAATTGTGAACAATGAAAGTTACAGACGTACAAATATCATACCCCCAACACATGTTAACCTCTCAGCATTAAAATAACAAGAGAGGTTAACATTTTTGGGGGGTTATGATATTTACATCTGTAACTTTTCATTAAATTCAGCATTATTCACGGTTCACCCGATATGGATGAAAATACCATAAAATAAAAGCTGACAGTGTGTACTTTAACCCCATAGTCATTGTATCATTTCAAATCCAAAGTACTGGAGTACAAAACCACAAAAAATAACATTGTCAACATTGTCACTGTCCCGATACTTTTGGGTGGTCAGCACAGTGTTCAGGGAGGGGACAGTTGTGTACAGCATAGTGTCGTCGGCGTAAAGGCAGGCGAGGAAGTCACCAGCAGCATACACAACATTGTTATCCCATCAGAGTCTAAGCCCTGTCTAAGCTGGGAGGGGAGGGGGGGTTGTTCCAAGCCATATGGAATTTACCAAGGATCAAAATTCATATAGAATTTTAAGACCCCTTGAAGTATCAAATATATATACCGTTAGGGAGCTGCAGACGGTTTTGTGAGAAGACCGATTTTCCAGCTCTGTTGCGTTTCACCGCAGATACGGAAGTGCAACATAGATGGATGTGGTTGATTGAAACACATGTATCTAGCTTAAACAGACAGATTGGTATTGGGGTTTTGTTTATTAAGCTAATTCAATTTCAGTGGAAGTGCGGACATTGACATTAGGGGGTTTTAATATACACAAAGAATAGGGTCGGTTCAAGAATCAATACTTTTGGAACCCAAATAGATAAAGCAAGTAGTTTGGATAGCAGTTCCTCTGATTTGACACATTGTACAAGACCAGAGAAATTGTTTTCAAACCAGGCTAGACAATCCTCTGAGAACCCTAAGTCGATGAGACTGTTGAGCAGGATACAGTGGTTAACAGAATCAAAGGCTTGAGCCTAACAGAATCAAAGGCTTTAGCCAGATCAATAAAAACAGCTGCACAATACTGCTTGTTGCCAAAAGCAGATATGAGGTTGTTAAGAACTTTCAGTGTTGAAGAGATACTCTCATGCCCAGCTCTGAATGCCAGACTGCATAGCAGGAAGAAAACTTTGGGACTCCAGAAGGCAGGTTAACTGTTCAAAAACTTTGTAAAGGCAAGATGGAGTTTGCAGTTGGGGTCTAGCTTATCTCCCTCTTTGAAGAGTGGTGTGACGGCAGCAGCTTTTCAATCTTATGGGACTTCAAATGTTTGTAAGGTAAGGTTGAAGAGGCAAGTGATAGGGGCTGAGGTGATGAAGGCAGACAGCTTCCGAAATAAGGGGTACAAATTATTAAGGCAAGCTGATTTATAAGGGTCCATAAAATGTATATGTGAAACTATTTCTAAGATAAGTAGTTTCAGATTTTCTGCACTCACTTCCTTGTGCTGCTCACGAGCTGAAGTCCACAATGAAGGGAGGAGGGTCTAAGGGTTATGCTAGATGGTGATGGACTGAAAGATCATCTAATTAAAACCACCGGTTGTTTTGCCCGCTCCTGCCATGGGCTTTTGTTCAAGTTCCATTCTCTGGTGCTGTGAATCCAGACTGTTCAAATGAGAGAGAGCTGGCTGGTTGACTAGGTTTATACAGGTAAAAAACTTTAAGAATATAATGTTGAGATGCACTTCCCCCTCTTTTGCCCTCAGAATAGCCTCAATTCGTCAGGGCATGGACAAGGAGTCGAAAGCGTTCCACAGGGTTTCTGGCCCATGTTGATGCCAATGCTTGCCACAGTTGTGTCTAATTGACTGAATGAGGTATTGGACCATAATTGATACACAAAGTAAACTGTTGAGATTGAAGAACCCAGCAGTGTTGCAGATCTTGACACAAATAAACCGGTAATACCATACCATTCAAAGGCCTTTAAATATTTAGTCTTGCCCATTCACCCTCTGAATGGAACACATACATAATGCATGTGTCAATTGTCTCAAGGCTTAAACATCTTTCTTTAACCTGTCTCCTCCCCTTCATCTACACTGATTGAAGTGTATTTTACAAGTGACATTAATAAGGGATCAAAGCTTTCACCCGGCCAGTCTATTTCATGGAAAGAGCAGATGTCCTTAATGTTTGTACACTCAGTGTAGGCTATTGTCAATAAAAGTCAGACTAAGGTGCAGAACATTCGATTTGCCTGCTGGGGGGCAAGGAGACCCCCAGCTCTGCTAAAACTATTGACAACTGCATGTGGTTTTCAAGGGATTTTTAAAGAAATGTTACAACTATTTAGTTGTAAAATAATCAACTCCTGCAGAACAGTCAGAACGACTAATTTCTGATTTATTCCATGACAAACATCATCAGAGTTATACAGAAAGTACCAGAATATTTTTTATGTTAGCAAAACATAATTTAATCATGTATTTTCAGACACGTTATGGTAGCCTATCCATTTGGCATGTATCTAGCTAGCTAAGCAAACAACTTGTGTCATTTAGCTTGCTTCATCATCAGAGATTAGGCTTTTGGAAAGAGCCTGACATCGGCAAGTATTTGAGTCTAAACTCGTACTGTTAAAGATGTCAGTCTGATTACTGTCATCACCATCATAGATAGATATCTACAAATATTGTTGTTTTTTTTGCTTGCTATCTAGTTTCCCCTGAAAGTTATCTCATTAAATAGCCTAATTGACTTGATCTGTCATTAGCTAGCTAGCAAACCAATTTGACATTGTCCATCAATCAATTGATCAATTTATCATATTATGTCTGTCAGCAGCAATCGTTATTTAACAATGTTGTAAAGGGAATACTGTTAGCTAGCTTAGGTATGTTGGTTGAAGAAAAAACTTACTTACTAAAATGTTTTGGCAACTGTGGGCCTACAAAGTTTCTAGCTACCGGTAGCTTGCAAACATTATTAGCTAGCTACAGTACATTACACGAGCAAATGTGCCCTTCTGATGCTTGACAGGCAGAGCCCACAATAGATGTAAAATTAACCTAAACCACACATACTTGTCGGATATAGTCCAGCTTACAATTGTATGGAAAGAGAACATTTGCGTCATGTTACCCGCAATGTTAGCAAAAGCCTCCCATTTATCATGTTTTAGGATTAGAGTTAGGAGAACATTCCCTTCATGTGAAATAGAACTTACCCAGTAAGTGGTTACCATGTTCTCAGAATATCAGATATTAATATTCTATACATTTTTCTTAGGAACATTGTAAGAACATTCCTGTGCCCAGTTTTCTGAGAGTTAGGAGCATATTCTGTTATAATGTCACACCAACCAAACATAAACAGAATGTGGTTGCCAAGTTCTCAGAATATTATAAAATAATGTTCTAGAAAAGTTACGTGGGAAAGTTGCAAGAACAATCCTGTGTATCAGTTGTCAGGTTGTTGCCTAATGATCCCAAAGAAACGAACGTTACGTATGTAACCACGGTTATGTGCGCTACATGGATTACTCCAATATATTGTTATCACTCCACAGCAGAGGGATACATCCAAGGTGAGGATTTACAGATTTACTCCCGTGTACACCTGTCACGGCTGGGGACCGCCCCTATGGCCTCGACACACGTTGAGGCACCGTACAGCAGTGGTTCTTAAACTGTTTCAGCCTTGGACCCAAATTAGAAATTCTATGTTTTGCTGGGCTCCAAGTTTAGGAACATATGCAACTATACGTAAATATTGGTACATTTCATTGCTCATATGCCAAAAACAATCAAATGCAATATAAACAAAAACAAATAATTAAATGAAATAGCCATATAAATAGCTAGTCATGTTAATTTCCCCCATTAAAAACTCTTCCATATCTGTCTAATTTGAATTCTGAACTGGAACAAACTGATTGATCACATCACGCATAACAGAAAACAATCACAAGGATGTAGCAGAAAATACACACACACACACACACACACACACACACACACACACACACACACACACACACACACACACACACACACACACACACACACACACACACACACACACACACACACACACACACACACACACACACACACACACACACACGCACAGAGTCCTATAATGAGAGGTGTGCGGCTGGTTGAAGTTTTCAACAAGCATGTCTATTCTGGGCTCAGTTTTTGACAGTGCAACATTGATGTCATGCTCAGCATCGTTTTTTAAAAGTAATCCAGAGTTGAGAACCCTGACTGACATAGGTAGGTGGTGGCAAACTGGACCAGAACATCTACTGCTTTCTCAGTCAGGCAGGAGACCGGTTCCTGCTGTAGATGAGCAACCCAGAACTGTGTGTGTGTGTGTGTGTGTGTGTGTGTGTGTGTGTGTGTGTGTGTGTGTGTGTGTGTGTGTGTGTGTGTGTGTGTGTGTGTGTGTGTGTGTGTGTGTGTGTGTGTGTGTGTGTGTGTGTGTGTGTGACTTTTGACAGCAACGGTTCCAACCTAGACTTATTTCCAACAAGAACTTCTACAGTAAGATGTACAGTAGGACCGATAATTTTCATCTGTACTGTTACTTAGGGTTGTACTCAGGTTGCAATCAGTAGCTAGCTAACTTGCTTTGGCTAACGTTAGCTATTAGCTGTGTACAATGCCAGGGGATTGTTTGAAAGAGAAACTCACATACAGTGAATTCGGAAGTTTACATATACCTTAGCCAAATACATTTATACTCAGTTTTTCACAATTCCTGACATTTAATCCTAGAAAGAATCCCTGTTTTAGGTCAGTTAGTATTTCAACTTTATTGTAGATTGTGAAATGTCCAAATAATATGAGAGAGAAAGATTTAATTCAGCTTTTATTTCTTTCATCACATTCCCAGTGGGTCAGACGTTGACATACACTCAATTAGTATTTGGTAGCATTGCCATTAAATTGTTTAACTTGGGTCAAATGTTTCGGGTAGCCTTCCACAAGCTTCCCACAATACTTTGGGTGAATTTTGGCCCATTCCTCCTGACAGAGCTGGTGTAACTGAGTCAGGTTTGTAGGACTCCTTGCTCTCACACGCTTTTTGAGAACTGACTTTTTCTATAGGTTTGAGGTCAGGGCTTTGTGATGGCCACTCCAATACCTTGACTTTGTTGTCCTGCCACAACCTTGGAAGTATGCTTGGGGTCATTGTCCATTTGGAAGATCCATTTGCAACCAAGCTTTAACTTCCTGACTGATGTCTTGAGATGTTCAGTGCTTCAATATATCCACATAATTGTTCTTCCTCATGATTTCATCTATTTTGTGAAGTGCACCAGTCCCTCCTGAGGCAGAGCACCGCCACAACATAATGCTACCCCCATGCTTCATAGCTGGAATGGTGTTCTACAGCTTGCAAGCCACCCCTTTTTCCTCCAAACATAACAATGGTCGTTATGGCCAAACCGTTATATTTTTCTTTCATCAAACCAGAGGACATTTCTCCAATTCTCCAATAAGTGCGATCTTTGTTCCCATGTGCAGTTGCAAACCATAGTCTGTCTTTGTTATAGAGGTTTTGGAGCAGTGGCTTCTTCCTTGCTGAGCAGCCTTTCAGGTTATGTTGATATAGAACTCGTTTTACTATGGTTATAAATACTTTTGTACCTGTTTCCTCCAGCATCTTCACAAGGTCCTTTGCTGTTGTTCTGGGATTGATATGCACTTTTCGCACCAAAGTACTTTCATCTCTAGGAGACAGAACACGTCTCCTTCCTGAGCGGTATGATGGCTGCGTGGTCCCATGGTGTTTATACTTGCGTAGTATTGTTTGTACAGATGAACGTGGTACCTTCAGGCGTTTGAAAATTGCTCCCAATGATGAACCAGACTTGTGGTCTACACATTTTTTTCTGAGGTCTTGAATGATGTCTTTTGATTTTTCCATGATGTCAAGTGACTCAAATGATGTCAATTAGCCTATCAGAAGCTTCTAAAATGTTCTGGAATTTTCCAAGCTGTTTAAAGGCAGTCAACTTAGTGTATGTAAAGTTTTGACCCACTGGAATTGTGATACAGTGAATTATAAGTGAAATAATCTGTTTGTAAACAATTGTTGGAAAAATTACTTGTGTCATGCACAAAGTAGATGTCATAACCGACTTCACAAAGCTATAGTTTGTTATAAGAAATTTGTGGTGTGGTTGAAAAACGAGTTGTAATGACACCAACCTATGTAAATTTCCAACTTCAACTGTATATTGATAGATATGCATACAGATTGCATTTAGGTTCTCTCCAACAAACATCACAAACCCTTTGGGCATCTTACATGCCCAGGCTCACTCCAACCTAAATGTATTTAAACCTCCGACTTCAACTGTACACTACTATGAAATAGTACTCTCTGATTTCTGCTTTTCATCAGCTTTTATAAAATGACATCAATGCCTTTGCTAGCTGATTTACTTTTCCACTGTTGAAGCACTGTTTCCTGAAGCATTCTGTCCGCTTCTGAAATAATTCCCTCGGTATATCATCATGCTGTGAATGTTTGGTCAGGACTTGTCGTTATATGATTTTGTTCATTTTGATTGACTCATTACTAAGCACTTCCACACGCAAAACACATTGAGGGAACTCCTCGTTCATTTTCAAAGTTTGTATGAAAGAGACAAACTCATCTGTGTATTGGCTTTTCATGACAATTGTGCTCAGTCAGAACTTGATGCAAGCATGAGTCCAATTGGAGAGTGGGAATGACAAATCAGTGGCTTACAGCGCATCATCTGCTGTTGAACGACAGCACTGCAGCTTGTGTCGCAAAGTGATCTGCAAGAAAACCCAAGAAAAAAGATCTGGTAAACCGTGAAGCACACGGGCATCTACTTCTCCCACTCGCTCAGCTGCCAAACTGAGCAGAGACTGCTGCTAAGCAGAGAGCACACTGATCAGAGACCGCAGTTGCACTTGGCAAAACCAATTCATTAAATTAATGATACATTTATTCTGACACATAGCCTCCCACCATTAGCAGGTCTGTGATTCACTTTGGGTCATGACCCATACTTTAAGAAAGGCTGCGATAGATGATTGGACCTCACATAACCATGGTTACATACTGTGTTATGTTTCACTATATTGGATGACCACAATATTTCGGTATACCAGATAAGTCAGTGGTAGAGGGACCTGGCCAGCCAGCAGCAAAGTCCCAGTGTGGGACAGAGATGCAGGGGCTGTCAATGTGGATGGGGGGTCCTGGCACAGTCCCCAGCTGAACCAACCGCAGAGGGAGGTGCCACATTTTCCCGATAGTACCTAGTAAAGGTGCAAGAGGAAGCCCAGCTGGCCACAACACAGATATCAGTGAAGGGCACTCATCTCAGTCGTGCCCAGGACGCAGCCACACCTCGTGTTGAATGTGCCACCACAGATCCCAGCCTCCCAGCAAGGCGGTATGCTGTCGTAATTGTGTCCACGATCCAGTAAGAGAGCATTTGCTCTGATAGCCCAGCCCCCAGGACTCTCTCACCGTAGCAGAGATGTTCAGGACCAGTTTATTACTGGCCACCCATTCTCAAACATCGTCAACATCTGCTGAATTGCAGAGCTTCAAATTAAATTACAAAAAATATTTTCATGAAATCACAAGTGCAATATAGCAAAACACAGCTTAGCTTGTTGTTAATCCACCTGGCATATCAGATATCAAAAAAGATTTTCAGCAAATGCATACCAAACGTTTATGGAAGGACATCTCTCTCAGCAGACAAAATATTAGAAAAGAAAGAAACTCCTATTGAAAAAGCTAAGGTCGGGTTGAAATATTATCGACTATACAGTGCCTTGCGAAAGTATTCGGCCCCCTTGAACTTTGCGACCCTTTGCCACATTTCAGGCTTCAAACATAAAGATATAAAACTGTATTTTTTTGTGAAGAATCAACAACAAGTGGGACACAATCATGAAGTGGAACGTCATTTATTGGATATTTCAAACTTTTTTAACAAATCAAAAACTGAAAAATTGGGCGTGCAAAATGATTCAGCCCCCTTAAGTTAATACTTTGTAGCGCCACCTTTTGCTGCGATTACAGCTGTAAGTCGCTTGGGGTATGTCTCTATCAGTTTTGCACGTCGAGAGACTGAAATTTTTTCCCATTTCTCCTTGCAAAACAGCTCGAGCTCAGTGAGGTTGGATGGAGAGCATTTGTGAACAGCAGTTTTCAGTTCTTTCCACAGATTCTCGATTGGATTCAGGTCTGGACTTTGACTTGGCCATTCTAACACCTGGATATGTTTATTTTTGAACCATTCCATTGTAGATTTTGCTTTATGTTTTGGATCATTGTCTTGTTGGTAGACAAATCTCCGTCCCAGTCTCAGGTCTTTTGCAGACTCCATCAGGTTTTCTTCCAGAATGGTCCTGTATTTGGCTCCATCCATCTTCCCATCAATTTTAACCATCTTCCCTGTCCCTGCTGAAGAAATGCAGGCCCAAACCATGATGCTGCCACCACCATGTTTGACAGTGGGGATGGTGTGTTCAGGGTGATGAGCTGTGTTGCTTTTACGCCAAACATAACGTTTTGCATTGTTGCCAAAGAGTTCAATTTTGGTTTCATCTGACCAGAGCACCTTCTTCCACATGTTTGGTGTGTCTCCCAGGTGGCTTGTGGCAAACTTTAAATGACACTTTTTATGGATATCTTTAAGAAATGGCTTTCTTCTTGCCACTCTTCCATAAAGGCCAGATTTGTGCAATATACGACTGATTGTTGTCCTATGGACAGAGTCTCCCACCTCAGCTGTCGATCTCTGCAGTTCATCCAGAGTGATCATGGGCCTCTTGGCTGCATCTCTGATCAGTCTTCTCCTTGTATGAGCTGAAAGTTTAGAGGGACGGCCAGGTCTTGGTAGATTTGCAGTGGTCTGATACTCCTTCCATTTCAATATTATTGCTTGCACAGTGCTCCTTGGGATGTTTAAAGCTTGGGAAATCTTTTTGTATCCAAATCCGGCTTTAAACTTCTTCACAACAGTATCTCGGACCTGCATGGTGTGTTCCTTGTTCTTCATGATTCTCTCTGTGCTTTTAACGGACCTCTGAGACTATCACAGTGCAGGTACATTTATACGGAGACTTGATTACACACAGTTGGATTGTATTTATCATCATTAGTCATTTAGGTCAACATTGGATCATTCACTGAACTTCTGGAGAGAGTTTGCTGCACTGAAAGTCAAGGGGCTGAATAATTTTGCACGCCCAATTTTTCAGTTTTTGATTTGTTAAAAAAGTTTGAAATATCCAATAAATGTCGTTCCACTTCATGATTGTGTCCCACTTGTTGTTGATACTTCACAAAAATATACAGTTTTATATCTTTATGTTTGAAGCCTGAAATGTGGCAAAAGGTTGCAAAGTTCAAGGGGGCCGAAGACTTCCCAAGGCACTGTATATTGTAGAAACAACCTGAGGATTGATTATAAAAACGTTTGATATGTTTCTACGAACTTTACAGTTACTATTTGGAATTTTCGTCTCCCCCGTCATGACCGCTCGAGCCTGCGGATTTCTGAACATAACACACCAACCAAATGGAGGTATTTTGGATATAAAAATAATCTTTATGCAACAAAAGGAACATTTATTGTGTAACTGGGAGTCTCGTGAGTGCAAACATCTGAAGATCATCAAAGGTAAGCGATTCATTTTATTGCTTTTCTGACTTTCATGACCAATTTACTTGGATGCTAGCTGTTTGTATTATTTTGTCTACTGAGAGAGATGTTCTTACATAAACGCTTGTTATGCTTTCGCCGAAAAGTTTTATTGAAATCTGACGCGCCAGGTGGACTAACAACAAGCTGAGCTGTGTTTTGAATATTGTGATTTCATGAAAATTAAATATTTGTAGTATTTGAATTTGGCGCTCTGCAATTCAGCAGATGTTGATGCAGATGATCCCGCTAACGGGATGGGTGCGTCAAGAAGTTAATCAGATCAGACCAAAAAATATTTTTTACATAATCAAATTAAAGAGTCACAGGAAAATATTTTGTATAATATCTTATACACTATTTTAGACCAAGCTGTTGGAACTTTGGCTTTCCTGGATATAGCCGCTATATTTAGAACAAAGTTCTACAGCATTAGTAAAAATGTGATCGATACATGTTGATGATCTTGTTCCTGCAGTGTTTGTAAACACCCTGGTAGGTTGATCAATAACATGAACTGGTTACAGTAAGAAGCTTCCTCTTGAGTGGACAGCTTGATGAAAACCAGTCAATATTCAGAAAGTAGACCTCTCTGTTTAGATCACATACACTATTATGCATTTCACATATATTATTTGTGCCAAGTGAACCTACAACCACAACACTTCAATAACACTTGACATAAGATCTTCTCTAAGCATTACAGGGATATGGCTCTGAATATATACAGCAACTCCTCCCCCATAAGCATTTCTGTATCTTCTATAAATGTTATATCCTTGTATTGCTACTGGTGTATCATCAAATGAATTATCTAAGTGAGTCTCAGAAATGGCTAATATATGAATGTTATCTGATGTTCGCAAGTTATTGATTTCATGAATCTTATTTTTAAGGCTATATATATTAATATGGGATATTTTCAGCCCTTTCCTGGGTAGCTTATCAGAGATAGACATAATATTGAAAAGAGCAGACAAATGAAGAGAAAAAAATATACATTCAGCAGTAAATTAATAAATTGGTGTGTTTGTGTGCTGCGGTGTTGAGGCTACGAACCCATAGGCTTGGCTTTCTCGTTCCTTCCAGGCTTCTGGGAGGGAGGGTGGACAATGAGTCTGTCGTAGCGGATGTACACAATGTCCTCACACGCTCTGGCAGCTTTCATGGCTGGGATCAGTTCTTTCCTCTTCTGGCGCACAGCTTCAGGATAGTCCTCGTTGAGGAAGATATACGTTCTTGGCTCTTTCCAGAACAGCTACCTTGTCTTTCAACCCCAGCAACTTGACCACTATCAGCCTGGGCCTATCACCTGGGCCGGTGGTGGCTTTTCCAATCCTGTGGGCACGCTCCACCTCAATCTTCCTATGGTCCATCTTCAATTTCTCAGAGATCATTTCCCTCACTTTGTCCTCAGACTCCATCCAGGTCTCATGAAGAGACTCTGCAATTCCATCCACAACCATGTTGTTCTGCCTTGATTGTCCCTCGAGATTGTCTGATTTATCTGTCATGGATTCACACATAGAACTGATGTCCTTTCTCAATGATTTACAGATTGCTGTCATCTTGCCGTTCTTCTGTTTCAACTCGTCGAGCTGACCCTGGGAGAACTTCTAACTGTTCTTCAGGTCCTGGACCAAATACCAATCAAATGGACGTCAGTTCATCCAAACCTTATGGCAAGTGGCATATGGCAAATATCATACAACAAAAATCCCAAAGATGGTGAATGCCCTCCACCATAGATTTTCAAATGTACACAAAGTCAAGACCCAAGGGTCAAATTTTGAAAATGAAAGGGTCAAAAATACCATCCCCTCTAAGATAGTGCTTTCTGGGCCGTTTTTAAAAATGTATATTTTTTTGGCAAGTTAAACATGTATAACATCCGTATGAACATACCTTTGTCTTATTTCATTGAGTTCGTCCATAAAGGCCTATGTTTGTCCATTTGCAATATATGATCATAGGAAGTCAAAAGTCAGTAAAATATGTCCAAATGGCAAAAGAAATGTCCAAATGTCATACATGAGTACTGAAAGTACCAAATCAGGATTTTATGCCCATTTGCCATATATGATCATAGGAAGTCAGCTTCCAAACCCAAAAGTCAGTGAACCATGTCCAAATGGCATAAGAAATGTCCAAATGGCATATAAATGACCAAATTATATATATTACTGTGTTAAAACCACTTATGGAAGTTGAGAATTCATGCAGCTTTTCGCAGCTTTTTGTTAAAAATCGCGCAACATTTCAGCGCCCTGCTATTCATGCCAGGAATATAGTACTTGCATGTGATTAGTATGTGTGGATAGAAAACACTCAGACGTTTCCAAAACTGTTTAAATCACGTCTGTGGCATTTACAGAACGGGCGTTTCATCCAAAAGTGCATGGAAATCTGTTCACTGAAAATGGAAAAATATATCCTTCCGCGACTACAGGCAATTGTTAAAAGTGAACCGAATTAAATAGAGCCGACTTTACATTGCCTACAGCTTCCACAGGGTCTCTAGAGTCATGTCATTTGATTCGCAATTGATTCTTGGTCAAACCCAAACAAGGGAACATCTTCCCTGATGGCTCCGCCCTGATTTTTAGTCGACCTCTGGTCAGACATGTTTTTCATCGTCTCCTGATCAATTTTATTGCTTATTAACGTGCACCAATACCTAAAGTTGCATTACAAAAGTATTTCAAAGTGTTTTGTGAAAGTTTATCGTCGACTTTTTGAATTTAAAAAAATTACTTTACGTTATGAAATGCTAATTTTTTTCTTTACTCGCAACGTAATTCTTAGCTCGATATCTAGGCTATATATGGACCGATTTAATCGAAAAAATAAGTTTTATATTTTATTTCAGCGTTTTCGTTTGCGACGGCTAACGCAAAATCTGTCGTTTTATGTGACGGTGTAGTATTTTGAGGTGCATGGTATCAGATAATAGCTTCTCATGCTTTCCCCGAAAAGCATTTTACAAATCTGACTTGGTGGATAGATTCACAACGAGTGTAGATTTAATTCAGTATATTGTATGTCAATTTTAATGAAAGTTTGAGGTTTATCAACCTCTATGGTGGCGCTCTTGAGCATTTCTGCTGATTGTGGTCCCCACTTCAGCACCACGTCTTTAACAAGTTAAACCCTGAAACATCCTAGAAGGTCTGTTTGTCATGGGTTATCATAGGGAGTCAAAGAAGGTAAGAATTTGGTGCAATGAAAGAGAGGTGGGACTGTCGTATTTTAAAATATTTTTTAAAAATCGTCCAAAATGACCAAGAGTGTCACTCTCCTTTGAAGAACTTCCTCCATTTGCAAGTCCCAAGGGTCCCAGCTACATAACAGATGGTTGTTTTGTTCAATAAAGACCAAAAAAGTCAGTTTAGTTGGCACACTTGATTCAGTAATCTACCGGTTTATGTCTTTCAAAATGCATACAAATTAATCCCAAAAGTTACCCATAAACTTCTTCCAAACAAGTCAAACAAGGTTTATAATCAATACTCAGATACCCTAATATGTAAATAAAAGATTACATATAACAATAGTGCGTTCATCAACAGAGATAAATAACGAAGTGTGCGCCCTCATCCACACGCGCCACAATACTAGAGCCAAAATGGGAGCCACCTAGAAAAACTACAAATTCAAAAACCAAAAAACAAGAAACTTTCTAAAGACTGTTGGCATCTGCTGGAAGCCATAGGAGATACAATCTGGGAGGTATTCTATTGATTTTCCCATAGACAGCCATTTCAATGAGCGGGGACCTAAAACCTTTCTTTTTTCCGGATAGATTTCTCCTCAGGTTTTTGCCTGCCTGTTTTTGCCTGCATTATTTTAACGGTATTAGCAACTTTAGAATTTCTATCCAATACCACCAATTCTATAAATATCCTGAGTAACAGGCAGTTTACTTTGGGCACATCAGTCATCCGAATTTCCCAATACTGCCCCCAGCCCTCAAGAAGAAAACCTCAGTCCCTTTAGGGACCACAAAATAAGTGGACTAGAACCCACCAAGCCGATCTGATGTCTCAATCCTGAAGATGGAACCGTTGTGAGGAGTGAGGAGATCTCCAGCCGCAGTGTTTTCTTCAGGGGGTCGGAATCCGTGGGGACACGAAAGCCCCTGATGGATGGTGGCCAGCACCGGAAATTGTGTCGGTACCCCACCTTTCCCTTTCCCTTTCCTGTACCTCTGCAAAAAAATGGGGAAGACATGTGTGGGAAAAACAGGCTGTTGCTTCATCAAACACTGTGCCCCTCCCCGCTGTCTTCCCTTAGCATGAGGCGATGGGGCAGGAGAGGGACCCCACTGTCGTCTGGGTGCAGGTTGGTGGCAACGGTCCATCTGCCTTGGACCCAGGGCCTGAGGTGGTGGCATGAACTGTCTCCCGGTCCCTAAGAACCTTATCTGTCTGCTCCAGAATGTCATCAACCCCTGGGCCAACATCAGCCCTGGGGTGATGGGGTGAGTGGAAAATGAGCTCTGGAAAGAAGACTGGATTGGGCCAGCCAGAGATGGCACCGGGAGGCAACCACTTGCACTATGGCCCCATCGGTTGGCATGGGCCACATCGCCCTGGAACAGGGAAAGCAGGTGAGACACCGGCATCGCTTCCCGGTGGAGGTCCACTGTACCCTCCAGTCCTTTCAAGGACTCATGCTGCCGTCCAGGACTGGTGACTCCGGCCAGGCTTCCTGCGAGGGGTACTGGGCACATTAGAGGGACTAACAGCTTGCTGTGCACCACTCCTGAGGGAGGGTTCACGTGCCCAGCCTGAGTCCGAGCCTGGCCGACCACTCAAACATGGCCTCCAATCGCGCCAGACACAGGCGTTCAGGGAACTCTACACAAAACAGGCATCCAGTAGGGTGTTCCACCACCCTCGCCGTGTGACTCAAACCCAGGCAGTGCATACACGAGGTATGCAGATTAACAGGGGGTATGCCACCATCACATCTCTCACAAAGGGAAGCAATAAGCTCAGCAAAGCCAACAAGGCCACGGAGCAGGGTTCCGACGCCCTGGGAGAGCTTATGTCATGACCCGCTTGGAAGAATAAAAAGCCGGTGAGGGATAAAAAAAAACAGTGCCCAGCGAAAGTATTCATCCCCCTTGCCGTTTTTCCTATTTTATTGCATTACAACCTGTAATTTAAATCGATTTTTGTTGATTTCATGTAATGGACATACACAAAAGAGTCCAAATTGGTGAAGTGAAATGAAAAAAATAAACTTTTTTCATAAAAGTGCTTGCTTGAAAAATGTTTTTAAAAAAAAGAAAAGTACTGGCTACATATGTTTTCACCCCCTTTGCTATGAAGCCCCTAAATAAGATCTGATGCAACCAATTACCTTCAGAAGTCACATAATTAGTTAAATAAAGTCCACTTGTGTACGATCTAAGTGTCACATGATCTGTCACATGATCTCAGTACACCTGTTCTGACAGAGAGAACAGAGATTCTGCAACCACACTAAGCAAGGGGCACCATCAAGCAATCGGCATCATGAAGACAAAGGAGCTCTCCAAACAGGTCAGGGACAAAGTTGTGGAGAAGTACAGATCAGGGTTGGGTTATAAAAACATATCCATAACTTCTAACACTCTACAGAGCACCATTAAATCCATTTTTTTTAATTGAAAGAATATGGCACCACAACAAACCAACCAAGAGAGTGCCGCCCACCAAAACTCATGGACTAGGCAAGAAGGGCACTAATCATAGGCAACAAAGAGACCAATGATAACCCTGAAGGAGCTGCAAAGCTCCACGGCGGAGATTGGAATGTCTGTCCATAGGACCACTTTAAGCCGTACACTCCACAGAGCTGGGCTTTACGGAAGAGTGGCCAGAAAAAGCCATTGCTTTTAAGAAAACACGTTTGGTGTTCGCCAAAAGGCATGTGCGTGACTCTTTAAACATATGGAAGAAGGTACTCGGGTCAGATGACACTAAAATAGACCTTTTTGACCATCAAGGAAAACTCAAACACCTCTCATAACCCAGAGTACACCATCCTCAGAGTTAAGCAGGCTGGTGGCAGCATCATGCTGTGGGGATGTTTTTCATCCAGACCTCAATCCAATTGAGAATCTGTGGTATGACTTAAAGATTGCTGAACAACAGTGGAACCCATCCAAGGAGCTGGAGCAGTTTTGCCTTGAAGAATGGGCAAAAATCCCAGTCGCGAGATGTGCCTATCTTATAGAGACATACCCCAAGAGACTTGCAGCTGTAATTTCTGCAAAATGTGGCTCTACAAAGTATTGACTTTGGGGTGGTGAATAGTTATACACGCTCAGGTTATCATATTTTTTTGTTTGTTTCACAATAAAAATATTTTTCATCTTCAAAGTGGTAGGCATGATTTGTAAAAAAGTTGAGGCAGTATTTTGATGTTTGGATGAAACACGTACTAGAAACTTCCTATTTCTCAGGCCCAGAATCTTGAATATGCATATCATTGTCAGATTAGGATAGAAAACACTCTAACGTTTCCAAAACTGTCAAAATATTGTCTGTGAGTACAACAGAACTGATATTGCAAGCGAAAACCTGAGGAAAATCCACATAAAAAATAAATGATGCAGTCAGTATCTCCTCAACTCTTAGCCAAGAGAGACTGGCATCCATAATATTTATGCCAGCCCTCTGATTACAATTCAGAAAAAATGTGCCTCTCTGTTCTGAGCCAGCTGTAGCATAACTAGGTCTTTCCTTTCAGCACTTGATCACACGACTGGACAGTAATCAAGATTAGACAAAACTTGAGCCTGCTGAACTTGCTTTTTGGAGTGTGGCATCAAAAAAGCAGAGCATCTCTTTATTACGGCCAGACCTCTCCCCATCTTTACAACAATTTCATCTATATGTTTACAATCTAAGGTAACGCCATGTAATTTAGTCTCCTCAACTTGTTCAACAGCATATACCCACTTGCAATCTCCTCATTGGAGTTTAGGAGCATATACCCATGTGGGTGATTGAAAGATGAACTGACGTCCACACTCCAGTTGGTTGTAGTAATGCACCATAAAGTTGGTTGCCAACGGCCATATAAAGTCCAAATAAGTAAAAAAGAAGCCTAAGGAGGGAGGAGAGATGACGAGAAAGGAATTCCGTTAACCGTTTTATCTGTGGATTAATTGTCGGAGTAGAGGGCCTTGTGCATTTCAGGTAAAATAACAACCCCAGAACAAAATTAGCTAGCAACAGCAAGCTAGCTAGCTAAATTGTCATACATTTTGATTGATTTTTGACCTGTCCCACAATTAATATCATTGGATCAGAGTTTGTTTTGATATTTCAACCTGCCTGTCCTCATCATGTCTGGTGTGGGGGTACAGAATCAACATGTGCATGCGACTGCGCACGCCCGGTTTGGTCAGCATCTCAGGCAAATTCCTGACAACTGATACACAGGAATGTTCTTGCAACTTTTCCATGACACATGTCTATAGCATGACTATTTTATATTCTGTGAAATAATCTGGCTACCATGTTCTGTGTATGTTTGGTAGAAATTGTATGGAATATTCTCCAAAATCGTGGAAAGCTGGACACAGGAAACGTGTCTTGAACATTATTTTGTAAACAAGGCAACCAAGTTCTGAGTAAATTCTGTATGAAATAAAGGGAATGTTTTTTTGGAAACAGTCTTTGCACATCACCAGAACATTTCCACATTACGTTAGCTAATAACCTAATAAGACTCTTAAGGGAACTTTCTCTTAAGGTATGGAAACGTTTGTGGTTAGCGGGGTTGTTAGGGTTTAGTAGTTACCAGTCCAAAATTGTAATCAGCAAGGTCATTTTGGGATTACCCAAATTCAGTAATGTAATCAGATTACTTTCAGCTACTTTTAGAAAGTACTTTCAGCTACTTTCCCCTTATGTGGCATTAGAAGATGAAAAGGAAAAAAGGATCCATCAAATGCATTTGGCGTGCCATCATAGTGGTACAGTGGTGCAGTATCTGGTCAAACTCAGTCAGACTCGCTCAGGTGGAACAAACCTAAACTTGCGCCTTAATTCAATCCTGAATTGAATGTCATTGACAAAACAGAAATGCGTCATTCTGTTTTTTTTTTTAGCAAACATATTTTCTGAATTTGAAAGTAATCCAAAAAGTAGTCATCTCGTTTCAAAAGCATCTGTAATCTGATTACATTTCTTATTGCTGGTAACGTAATCGATTACAGTTATATGTTTTTTGTAACCAGATTACATGTAACTGATTACATGTAATCAGTTACTCTCCAACCCTGGTTGTTATCTGGGATTACACTTCAATTGTATATCACTCAAATATCCAATTAATGGTGGCCAATGTTCAAGAGATAGCGGTGTAATCCAGCAGTATGTACAGTATGTGCTGTAATGCATTGGAGTGGGCGGAGTTTGCCTTCAGCTGGGAATGGAATGTTTGAAATGAAACAAAATTATGATGTTATTGATAACAACCTATAGTGCACTACTTCCCTTGTCAAAAGTGGTACACTAGAATAATTCTGATAATTCAGATTCATTTTGGGATTGTATGTTGTGGATCAGTTGAAATCACAGCTGGTTATTTTAACAAATTGTGGGCTGAGTTCATTCACAGATCTAACCATCATGTTCATTGTTAAACTAATTCAGGGTTCCCAAACTGGTGCCAAATTTGGCCCGCGAATGGTTTTATTTGCCCCCCCCCAAGTTTTCTGAGCAAATATGATTTTATTTTAATTGTTAAAAACAACAGGAAATCAGCTCCAAGTGATTGTGATTTTAACGTATGAAATCCAGTCCCAAGTATTCCCACACATAGTAGATGGTATACAAATGTAAGCAAAGTTTAAAATGATTATGCTTAAGTCAAACATTATATCTGTTTTGGCTTGTTGCGGCTAATTTGCAGTCTACAAATGATTAGTAATTATATTATGCCCCCCCCGCCCGGACCATTCACCTCCACAGCTGAATCTAGTTGATTGTCCCTGAACTAGTTCACCCATCACAAAAAAGCATAGCATTATATTAGGAAATCCCACTCATACAATTTTACTTGTTTGCTTGAGTAAAATTCTTTTTATAGATTGTGAATATGTGTTTACAAGCCCTGTTGGTCCTGTGTGTTGAGATATACTGTCGTTTCTGTAGGCTTTAATCCCGTATGTCCAGTAGACCTCTCAGAGTGGGTCTCCGCCGTCACTATGATCAGGGTCAAAGTTGTCACTTGTAGATTGGCTTCCACAGGCTAGAGAAGATCAGTACAGGGCAGTAGCTGTGTGATCGGGGGTTAAGGCTCTGTAGACCCAGTCAGTGGAGGGCCGTAGATGAATGACTAGGGGTTATGTTTACTTTAGACCAGGTCAGTGCACGCCAGTATGTCTTATCCAGGGTTAAGACCAAAAGATGAGCCAGACTTGAGACAGGCAGAAGGTACTTTAAATCCACTAAGTAAATCCAGCTCACTGTCACTCTGCGTCCAAAGCCACAGAAAGACACTCCTACCTACCAACCTGACCGCCTGCCAAACCGACCTGTCACACTAACGTAATGTCACCGTCAAGTTTGTGTTTTTGACACTAAATATTGGAGAAGGGACTGGAAAAGTGCTATATAATCCCTCTTAAATTCGCGGACACAGGTTTGGGTGTAAGGACATGACAGTCCATGAGATGATCATGATCGTTTTAAATCTATCTGAAGCTCTGGATTGTTTGTGTACAAAGTCAATTATAACACAAAGCACATCAGGTTGTAATTACCTGTGCTCAACCACTGTATAATCGATAAGGATCATTACCCTGATTATGCCTAAGTTGGTCAACATAATTAAAACAACTACTTCTCCAATTGACCGCTCATGGATCTGACAAAGTCAACGTTCAAATCAGTCAAAACACAATTAGCTGGATGATGGAGTAGATGAGGAAACACGCAATGGAGAGGTGTTATAGAGATAGGGAAACATTATAGACAAAAATTCAACGTCAAATGATCACAACATTGATCCAACAAATATACCAGGGATCCAGTCTGAGATCCACAAAGTGACTCAGTTTGAGATCCATACATACATCCACTCAAAATACATCCACTCCAGTCAGGTCCACCCAGAGATCCAGTCAAAGTTCAATTCAGAGATTCGCACATAGATCCCACAGAAATCTACTCAGAATTGCACAATTGGATCCCACAGAAATCCACTCATATATCCAATAATAGATCCACTATAAGCTCCACTAAGAGATCCACTAGAACATGGATTGGTTGTAGTGGAGAGTGAGTGCAGAGAGTCTACAGACAGATGAGTTAACACAGACTGGCAGGTGGGTCAAGAACAGCAGCTGAAACCCCAGCTTGACAGATTACCATACTCAGAGGCCATAGCTCCGTCAAGAGAGATGTTTGCTACTTTGATAAATGTCTCAGTAGACACCCCATTAGTGCCATCAGACTAATACAATTTGGGTCTCACAAAACACACACTTATCTCTGAACCTGTTGCTCAAACAAATGAAAAGTGCAATTAAGCAGGGATGTTGAACTGTGGCTGATTGCTCATTAGGTGCTAGGGCTATTTCACATCGACAATGTGTTGTCCTTCAGTTGATTGTTGTCTTACCTAGTAGGAATCCTGTTGTCCGTTCCAGCTAAGAAATTGCGTAGTTAAACTGAAGTTGTAGTACGCATCTACTTTATCTTTGTGCGCTTGCCTGTGTGTGCGTGTGTGCATGGGTGAGTTAGACGCAAGTGTGTTCGTCTTTCATAAGCTCTCTTTATTATCCCCTTCACTCTCTGAATGAGTGAGCCATATGATAGGAAAGGAAGTGATGGGTTGTGTGTCCAAATAAACAGACGAAAGATGGATTTTCTGTCATTACCATGCCTGTCTATGCCTTCCTAGTGCTGCTCTTTAAGCTATGACCCCCCCAATGTCAGTGGCAATAACACCCAGAGGAAAAATATCCCACACAAAAATATATGAACTCACTGATGTAAGTTGCTTTGGATATTAGCGTCTGCTAAATGGCAATTATTATATTAGATGTATATTAGTGGGTATGTAAATATTAGCCTGTGGGTCGTGACTCGTTACTTTAGATTCTTAAGTGAATGGGATGAGACTTCAAGAAGTACTAAAGAGACTCTGAATTGTATAAAGATTACATATAAGACATCCACCAACATGCCCATCGATTTAATGTTAATTAAAAGTAATTGTATTGCCATACACACTGTGTAAGTCAATTCAAATTCATCTCATATTTGAGGGTACGTCAATGAATTGTTGAATGATGTGAGAGCCATTTTGATGCTGCTCTAGTGGAGGTGTGTGCTTTGCATTACAGTAATAAATGCAGAGACTCACTCATCTGAATCTGAGCGTTGTGTTTCTCTGCCAGTGTGTCACTCTCAGGTGTTCTCTCTCTCTCAGAGCCGTGGTATGATCAAAAGTCTGAGTCAGCACTTCCGCCATAGTCTTTCCCTACCCACCCTCCCTCTTTATCCTCTCTCTCTCTCTCTCTCTGTTGTCCTCATCCTCGAGCTGAAAGTGTGTTCACTACTCTCTGAAGTTTCTCATATTAATTGCTCTGAACAATAAAGAGACCTTTGAGCAGTATCTACAGTATAGGACTCTAGTCAAAATGAGTGCACTATATAGGGAATAGGGTGCCAACAGGGGTCAGTGCAGTACCACAAGTCATTTGTCTTTTCTGTAGTGTCGTCATAAAGACGCTGCGTTGGAAATGCTAGCGCAAGCAGTAATTAGGTGGGTTCGGCTGAAATTAAGATGTTATTGGGTTAGATTCAACGCCTACCACTCAGTCTGACAATAAGGTACCCCAGACAGTGACTATGCAAATTCCCTGCTGGCTGGTGGATATTGGGGATATTTTCAGTCAAGGAGAAAAATGTGAACGATATGGTTAAATTGTAAACCCTCACAGAATTGAATTGCCTCCTAGAATGTTTTTCAACAAATAGTGTCACACCCCAGCCCAAGATTGCACAATAGTTACATCTGTGTGATTTATTTCTATCAACCATGTTTTCTCCCTGACTTTCTTCCCCATGACAGCAGCATAATGTGGTTGTCTGAGAGGCGGATAAGAAGCTTGACACACACACACACACACACACACACACACACACACACACACACACACACACACACACACACACACGCACGCACACACACACACACACACACACACACACACACACACACACACACACACACACACACACACACACACACACACACACACACACACAAAGAGAGACAGAGAGATACTCAGTCTGACCGGATGGCCTTCGGTTCGACATACACCCACGCCTGCCTGCCTGGACACTGTAGGATGCACCAGAGAACACACTAGACAAATCCTCATATTTTCCTATGCTTATCTTGACTTCATCAGTAGGAGACAGAATGTAAACAGAGCACAAGGTTTCAATGTGTGTTTTCTTGACACTGACCACACAGTCTCTCTCAGTGGGGAAGGCTGAATGTAACAGAATGCCAAAGTTAGCATCTGGCTGTTTTGCTTTGGGATTATCTTTCTTATTGAGACCACAAAGGGGTCAAATCTATTATTTGCAGGCTCGAACAATACAGAATTAAAGCCAACCCATGCCTCACCACTGCTGAGTACTCTGATGAAAGAAAACATATATCGTTCTACTTGTAAAATGACTCATGGGAATCTTTCTGTATGTCTCTTCACTGATACAATCATCAACATTTCTCTGCTCTCTGTCCCCATCTCTGTCCTCAAAGTCATTGTTTTCTCATCTCGCTTTGGATAGAACGCACTCGAAGTAATAGATCTGCTAATGAAGGAAAATGTTATTTTACTATTGTGAAGTGTCTGTTGCTGCAAAGCAATAAGAATACATAGAGGAAAATCAAGTGTGTATGACTCACCCCTGCTGAATAAAAACAGAATATACCAATATACATTTCAAGCTGGTCCATTCTGGTCTACGCTAGTCAGCGGTGGTCAGATGCTGGTCAAGCTTGTGTGACCAGCATTGTCTAACCGGTTTTGCAGGCAGACCAGTATGGTCTAGCTGGTCAGACCAGCATGATCTGTTTGGTTATGCCGGCAGACCAGCCTCCGTTGTGTTTTCGCTGGGGACCAGCCTTCATTGTGTGTCCACTTGTGATGGGGAAGCAAATCTTCCTGTAGCATTGAGCTTTTCCAGCCAATAGTGTCGACAATATGTTCATTACGTAAGGCTTTGATCAAGCCATTGTACCCTAGTGACACCTGCTGATCAAAACAATTTAGAACAAATGATTATAGATGACATCGCACACGCCGTAGCGCGTACACAGAGTTTTTGTCTTCTACCAAACCAATACCAAACCAATCAGGTGGTTGTTCGACAAAACAAAGCTTCGGACGTCATTGATCACGTGCGTCTGATAAAATTATATATGCATCCGCACACTGCTTTGAAGTATCAGAATAGTGGAAGATAAATACACAACGCAGAGGACAAGAGGACTGGGATTAATGATCCCAGAGTTGGTTTTCAGTTCAACAGCTGTTTAGAATCTGTGGAATGTCACTCATGAACTCCGAGCGACGTGTTCTACGTTGTGTATACATTGAGTTGGGAGCAGGATACAGTTTTGTTGGCCATTGGCCCAGTTGCAAACAGAAGTCAACTGTTAGCGATTTCGATGAATGCCTCAGAGCTCCAATATCAAACGTAACATCATTAATATTCTCTGGTGACCAACCTTTGTTGTGTTTTCGCTGGTTACCAGCTCCCGTTGTCTTTTTGCTGGTGACTAGCCTTCACTGTGTTTTGGATGCTGGTGGCCAGCATAAACTAAAGCAAAACTAGCATCAAGTCACATTATGCTGGCTTACAAAGTAATGCTTAATTCCTATTGGAATCCAGATAGAGTGAATTCACACAATCTGTATTCAGAAAAACTACCAGGATTAGAAAGGAGATAGAATGAGACTAGCTAAACAATCTAAACTGGAACAACCATTTTAGTCCAAATTAACAGATTAGATTGGTTTAGAAAGTTATGTTATTTATCTTTGTGTAGCATAAGATCAATTCATTTGCATATGCAATGATGGGCGTGGTTTTGCAGACCATCTTGACCAGGCCATGCCGGACCAGCATATACATCAAAAAAGGTTATTGATGGATCCTTTGTCAGGGGTGAGGGTGATATAAAAATGCAAATCAGGAAGGGTTCTTTACTGCTGTGATGGTTGTGAAGAACAAATATGTTCTTCCCCTCTCCACCATGTTTTCCTTTTATGCCATGAAATGCCATACTGCCAAAAAGTTGTTGTAATTTTACAGTACATTACAGGCTACTGGTTGCAGTGAAAGTAAGGTAAACAACAGGTACATGTTTACAGCTGAATGAAGGTGTTATTGCTGTAATGCTGGATACTTGAGACTATACTTCCCTTGAGATTCTGAATTTACAACCGCTAATGGTTTGCTAATGACATGAATTTCTTGCTACACCACTAGGTCTACAGCATGGGCAATGACAGAGATTGGGCACAGATTTAATGGCATGACTAAATTTCTTCACTTTGCAAAACGTTGCCCAGAATCAAGTCAATAATTGTCAGATTATCTGACATTACCAATGTAAAAAATAGCACTGCTCAGGGAAACTTTATGTGAAGTGTGCATAAATGCCTAGTGGATTTGCAAGCTTTTGGGTGGAAGTGCATTAATGTTTTAGCAGTGCCACCAGTTTTACTACATCTTTACTACCAAGAACATATAACCGCACACTCTCAAAATTAGGGTATACTGTAGTTAAGGACGTACGGGTTCGGCCGGTGTGTCATGTTTTGTCATTTATTATCTTGTCTTGTCCCTGTGCTTCCCATTCTATTCGTTTCCCTCTGCTGGTCTTATTAGGTTCTTTCCCTCTTTCTATCCCTCTCTCTCCCCCTCCCTCTCTCACTCTCTCGCTCTCTCTTCTCTCTATCGTTCCGTTCCTGCTCCCAGCTGTTCCTATTCCCCTAATCAATCATTTAGTCTTCCCACACCTGTTCCCGATCCTTTCCCCTGATTAGAGTCCCTATTTCTTCCTTTGTGTTCCGTTCCTGTCCTGTCGGTTCCTTGTTTAGTATTCACCGTGCTGTGTTTGTGTATCGCCCTGTCGTGTCGTGTTTTCCTCAGATGCTGCGTGGTGAGCAGGTGTCTGAGTCTGTCTGGTTCAAGTGCCTTCCCGAGGCAACCTGCTGTTCACCTGCTGTTCAAGATCGAGTCTCCAGTTTGTCCTCGTCATTTCGAGTGAAAGTTGTGTTTTTTGATTGTGTCCCAGACAAAGGCAGACCGTAATGAAGTCTAAGGCAATGTGAGACCATTACTTTACTGGATTAAAGACTCTGTTTTCGCCAAGTCGCTTTTGGGTCCTCTTTCACCTGCATGACAGAAGGAACCGACCAAGGAATGGACCCAGCGACTTCAGACGCTCGTTACACTGCCGTCGAGATCCAAGGAGTCATGCTCGGCAGACACGAGCAGGAATTGTCTGCTGCTCGCCATGCCGTGGAGAACCTGGCCGCTCAGGTTTCCGATCTCTCTGGACAGTTCCAGAGTCTACGTCTCGTGCCACCTGTTACTTCCTGGCCTGCCGAGCCTCCAGAACCTAGGGTTAATAACCCACCTTGCTACTTCGGGCAGCCCACTGAGTGCCGCTCCTTTCTCACGCAGTGTGAGATTGTGTTCTCTCTCCAACCCAACACATACTCTAGAGAGAGAGCTCGGGTTGCTTACGTCATTTCACTCCTTACTGGCCGGGCTCGAGAATGGGGCACAGCTATCTGGGAGGCAAGGGCTGATTGCTCTAACAAGTTCCAGAACTTTAAAGAGGAGATGATTCGGGTTTTTGACCGTTCAGTTTTTGGTAGGGAGGCTTCTAGGGCCCTGGCTTCCTTATGCCAAGGTGAACGGTCCATAACGGATTATTCTATTGAGTTTCGCACTCTTGCTGCCTCTAGTGAGTGGAACGAGCCGGCGCTGCTCGCTCGTTTTCTGGAGGGACTCCACGCAGTGGTTAAGGATGAGATTCTCTCCCGGGAGGTTCCTTCAGATGTGGACTCTTTGATTGCTCTCGCCATCCGCATAGAACGACGGGTAGATCTTCGTCACCGGGCTCGTGGAAGAGAGCTCGCATCAACGGTGTTTCCCTGCTCCGCATCGCAACCATCTCCCTCCTCTGGCTCAGAGACTGAGCCCATGCAGCTGGGAGGGATTCGCATCTCGACTAAGGAGAGGGAACGGAGGATCACCAACCGCCTGTGCCTCTATTGCGGAGTTGCTGGACATTTTGTTAATTCATGTCCAGTAAAAGCCAGAGCTCATCTGTAAGCGGAGGGCTACAGGTGAGCGCAACTACTCAAGTCTCTCCATCAAAATCCTGTACTACTTTGTCGGTCCATCTACGCTGGACCGGTTCGGGTGCTACATGTAGTGCCTTGATAGACTCTGGGGCTGAGGGTTGTTTCATGGACGAAGCATGGGTTCGGAAACATGACATTCCTTTCAGAGAGTTAGAGAAGCCTACGCCCATGTTCGCCTTAGATGGTAGTCATCTTCCCAGTATCAGATTTGAGACACTACCTTTAACCCTCACAGTATCTGGTAACCACAGTGAGACTATTTCTTTTTGATTTTCCGTTCACCGTTTACACCTGTTGTTTTGGGTCATCCCTGGCTAGTATGTCATAATCCTTCTATTAATTGGTCTAGTAATTCTATCCTATCCTGGAACGTTTCTTGTCATGTGAAGTGTTTAATGTCTGCCATCCCTCCCGTTTCTTCTGTCCCTACTTCTCAGGAGGAACCTGGCGATTTGACAGGAGTGCCGGAGGAATATCATGATCTGCGCACGGTCTTCAGTCGGTCCCGAGCCTACTCCCTTCCTCCTCACCGGTCGTATGATTGTAGTATTGATCTCCTTCCGGGGACCACTCCTCCTCGGGGTAGACTATACTCTCTGTCGGCTCCCGAACGTAAGGCTCTCGAGGATTATTTGTCTGTGTCTCTTGACGCCGGTACCATAGTGCCTTCTTCCTCTCCGGCCGGGGCGGGGTTCTTTTTGTTAAGAAGAAGGACGGTACTCTGCGCCCCTGCGTGGATTATCGAGGGCTGAATGACATAACGGTTAAGAATCGTTATCCGCTTCCCCTTATGTCATCAGCCTTCGAGATTCTGCAGGGAGCCAGGTGCTTTACTAAGTTGGACCTTCGTAACGCTTACCATCTCGTGCGCATCAGAGAGGGGGACGAGTGGAAAACGGCGTTTAACACTCCGTTAGGGCATTTTGAGTACCGGGTTCTGCCGTTCGGTCTCGCCAATGCGCCGCTGTTTTTCAGGCATTAGTTAATGATGTTCTGAGAGACATGCTGAACATCTTTGTTTTTGTCTATCTTGACGATATCCTGATTTTTCTCCGTCACTCGAGATTCATGTTCAGCACGTTCGACGTGTTCTACAGCGCCTTTTAGAGAATTGTCTCTACGTAAAGGCTGAGAAGTGTTCTTTTCATGTCTCCTCCGTTACTTTTCTCGGTTCCGTTATTTCCGCTGAAGGCATTCAGATGGATTCCGCTAAGGTCCAAGCTGTCAGTGATTGGCCCGTTCCAAGGTCACGTGTCGAGTTGCAGCGCTTTTTAGGTTTCGCTAATTTCTATCGGCGTTTCATTCGTAATTTCGGTCAAGTTGCTGCCCCTCTCACAGCTCTTACTTCTGTCAAGACGTGTTTTAAGTGGTCCGGTTCCGCCCAGGGAGCTTTTGATCTTCTAAAAGAACGTTTTACGTCCGCTCCTATCCTCGTTACTCCTGACGTCACTAGACAATTCATTGTCGAGAGGTTGACGCTTCAGAGGTAGGCGTGGGAGCCATTCTATCCCAGCGCTTCCAGTCTGACGATAAGGTTCATCCTTGCGCTTATTTTTCTCATCGCCTGTCGCCATCTGAGCGCAACTATGATGTGGGTAACCGTGAACTGCTCGCCATCCGCTTAGCCCTAGGCGAATGGCGACAGTGGTTGGAGGGGCGACCGTTCCTTTTGTCGTTTGGACAGACCATAAGAACCTTGAGTACATCCGTTCTGCCAAACGACTTAATGCCCGTCAAGCTCGTTGGGCGTTGTTTTTCGCTCGTTTCGAGTTTGTGATTTCTTACCGTCCGGGTAGCAAGAACACCAAGCCTGATGCCTTATCCCGTCTGTTTAGTTCTTCTGTGGCTTCTACTGATCCCGAGGGATTCTTCCTTATGGGCGTGTTGTCGGGTTAACAGTCTGGGGAATTGAAAGACAGGTTAAGCAAGCACTCACGCACACTGCGTCGCGCGCGCTTGTCCTAGTAACCTCCTTTTCGTTCCTGTTTCCACTCGTCTGGCTGTTCTTCAGTGGGCTCACTCTGCCAAGTTAGCTGGTCATCCCGGTGTTCGAGGCACTCTTGCGTCTATTCGCCAGCGCTTTTGGTGGCCGACTCAGGAGCGTGACATGCGCCGTTTCGTGGCTGCTTGTTCGGACTGCGCGCAGACTAAGTCGGGTAACTCTCCTCCTGCCGGTCGTCTCAGACCGCTCCCCATTCCTTCTCGACCATGGTCTCACATCGCCTTAGACTTCATTACCGGTCTGCCTTTGTCTGCGGGGAAGACTGTGATTCTTACGGTTGTCGATAGGTTCTCTAAGGCGGCACATTTCATTCCCCTCGCTAAACTTCCTTCCGCTAAGGAGACGGCACAAATCATTATCGAGAATGTATTCAGAATTCATGGCCTCCCGTTAGATGCCGTTTCAGACAGAGGCCCGCAATTCACGTCACAGTTTTGGAGGGAGTTCTGTCGTTTGATTGGTGCGTCCGTCAGTCTCTCTTCCGGGTTTCATCCCCAGTCTAACGGTCAAGCAGAGAGGGCCAATCAGACGATTGGTCGCATACTACGCAGCCTTTCTTTCAGAAACCCTGCGTCTTGGGCAGAACAGCTCCCCTGGGCAGAATACGCTCACAATTCGCTTCCTTCGTCTGCTACCGGGTTATCTCCGTTTCAGAGTAGTCTGGGTTACCAGCCTCCTCTGTTCTCATCCCAGCTTGCCGAGTCCAGCGTTCCCTCCGCTCAAGCGTTTGTCCAACGTTGTGAGCGCACCTGGAGGAGGGTGAGGTCTGCACTTTGCCGTTACAGGGCACAGACTGTGAGAGCCGCCAATAAACGCAGGATTAAGAGTCCAAGGTATTGTTGCGGCCAGAGAGTGTGGCTTTCCACTCGCAACCTTCCTCTTACGACAGCTTCTCGTAAGTTGACTCCGCGGTTCATTGGTCCGTTCCGTGTCTCCCAGGTCGTCAATCCTGTCGCTGTGCGACTGCTTCTTCCGCGACATCTTCGTCGCGTCCATCCTGTCTTCCATGTCTCCTGTGTTAAGCCCTTTCTTCGCACCCCCGTTCGTCTTCCCTCCCCCCCTCCCGTCCTTGTCGAGAGCGCACCTATTTACAAGGTACATAAGATCATGGACATGCGTTCTCGGGGACGGGGTCACCAATACTTAGTGGATTGGGAGGGTTACGGTCCTGAGGAGAGGAGTTGGGTTCCGTCTCGGGACGTGCTGGACCGTTCACTCATTGATGATTTCCTCCGTTGCCGCCAGGATTCCTCCTCGAGTGCGCCAGGAGGCGCTCGGTGAGTGGGGGGGTACTGTCATGTTTTGTCATTTATTATCTTGTCTTGTCCCTGTGCTTCCCATTCTATTCGTTTCCCTCTGCTGGTCTTATTAGGTTCTTTCCCTCTTTCTATCCCTCTCTCTCCCCCTCCCTCTCTCACTCTCTCGCTCTCTCTTCTCTCTATCGTTCCGTTCCTGCTCCCAGCTGTTCCTATTCCCCTAATCAATCATTTAGTCTTCCCACACCTGTTCCCGATCCTTTCCCCTGATTAGAGTCCCTATTTCTTCCTTTGTGTTCCGTTCCTGTCCTGTCGGTTCCTTGTTTAGTATTCACCGTGCTGTGTTTGTGTATCGCCCTGTCGTGTCGTGTTTTCCTCAGATGCTGCGTGGTGAGCAGGTGTCTGAGTCTGTCTGGTTCAAGTGCCTTCCCGAGGCAACCTGCTGTTCACCTGCTGTTCAAGATCGAGTCTCCAGTTTGTCCTCATCATTTCGAGTGAAAGTTGTGTTTTTTTGATTGTGTTTACTTTACTGGATTAAAGACTCTGTTTTCGCCAAGTCGCTTTTGGGTCCTCTTTCACCTGCATGACACGGTGTAGGCCGAACAAATAAGAATTTGTTCTTAACTGACTTGCCTAGTTAAATAAAAATGATTCAAAAAAGTACAGCCTTGTTCCCTGGTGTACAAAAAGGTCAAAGGTACACATAAGGTATTGTAGTTATCAGTTTCTTTTAGGGTACATGTGCAGATAATCTAGTATAATGGTCATGTTTTCTACCCAATATCTTGAATATTAGGTCAAATCAACACTATGCTTTGAAATGTAGGTCGGGGAAAAGTACCTGTGGGGATCATTAACATATTTGGGCATGTGATCTGATATAAAGTGCCTTCAGAAAGTTTTCATACCGCTTGAATTATTCCACATTTTGATGTATTACAGCCTGAATTCTAAATGGATTACATAAATTATTTTTCTCACCCTTTTACACAATAACCCACAAAAACAAAGTAAAAACTGCTTTTTGGGGGGCAAATTTATTAAAAATGAAATACAGAAATATCTCATTTACATCAGTATTCACACCCCTAAGTCAATAAATCACCATTGGCATTGTTTACAGCTGTGAGTCTGTCTGGGTAAGTCTCTAAGACCTTTGCACATGACTATTTTTAAAATTCTTCAAGCTCTGTCAAGTTGGTTGTTGATCATTGCTAGACTGTGTTTTATAAGTCCTGCCATATATTTTTAAGCTGATTTAAGTCAAAACTGTAACTAGGCCACTCAAGAACATTCAACGTCATCTTGGTAAGCAACTTCAGTGTATATTTGGCCTTGTGTTAAATGTTATTGTCCGGCTGAAAGGTTCATTTGTTTCCCAGTGTCTGTTGGAAAGCAGACTGAACCAGGTTTTCCTCTAGGATTTTGCCTGCATAGGTCCCTGGCCTACACACAATAGCCCACAATGCCAAAGTGGAATTATGTTTTTCAGACATTTTTACAAATTACATATCGCCCCACCCTACATTTCAAAGTGCAGTGAAAGTAAAGTAAGCAACAAGTCATTTTACAACTATAACACCTTAATTCACTGACAAATACTGTATTTTGACTTTGTCAGTAGCCAACAATTTATTGTCAAATTACAGGTCATTTTTAAACAGTGTATGCCATAAGCACATCTGAATTTTGCCTATAAGTGTAGAACTTGTCATTGGTTCTACCTGGAACCAGAGGGTTATTCATGAGAGTGTCCTAAATGGAAATCAAAAGGGTTCCCCTATGGGGGACAAATCAAAGGGTTATCCGTGTCTACCAAAAGGGTTCCACATAGGGACAAATGACAGAATGTCTATTGGTTCTGATCTTTGAATAATATTTACCTTACCCACAGATCCAGTGGTGTAGCAGGAAATTCTGGTCGCTGGCAACAGAGAAATTATGACTTGAAATCCCATATGAATTTTTCTGGTTTGCAAAACCACACCCATCATTATCATATTTCTCACAATGCTCTGTTGAATTTAGATTTTTCTGGATTTCTTTTAGTTTACGCTGGTCCAAAACAGAGAAAACACAATGAATGGCTGGTCACCAGCAATAAATAGAACGAAGGCTGGTCACTAGCAAAAACACAACCAGCTAGACCATGCTGTTCAGACCAGCTTGACCTGCCAGACCATGCTGGTCTCATCAGCTTGACTAGCATCCAACCAACATGGACCAGCTTGAAATTTACACTGGTCTATGCATTTTTTTTCAGCAGGGGTGTTTATACATTTATCCCATCCACGTCATCCCTCTCCTTCCACAAACTCCCCTTGATTTCAGACCTCCCAATGGTTTCATCTGTAAACCTATAATTGAAACTGCCGACAGCTGATTCCATTGTCTTGTTCTTCAGACGAGCAGGTTTTAATACACTGGTTTTAATACACTTCCTTTGCATTATCAGGAGTGGAGTAAACTAGTCCTTGACTGTCTCTTGGGGATAGCAGATTTTATGTTCATCAACCAAATTTAAGTGTGCCAGCCAATCGGAAAGTACACAATTAATATTCATCATAAAACGAGTCAATGATTATCGAAGCAGTCTGCTGAAGAACGAGTTTGGTTTAAACGTGCACCAAATCATGAGCTGAGAGAGAATCCTATTAGCATTGTCACACTGTATATGTTTTCCAGTCATACTAATGTATAGAACAGCGTTCATGCTTTACCTGGCCTAATGCATATGATTGTAGCAAAACCTACCATAAGCAGGCAATAGATCATATGGAGGCAATATGAATAGAGGTCCCTTGTTATTGAGTCATAAATTAAATACCAATTTCCTCAAGACCAATTTCATTGATGTTACAAGCGGAACTTTGAAGGTGATGGATCATGAACGTGACAAATGCGGTAAATCAATTCATGGCACTGTTCCTTACATTGATAGAAACACCTAATTTATTCATCTGCATGATTTGTCACCGTCTAACTGTATTTGAGAGAAAGAGAGAGAGAGAGAGAGAGAGAGAGAGAAAGACAGAGAGAGAAGTGGATAAGCTTCACGGTAGCTGCTTGGGGATACTATATTTGAGACACAACGCACAGTACCTAATGTATCAGCCATTTATTTAAATAGGTGAGTGTAAACCCTCTTTTTCTACAGCTTTTTCATGGAAGAGACTTTGAGTTTCTGATATTACAGACAAACTGCCTGTCAGTTTACCGCCCAAATAGGTCCACAGACGATGCAATCTCAACCACACTACACACTGCCCTAACCCATCTGGACAAGAGGAATACCTATGTGAGAATGCTGTTCATCGACTACAGCTCGGCATTCAACACCATAGTACCCTCCAAGCTCGTCATCAAGCTCGAGACCCTGGGTCTCGACCCCGCCCTGTGCAACTGGGTACTGGACTTCCTGACGGGCCGCCCCCAGGTGGTGAGGGTAGGCAACAACATCTCCTCCCCGCTGATCCTCAACACGGGGGCCCCACAAGGGTGCGTTCTGAGCCCTCTCCTGTACTCCCTGTTCACCCACGACTGCGTGGCCACGCACGCCTCCAACTCAATCATCAAGTTTGCGGACGACACAACAGTGGTAGGCTTGATTACCAACAACGACGAGACGGCCTACAGGGAGGAGGTGAGGGCCCTCGGAGTGTGGTGTCAGGAAAATAACCTCACACTCAACGTCAACAAAACTAAGCAGATGATTGTGGACTTCAGGAAACAGCAGAGGGAACACCCCCCTATCCACATCGATGGAACAGTAGTGGAGAGGGTAGCAAGTTTTAAGTTCCTCGGCATACACATCACAGACAAACTGAATTGGTCCACTCACACTGACAGCATCGTGAAGAAGGCGCAGCAGCGCCTCTTCAACCTCAGGAGGCTGAAGAAATTTGGCTTGTCACCAAAAGCACTCACAAACTTCTACAGATGCACAATCGAGAGCATCCTGGCGGGCTGTATCACCGCCTGATACGGCAACTGCTCCGCCCTCAACCGTAAGGCTCTCCAGAGGGTAGTGAGGATTGCACAACGCATCACCGGGGGCAAACTACCTGCCCTCCAGGACACCTACACCACCCGATGTTACAGGAAGGCCATAAAGATCATCAAGGACATCAACCACCCGAACCACTGCCTGTTCACCCCGCTATCATCCAGAAGGCGAGGTCAGTACAGGTGCATCAAAGCTGGGACCGAGAGACTGAAAAACAGCTTCTATCTCAAGGCCATCAGACTGTTAAACAGCCACCACTAACATTGAGTGGCTGCTGCCAACACACTGTCATTGACACTGACCCAACTCCAGCCACTTTAATAATGGGAATTGATGGGAAATGATGTAAATATATCACTAGCCACTTTAAACAATGCTACATTTAACATTTACATTTAAGTCATTTAGCAGACGCTCTTATCCAGAGCGACTTACAAATTGGTGCATTCTACCTTATATAATGTTACTTACCCTACATTATTCATCTCATATGCATATGTATATACTGTACTCTACATCATTGACTGCATCCTTATGTAATACATGTATCACTAGCCACTTTAACTACGCCACTTTGTTTACTTTGTCTACACACTCATCTCATATGTATATACTGTACTCGATACCATCTACTGTATGCTGCTCTGTACCATCACTCATTCATATATCCTTATGTACATATTCCTTATCCCCTTACACTGTGTATAAGACAGTAGTTTTGGAATTGTTAGTTAGATTACTTGTTGGTTATCACTGCATTGTCGGAACTAGAAGCACAAGCATTTCGCTACACTCGCATTAACATCTGCTAACCATGTGTATGTGACAAATACAATTTGATTTGATTTGATTTGATTCAGTAGATAATTTTTTTTACAAGTTGTTTAAAAAAAAGTTGTGGCCCAGGAAGAAACGTTTGTTGTTTTGGCAGACTATCGAATTTGACAACTGGCTGCTTTGCTATGGCAGCAATTACCATCACTCGAACTGTATCGGTGTGTCAATTACGTCTGTCAATCAAATGGAGGACAGCTATTAAGTGAGACTAATGTGAGACTAATGACAGCCTACTTGAAACTCCACTAAGAAACTGCCTTTTATTAGCTATACCAGCAAGAGCCCCTGCTGCTCAACAATTCAACTCAAACCATGATGTGTGAGGAAGTGGTTCATGCTGTGAAAGATGTACTGTACCTGTCAACATATTCAGAAAGACTCACTCCACAGCTGTACATGGAAAACATGCAATACTAATTCACCCCCCTTGGCATTTGTCCTATTTTATTGCCTTACCACTTTGAATTAAAATACATTTTTGGGGGGGTTGTATTATTTGATTTAAACAACATGCCTACAACTTTAAAGACACAAAATATTTTTATTGTGAAACAAACAAGAAATAAGACAAGAAATAAAAAAACTGAAAACTTGAGAGTGTGTAACTATTCTCCCCCCGAAGTCAATACTTTGTAGAGACACCTTTTGCGACAACTACAACTGCACGTCTCTTGGAGTATGTCTCTATAAAGCACATCTAGCCACTGGGATATTTGCCCATTCTTCAAGGCAAAACTGCTCCAGCTCCTTCAAGTTGGATGGGTTCCACTGGTGTCCAGCAATCTTTAAGTCATACTACAGATTCTCAATTGGATTGCGGTGAGGGCTTTGACTGGGCCATTCCAAGACATTTAAATGCTTCCCCTTAAACCACTCGGCTGTAACTCTGTCAGTATGCTTAGGGTCATTGTCCTGCTGGAAGGTGAACCTCGGTCCCAGTCTCAAATCTCTGGAAGACTGAAACAGGTTTCCCTCAAGAATTTCCCTGTATTTAGCGCCATCCACCATTCATTCAATTCTGACCAGTTTCCCAGTCCCTGCCGATGACAAACACCCTCAAAGCATGATGCTGCAACCAGCATGCTTCACTGTGGGGATGGTGTTCTAGGGGTGATGGGAGGTGTTAGGTTTGCACCAGACATGGCTTTTTCCTTGATGGCCAAAAAGCTTGATTTAAGTCTCATCTGACCAGAGTACTTTCCTCCATATGTTAGGGGAGTCTCCCACATCCCTTTTGTCGAACACTAAACGTGTTTTCTTATTTCTTTCTTTAACCTTTCTAGGACGGAACCCCTCAACAACATTCCGCTGAGAAGGCAGCGTGCGAAATTCGAAAGTATATTTTTTATAAATATGTAACTTTCACACACACAAGTCCAATACAACAAATGAAAGATATACATCTTGTTAATCTACCCATCATGTCAGATTTAAAAAATGCTTTAGAGCTAAAGCACAACATATGATTATGTTAGGTCAGAGTCACAAAAACACACACAGCCATTTTACAGCCAAGGATGGGAGTCACAAAAAGCAGAAATATACATTAAATGAATCACTAACCTTTGATGATCTTCATCAGATGACACTCATATGACATCATGTTACATAATACATGCATGTTTTGTTCGATAATGTGCATATTTATACATGCAGTAATGTTTTGATTTCAAAACATCCGGTGATTTTGCAGAAATACTCACAATAAACATTGATGAAAGATGCAAGGGTTAGGGTTAGGGGTTAGGGTTAGGGTTAGGGTTAGGGTTAGGGTTAGGGTTAGGGTTAAAGATAGACTTAACCTCTATTCAACCGCTGTGTCAGATTTTTTTTAACTTTTCGAAAAAAGCATAATCTGAGAACGGCGCTCAGAACCCAAAACAGGCAGAGGAATATCCGCCATTTTAGCTTCAACAGAAGCTAAAAAAAACACTATAAATATTTACTTACCTTTGATGATCTTCATCAGAAGGCACTCCCAGGAATTCCAGTTCGACAATAAATGACTGATTTGTTCCATAGAGTTCCATAAAGCCCATCATTTAGCCTCTTGTTGTTAGCGTGTTCAGCCCAGTAATACATCTTCATGAGGCGCGAGCACTTCCTCCAGACAAAAACTCAAAAAGTTCCGTTAAAGTCCGTAGAAACAAGTCAATTGATGTATGCAATCAATTTTAACATAAACCATCAATAAGTTTCAACCGGAGAATTTCATTGTCTGAAAAGCATTGAAACGAAGAGCAAACTCTGTCGGGAACGAGCGTCATGAGACCGAGGCTCTCTGCCAGACCACTCACTCAACGAGCTATTATGAGCCCATCCTTTATAGTAGAATCCTCAAACCAGTTTCTAAAGACAGTGAAATCTAGTGGAAACCCTAGGAAGTGCATCCTCATTCATATCTCACTGGGATTCAATAGGCACTGTTTTGAAAATCAATTTCTCACTTCCTGTTTGGATTCTTTCTCAGGTTTTTGCCTGCCATATGAGTTCTGTTATACTCACAGACATCATTCAAACAGTTTTAGAAACTTCGGAGTGTTTTCTATCCAATACTAATAATATTATGCATATATTAGCATCTGGGATGGAGTAGGAGGCAGTTCAAGCTGGGCACGCTATTCATCCAAAAGTGAAAATGATGCCCCCTATCCCATTAATAAGCAATGGCTGTTTCTGGCCAATCTTCTGTAAAGCCCAGCTTTGTGGAGTGTACGGCTTAAAGTGGTTCTATGGACAGATACTCCAATCTCCGCTGTGGAGCTTTGCAGCTCCTTCAGGGTTATCTTTGGTCTCTTTGTTGCCTCTCTGATTGATGCACTCCTTGCCTGGTTTGTGAGTTTTGGTGGGCGGCCCTCTCTTGGCAGGTTTGCTGTGGTGCCATATTCTTTCAATCTTTTAATAATGGATTTAATGGTGCTCTATGGGATGTTCAAAGTTTCTGATATTTTTCTATAACCCAACCCTGATCTGTACTTCTCCACAACTTTGTCCCTGACCTGTTTGGAGAGCTCCTTTGTCTTCATGGTGCCGCTTGCTTGGTGGTGCCCCTTAGTGGTGTTGCAGAATCTGGGGCCTTTCAGAACAGGTGTATATATACTAAGATTACTGTATGTGACATATTATGTGACACTTAGATTGCACACATGTGGACTTTACTTATGTGACTTCTGAAGGTAATTGGTTTCACCAGATCTTATTTAGGGGTTTAATAGCAAATGGGGTGAATACATATGCACGCACCACTTGAAATCAAATTAAAAGTCCATTTAAATGTCAAGTTGCATTGCAGCAAAATAGGAATAAACGCCAAAGGGGATGAATACTTTTACAAGGCATGGTATTCATTCAGTACTCTTTCTACAAAGACATTCAGTACTTCAAACTTAAGTAACACAGCAACTAGTTCAGCACCATGTACAGTAACCAAATCGTTCCCATTCAGTTACACATCATGGACAGCAACATATTCTGTACCCAATAGTAAACAGGACAGAAATGGGCACTACACCAACACATTCAGCACCATGGACAGCAACATATCATGTACCAAATATTAAACACAGGACAGAAATGGACACTACATCAACTCATTCAGCACCATGGTCAGAAACCAAAGTGTTCCCATTCAGGGCCATGGACAGCATCAAACAGCAAAGGAAAAACCCATTTTTCCAGCCTATCCATTACCATTTGAAATTATTATGAAAATCTACCAAGTACACACATCAATTCTCATTTGTCAATATCTGATAAATCTGTCCCTTCTGGGGAGTTAGTTGTGATTGTTTTGATTTCCAGGCTCATTGTTTCTATGGGTTGTTGTGTTTGAGGCTCTGGGTTGTTTGAACTGATTGATTCGTCAACTTCCCTCTGTTTAGTACCTATTTACAGAGCAACAGGACTGTTTGTTTTTACTCTATAATGCTTTCTTCCTTTGCCCACTTTGTCTTGGGTCTCAGAGTTCTCCTTTCCATCTCTCTCCCTCTCTCATGGGTATAGGGATATTTTTTCTGTTGGTACAGATGACCTTAGATGCTCCTAAAAGTCTGTGATAAATAGTAGAATGATTCTCCATTTCCATCCCCCCTCTATCTCATCCCTTCTCCTCCAGGCTCTTTGTGTGCGAAGTGGAGAAATTATTGTCTAACTGCCGAGCAGCCGATTGGCTTTCAGTCACCCCTAACCCTGGGTGTGCAACTTGGCCCGTTCCTCAAATGTGTTATTGATAAAGTCGATAAGGTAATGCTTGGGCATGCAGCTGGCGGATTAGGACCCACGATCCTCTGGGAGGAAGGCTATAAACTGCCTGACAATATCAACTCCCTGCTGGTTTAGAGGAAAAACAGGGAGAACGTATGGGATTTATAGTAAAATAGTTTCTGTTTTTGTTTTGGTTGTTTGTTTTGGATGTTTGTTGATAACAGTTTTTGACACTTCAGTCTCGGCAGAAAATAATAGGTCATTTTACTCCTCATTAACAACAACACTTTAGTGATAGCAGAGAAAAATGAACACAGGTAACAGACCGTTTTTGTGAAGAAAAGCCATTTTAGCATACATTTAGTATTTGATTTTGTTTTGATATGTGAAACAGCAGGAATTATTGTCCACAGCAGTGTCCAAGTCAGTGATTAGACAGCTGGGTAGGATTTGTAGTCAGGGCAAGTAAATGTTGTAGATTAAATCGCTGATCTGGGCATTGTCCGGAATACATCTTTATATACCAGATAGACTCTATATGGATACATATGAGTTTTTCATCAATCAGATTAGTGTTTCTTTTATTAGGCACAAATTACACAGCCTTCAGCAATAATCAATCCATAGACACCCCAAAGTCCAATAAACATTCAACCAATGAAAAATGCAATCAATGATCCAATAAAAAAAATCAACTCCATATTCACTGCCTGTCAGACACGTATCCACCCACTCATCCTTGTCTTGGTGTACAACACAGTCACGGATGTCATTGCCAATGAAAATAATCTCATTTTGTGAAAGCACATTTAAAGAAAGGGTCAAATGTTTTCGTCATTTGAGATGTTAGATCGTCGGCTCTGGTGATTGCCTCTCCTGACCTCACCTCCATACCCTTTCGACATCCTCCCCCTCCCATCTTCCTTCTCTTTCCATTCTTCATCCTGCCTCTCCTACCCACTCCTCTCCTTCCCCTACCACCTGCCCCTCCCTTCTCCTGTCCCTTACCTCTTTCTCCTCTCCTCTGGTTCAGAGAAATTATGATGACATGCTGTCAGCTCTCTCTGAGCTGAGCTCTGTCTTGTCTCCGTCTCGATCCTGGTTGCTAGCTACTAGATACTGCCTGAATGGATACTGGATGTTGTCATCAGAACTGAGAGGTGCGGTGGCAGGGAGGCGGAGAGGCGACAGGTGTTGTCTGGGCTGGCTGGATGGCTGTCTGGTGGGGAAGGGACCCTGGGTTTGTGCCCATGGCTGGGGCCAGGCTGGGCTTGGGCTAGGCGTCTAGCTGATGGATCCCTACCATGTAATTGACGAAGATGTGTCTCCAAAGACACCCCGCAGCATTCTGGGCTGCTACATATTACCCGCTTATACTGAGCAGAGACAGAGCGGATTACTTTCCTTGTTAAAACCATCGTCCTTTCTTTTTCACCTCTCTTTCTTTCTCTGAGTATGGATCTCTTAATGCTCTCCTTTTGCTCTGTCCCTCTATACTGCATTTTTTTCCACCTCCCCTGTATTTTTGACCGTTGTTGGGTCTCAAGGACTGTTCGGATAGTGTCTGCAAAATGGCATATATTTGTCTACTTCTCGTCTCCTGCAACAAGTTAACTGTAAATGGTTGACTGTTCGGTTGACCTCTTCTCTTTTCCCCCAGGATACACAATAAAGGGATCTCACAAAGCTAAACTGGGTCCTTTGACATCGTTACAATAACTCTCATGTTGACTACCAACCAAGAACATGTGGTGTCTTTACTATCATTAAAAGTGAAGACTGTTATTTTATCAAATCAATTCTCTATGTGTAATTATTATTACTACGTGATTCAACTCATCATGTAAGGGAATACCCCCCTGTATTGGACAAAAATGAATGGCAAGTCATTGGCATCGGACAAACCATATACACATTGGCCAATACCACCCAATTCGGCGTTGATTCATGCAAAGTGTATTGCAAATGCCATATGGCAATTGCCAGTTGTAACACTTTAAAAATCCAACAGGGGGCGAATCCACTCCACCGGGGTTTTTCATATTGGAAATGTAACCCAAGTCAACGTCCAAAAGCAAAATTTTGAAAAAATGAATTTTTTGTCAAAAACTTATCACCCCTTAAAAAAGTGCTTTCTGGACCGTTTTTCGAAATTCTTTCGATTTTTTTGTCAATTACACATGTGTAAGAACTGTATGAATATACTTTTGTCCAATTTTATTATCATAATTTTTTTTTTTACATGCGCATAAGGAATATGTTTTGTCCAATTTCAATATGATTTCACAGGAAGTCAAAAGTCAGAAGTCAGAAATGTCAAAATTTTGTAAAAAACTTCACACACTCTTAAAAAGGTGCTTTCTGGACCGTTTTTTGAAATTCTTTCGATTTTTTTTCAATTACACATGTGTAAGAACTGTATGAATATACTTTTGTCCAATTTTATTATCATATTTTTTAAATATATATTTTTTAAATTGTGCATAAGGAATTTTTTTGTGGGCCAAATGCCATAAGAAATTTGACATGCTCAAAAATCCTGCAGAAATGCAAAATTGACTGGCCTGATGAACTTGGGATGGCTGGGCAGTGATAGTTGTTCCTTTCCATCACTCGTTGTGTTGACTTCATCATGTCCATTTTGTGATGTTTTTTCACTATATAATCATATTGCAAGTGCACGTGCATTTGCAATATGGTTCAATGGACAATTACTATATGAAATTTGACATGCTCAAAAATCCTGCAGAAATACAAAATTGACTGGTCTGGTGAACACAGGATGGCCGGGCAGTGATAGTTGTAATCAAATCAAATCAAATCAAATTGTATTTGTCACATACACATGGTTAGCAGATGTTAATGCGAGTGTAGCGAAATGCTTGTGCTTCTAGTTCCGACAATGCAGTGATAACCAACAAGTAATCTAACTAACAATTCCAAAACTACTGTCTTATACACAGTGTAAGGGGATAAGGAACATGTACATAAGGATATATGAATGAGTGATGGTACAGAGCAGCATACAGTAGATGGTATCGAGTACAGTATATACATATGAGATGAGTGTGTAGACAAAGTAAACAAAGTGGCATAGTTAAAGTGGCTAGTGATACATGTGTTACATAAGGATGCAGTCGATGATGTAGAGTACAGTATATACATATGCATATGAGATGAATAATGTAGGGTAAGTAACATTATATAAGGTAGCATTGTTTAAAGTGGCTAGTGATATATTTACATCATTTCCCATCAATTCCCATTATTAAAATGGCTGTACATTTCCATCACTCGTTGTGTTGATTTCATCATCTCCGTTAGGTGATGTTTTTTCACTATAGAATCATATTGTAAGTGCACGTGCATTTGCAATATGTTTCAATGTGCATTTACCATATGAAATTTGACATGCTCAAAATTGCAAAATTGACTGGTCTGATGAACACAGGATGGCCGAGCAGTGATAGTTGTACATTTCCATCACTCGTTGTGTTGATTTCATCATGTCCATTAGGTGATGTTTTTTCACTATAGAATCATATTGTAAGTGCACGTGCATTTGCAATATGTTTCAATGTGCATTTACCATATGAAATTTGACATGCTCAAAAATGCAAAATTGACTGGCCTGATGAACACAGGATGGCCGAGCAGTGAGAGTTGTACCTTTCCATCACTCGTTGTGTTGATTTCATCATGTCCATTTGTTTATGTTTTCTCACTTTTGCAAAGTCACTGTGCATTTGCAATATGGTTCAATGGGCAGGTACCATCACGAATTTGTCATGCTATAAAAATCCTGCAGGAATGTGAAATTTACTGGCCCGATGAACTCGGGATGGCTGGGCAGTGATTCTGGTTCATCTCAATGGCTCGTTAGGGTTGATTTCAGAATGTCACTTTTGGTGATGGTACCTCACTGTTTAAACATATTGCAAATGGACAAGAGTCACCAGCAAGTCACCGTCCATCAGTCAATTAGATATCATTCTGACACCAAACTGATACAAACTGACACTAAACCCACTTTTTCCAACCTGTTTAGTAGCCAACTATCACATACTTCAGAGCTGGCCCAAAATTCACAACGCCTTTGGTTCAAACCATAAAAAAACCATAAAACACGTAGTTACGTTCTAGCTGCGGGTCCATTTCTTATGTTACGTGTAGACCTAGCTGAGGCGACCCCGAATCCCAAGTTTCGGCTCGATCGGTCATTTGGTGTCCGAGCAAAACCCTAATTGGTGCTGAAAATCCACTTTTTTCCATGACTTGCTACGGGGTCCTTGAATGAGCTATCGGACAGAAACGTTGAGGTCTGTCTATATGGGCCGAGACGGTCGCAATGCACCTAGTCTTGTGTCTCTGAGACATTTCTAAATGTCGCCATTTTCGTAATGGTCAAAATTAATTGAAGTCATTGCAAATGTACGAAGCTGTTTCTCGGTCCGAGAACCATCTAGAGCCACGTAACTCACCACGCACTATCGACCTGAGGTCTAGAACAGGATTCTAAAGTTTCGGAACTCTAGGTCTGACGGTTCTAAGTTCCAACAAGGTTAACAAATGCAGGCAGAGTATGTCTCTACGCACCCCAATGGGTCGTAACTTCCAAGCTGTGTGTATGTGTGATTTAGTTTTCCTTTGAAATTTTATGGAAAAAATGACTGATTTACAGTTCATGGGGGTTGTCTAATCACATATATGAAGTTTTGGAAAGATCTGACTTTTTTAACCCCTCGAAACAGCCCAAGAGACACCAATTATGGCACTTCCGGTTGGCACAGGAAGCTATAAGTCACCACATATCCTCACTGGGGTATGCTTTTACAGAATCCTGAGTTTTAAGTCCTTACGTTAAGAATTGACTGATTTACATAGGGTTGAATGCACTATGTCTATCAAACTGCAGGCAGGTAATGGAAAAACACTTTTAGGGTGATTTTAACCACTTCCGGTTGGTCCAGGAAGCTTAGAATCAACACAGGTAGACCTCATACTGGCCTGATGGACTGTCATCAAAGACAGGTTCATACGGCATTCATAACCCATATAGACTTCAGGTTGAATTTAGGGGTGCAGGCAATGTATTCCTATGGGGAGAGAAGTCAATGCAAACTCTTTGAAGTAAACACCTTCTTTTAACTATTAAGGGTTAATGCCACACGGTCAACGTTAGGCTTGCACGGATCGGAAGGACCTCAGGAACGTACCTGAGGTCGAATTGTGCTTCTCACCCTAACGGTTCTCTCACTGTCACCCAAAAGCAAATGACATTGAGGGCCAGCCTTCCTTTTGCGCCTTCTTTTTTTCAAGGTCACTGCACTCAGAGCGAGCTACAGTCAAGCGGGGCGTCTCGTTGAACTCTGCACAGCCTGGAGACTATGGTGATGCCATTTTTTGTGTTGATTTCAGAATGCCATTTTGGTGATGGTCCCTCTCCGTTTAAACATATTGCTAATGTACAAAAGTCAACTAGCAAGTCCGTGTCCACCAGTCAATTAGATGTCATTCTGACACCAAACTGATACCAATTGACACCAAACCCACTTTTTCCAACTCATTTAGAAGCCAACTATCACATATGTCAGAGCAGGCCCATAATTCACAGCGCCATTAGATTAAAACATAATAAAAACGTAAAACACATAGTTACGTTCTAGCTGCGGGTCCAGGTCAGACATTATGTGAAGGCCTATGTGAGGCGACCCCGAATCCCGAGTTTCGGCTCGATAGGTCCTTCGGTGCCCGAGTAAAACCCTAATTGGTGCTGAAAATCCATTTTTTTCAATGCCTTGCTATGGGGTCCTTGAATGAGCTATCGGACCGAAACGTTGGGGTCCGTCTCTATGGGCCGAGCCGGTTTCAATGCACCTAGTCTTGTGTCTCTGAGACTTATCTAAATGTCGCCATTTTCGTAATGGTCAAAATGAATTGAAGTCATTGCAAATGTACGAGGCTATTTCTCGGTCCGAGAACCTTCTAGAGCCACCTAACTCACCACGCACTATCGACCCGAGGTCTAGAACAGGTTTCTAAAGTTTCGGAACTCTAGGTCTGACGGTTCTTTTTTAGCTCGAACAAACCTAACTATTGGAGGCACTGTCTGTCTCGACAAACCCCAATACGTCCCTCCTTCCAAGTTGTGTGTCTGTGTGATTTAGTTTTACTTTGAAATTTTATGGGAAAAATGACTGATTTACAGTTCATGGGGGTTGCCTAATCACACATATGAAGTTTTGGACAGATCTGACTTTTTTAACCCCTCGAAACAGCCCCTGAGACACCAATTAAGGCACTTTCGGTTGGCACAGAAAGCTATAAGTCAACACATATCCTCACTGGGGTATGCTTTTACAGAATCCTGAGTTTTAAGTCCTTACGTTAAGAATTGACTGATTTACACAGGGTTGAATGAACTATGTCTATCAAACTGCAGGCAGGTAATGGAAAAACACTTTTAGGGTTATTTTAACCACTTCCGGTTGGTCCAGGAAGCTTAGAATCAACACAGGTAGACCTCATACTGGCCTGATGGACTGTTACCAAAGACAGGTTCATACGGCATTCATAACACATATAGACTTCAGGTTGAATTTAGGGGTGCAGGCAATGTATTCCTATGGGGAGAGAAGTCAATGCAAACTCTTTGAAGTAAACACCTTCTTTTAACTATTAAGGGTTAATGCCACACGGTCAACGTTAGGCTTGCACGGATCGGAAGGACCTTAGGAACATACCTGAGGTCGAATTGTGCTTCTCACCCTAAAGGTTCTCTCACTGTCACCCAAAAGCAAATGACGTGGTGGGGCAGGCTTAATTTTGGGCCTACTTTTCTCATGGTCGCTGCGCTCAGACCGAGCGAGCTACGGTCAAGCGGGATATCTCGTTGAACTCGGCACGGCCTAGAGATTATGTTTATGCCATTGCCTGCTCTCTGTGTCTTTGAGCACCGCACTTTTTAACTCTATCCTTGTTGTGTGTGTGTTTTACAGCTTTTCTTTGACATCTGTTGGGAGAAATGACTGATTTACAGTTCATGAGGTTTACCTAGTCACACATATGAAGTTTTGGAAAGATGTGACTTTTTTAACCGTTCAAAACAGACAGTGTGACCCAATTAAAGGCACGTCCGGTTGGCACAGGAAGCTATAAGTAAACACATGTCTTGATTGACATAGCCACTTACAGAATCCTGAGTTTTAAGTCTTTAAGTTAAGAATTGACTGATCTACACAGGGTTGAATGCACTATGTCTATCAAACTGCAGGCAGTGTATGAATTAACACTGATAAGGTGATTTCAACCACTTCCGGTTGCTTCAGGAAGCTTACAATTGGCACAGGTAGACCTCATAGTGGTCTGATGTACTGTCATAGAAGACAGGTTCATAAGGCATTCATAACCCACATAGGCTTCAGGTTGAATTTAGAGGTGCAGGCAATGTATTCCTATGGGGAGAGAAGTCAATGCAAACTCTTTGAAGTAAACACCTTCTTTTAACTATTAAGGGTTAATGCTACACGGTCAAGGTTAGGCTTGCACGGATCGGGAGGACCTTAGGAACGTACCTGAGGTTGAATTGTGCTTCTCACCCTAACGGTTCTCTCACTGTCACCCAAAAGCAAATGACATTGAGGGCCAGGCTTCATTTTGGTTCTGCTTTTTTTCAAGGTCACTGCACTCAGAGCGAGCTACGGTCAAGCGGGGCATCTCGTTGAACTCGGCACAGTCTGGAGACTATGGTGATGCCATTTTTTGTGTTGATTTCAGAATGCCATTTTGGTGATGGTCCCTCTCCGTTTAAACATATTGCTAATGTACAAAAGTCAACTAGCAAGTCAGTGTCCATCAGTCAATTAGATGTCATTCTGACACCAAACTGATACCAATTGACACCAAACCCACTTTTTAGGCTTTGTGTGTCTTTAAGCACCGCACTTTGTCACTCCATCCTTGCTGTGTGTGTGTTTCTGTGTGTGTGTGTGTGAGAGAGAGCTTTTCTTTGACATCTGTTGGGAGAAATGACTGACTTACAGTTTATGGGGGTTGCCTAATCACACATTGTCATGTTTGTCATTTATTATCATGTCTTGTCCCTGTGCTCCCCATGCTATTCGTTTCCCTCTGCTGGTCTTTTGGTTCTTTCCCTCCTTCTATCCCTCTCTCTCCCCCTCCCTCTCTCACTCTCTCGCTCTCTCTTCTCTCTATCGTTCCGTTCCTGCTCCCAGCTGTTCCTATTCCCCTAATCATCATTTAGTCTTCCCACACCTGTTCCCGATCCTTTCCCCTGATTAGAGTCCCTATTTATTCCTTTGTGATCCGTTCCTGTCCCGTCGGTTCCTTGTATTGTATTCACCATGCTGTGATTGCGTTTCGCCATATCCTGTCGTGTTTTTGCCGTGATTGTGTATCGCCCTGTCCTGTCGTGTTTTTTGCCTTCATCAGATGCTGCGTGTGAGCAGGTGTCTCTGTCGACTACGGCCTGCGCCTACCCGAAGCGACCTGCAGTCTGTGGCCGCTTCTCCAGTTGTTTCCCCTCTACAAGTCTAGAGGATTTCTGTTATTCGGTTTTGGACTTAAATAAACTCTGTTTCTGTTAAGTCGCTTTTGGGTCCTCTTTCACCTGCATGACAGAAGGAACCGACCAAGGAATGGACCCAGCGACTTCAGACGCTCGTTACACTGCCGTCGAGATCCAAGGAGCCATGCTCGGCAGACACGAGCAGGAATTGTCCGCTGCTCGCCATGCCGTGGAGAACCTGGCCGCTCAGGTTTCCGACCTCTCTGGACAGTTCCAGAGTCTACGTCTCGTGCCACCTGTTACTTCCTGGCCTGCCGAGCCTCCAGAACCTAGGGTTAATAACCCACCTTGCTACTCCGGGCAGCCCACTGAGTGCCGCTCCTTTCTCACGCAGTGTGAGATTGTGTTCTCTCTCCAACCCCACACATACTCTAGAGAGAGAGCTCGGGTTGCTTACGTCATTTCACTCCTTACTGGCCGGGCTCGAGAATGGGGCACAGCTATCTGGGAGGCAAGGGCTGATTGCTCTAACAAATTCCAGAACTTTAAAGAGGAGATGATTCGGGTTTTTGACCGTTCAGTTTTTGGTGGGGAGGCTTCTAGGGCCCTGGCTTCCTTATGCCAAGGTGAACGGTCCATAACGGATTATTCCATTGAGTTTCGCACTCTTGCTGCCTCTAGTGAGTGGAACGAGCCGGCGCTGCTCGCTCGTTTTCTGGAGGGACTCCACGCAGTGGTTAAGGATGAGATTCTCTCCCGGGAGGTTCCTTCAGATGTGGACTCTTTGATTGCTCTCGCCATCCGCATAGAACGACGGGTAGATCTTCGTCACCGGGCTCGTGGAAGAGAGCTCGCATCAACGGTGTTTCCCTGCTCCGCATCGCAACCATCTTCCTCCTCTGGCTTTGAGACTGAGCCCATGCAGCTGGGAGGGATTCGCATCTCGAATAAGGAGAGGGAACGGAGGATCACCAACCGCCTGTGCCTCTATTGCGGAGTTGCTGGACATTTTGTTAATTCATGTCCAGTAAGAGGCCAGAGCCCATCAGTAAGCGGAGGGCTACTGGTGAGCGCTACTACTCAGGTCCCTTCATCTAGATCTTGTACTACTATGTCGGTCCATCTACGCTGGACCGGTTCGGGTGCTACATGCAGTGCTTTGATTGACTCTGGGGCTGAGGGTTGTTTCATGGACGAAGCATGGGCTCGGAAACATAACATTCCTTTCAGACCGTTAGACAGGCCTACGCCCATGTTTGCCTTAGATGGTAGTCATCTTCCCAGTATCAAATTTGAGACACTACCTTTAACTCTCACAGTATCTGGTAACCACAGTGAGACTATTTCTTTTTTGATTTTCCGTTCACCGTTTACACCTGTTGTTTTGGGTCATCCCTGGCTTGTATGTCATAATCCTTCTATTAATTGGTCTAGTAATTCTATCCTATCCTGGAACGTTTCTTGTCATGTGAAGTGTTTAATGTCTGCCATCCCTCCCATTTCTTCTGTCCCTACTTCTCAGGAGGAACCTGGCGATTTGACAGGAGTGCCGGAGGAATATCATGATCTGCGCACGGTCTTCAGTCGGTCCCGAGCCAACTCCCTTCCTCCTCACCGGTCGTATGATTGTAGTATTGATCTCCTTCCGGGGACCACTCCTCCTCGAGGTAGACTATACTCTCTGTCGGCCCCCGAACGTAAGGCTCTCGAGGATTATTTGTCTGTGTCTCTTGACGCCGGTACCATAGTGCCTTCTTCTTCTCCGGCCGGGCGGGGTTCTTTTTGTTAAAAAGAAGGACGGTACTCTGCGCCCCTGCGTGGATTATCGAGGGCTGAATGACATAACGGTTAAGAATCGTTATCCGCTTCCCCTTATGTCATCAGCCTTCGAGATTCTGCAGGGAGCCAGGTGCTTTACTAAGTTGGACCTTCGTAACGCTTACCATCTCGTGCGCATCAGAGAGGGGACGAGTGGAAAACGGCGTTTAACACTCCGTTAGGGCATTTTGAGTACCGGGTTCTGCCGTTCGGTCTCGCCAATGCGCCAGCTGTTTTTCAGGCATTAGTTAATGATGTTCTGAGAGACATGCTGAACATTTTTGTTTTTGTCTATCTTGACGATATCCTGATTTTTTCTCAGTCACTCGAGATTCATGTTCAGCACGTTCGACGTGTTCTACAGCGCCTTTTAGAGAATTGTCTCTACGTAAAGGCTGAGAAGTGCTCTTTTCATGTCTCCTCCGTTACTTTTCTCGGTTCCGTTATTTCCGCTGAAGGCATTCAGATGGATTCCGCTAAGGTCCAAGCTGTCAGTGATTGGCCCGTTCCAAGGTCACGTGTCGAGTTGCAGCGCTTTTTAGGTTTCGCTAATTTCTATCGGCGTTTCATTCGTAATTTCGGTCAAGTTGCTGCCCCTCTCACAGCTCTTACTTCTGTCAAGACGTGTTTTAAGTGGTCCGGTTCCGCCCAGGGAGCTTTTGATCTTCTAAAAGAACGTTTTACGTCCGCTCCTATCCTCGTTACTCCTGACGTCACTAGACAATTCATTGTCGAGGTTGACCCTTCAGAGGTAGGCGTGGGAGCCATCCTATCCCAGCGCTTCCAGTCTGACGATAAGGTTCATCCTTGCGCTTATTTTTCTCATCGCCTGTCGCCATCTGAGCGCAACTATGATGTGGGTAACCGTGAACTGCTCGCCATCCGCTTAGCCCTAGGCGAATGGCGACAGTGGTTGGAGGGGGCGACCGTTCCTTTTGTCGTTTGGACAGACCATAAGAACCTTGAGTACATCCGTTCTGCCAAACGACTTAATGCCCGTCAAGCTCGTTGGGCGTTGTTTTTCGCTCGTTTCGAGTTTGTGATTTCTTACCGTCCGGGTAGCAAGAACACCAAGCCTGATGCCTTATCCCGTCTGTTTAGTTCTTCTGTGGCTTCTACTGATCCCGAGGGGATTCTTCCTTATGGGCGTGTTGTCGGGTTAACAGTCTGGGGAATTGAAAGACAGGTTAAGCAAGCACTCACGCACACTGCGTCGCCGCGCGCTTGTCCTAGTAACCTCCTTTTCGTTCCTGTTTCCACTCGTCTGGCTGTTCTTCAGTGGGCTCACTCTGCCAAGTTAGCTGGTCATCCCGGTGTTCGAGGCACTCTTGCGTCTATTCGCCAGCACTTTTGGTGGCCGACTCAGGAGCGTGACACGCGCCGTTTCGTGGCTGCTTGTTCGGACTGCGCGCAGACTAAGTCGGGTAACTCTCCTCCTGCCGGTCGTCTCAGACCGCTCCCATTCCTTCTCGACCATGGTCTCACATTGCCTTAGACTTCATTACCGGTCTGCCTTTGTCTGCGGGGAAGACTGTGATTCTGACGGTTGTCGATAGGTTCTCTAAGGCGGCACATTTCATTCCCCTCGCTAAACTTCCTTCCGCTAAGGAGACGGCACAAATCATTATTGAGAATGTATTCAGAATTCATGGCCTCCCGTTAGACGCCGTTTCAGACAGAGGCCCGCAATTCACGTCACAGTTTTGGAGGGAGTTCTGTCGTTTGATTGGTGCGTCCGTCAGTCTCTCTTCCGGGTTTCATCCCCAGTCTAACGGTCAAGCAGAGAGGGCCAATCAGACGATTGGTCGCATACTACGCAGCCTTTCTTTCAGAAACCCTGCGTCTTGGGCAGAACAGCTCCCCTGGGCAGAATACGCTCACAATTCGCTTCCTTCGTCTGCTACCGGGTTATCTCCGTTTCAGAGTAGTCTGGGTTACCAGCCTCCTCTGTTCTCATCCCAGCTTGCCGAGTCCAGCGTTCCCTCCGCTCAAGCGTTTGTCCAACGTTGTGAGCGCACCTGGAGGAGGGTGAGGTCTGCACTTTGCCGTTACAGGGCACAGACGGTGAGAGCCGCCAATAAACGCAGGATTAAGAGTCCAAGGTATTGTTGCGGCCAGAGAGTGTGGCTTTCCACTCGCAACCTTCCTCTTACGACAGCTTCTCGTAAGTTGACTCCGCGGTTCATTGGTCCGTTCCGTGTCTCCCAGGTCGTCAATCCTGTCGCTGTGCGACTGCTTCTTCCGCGACATCTTCGTCGCGTCCATCCTGTCTTCCATGTCTCCTGTGTTAAGCCCTTTCTTCGCACCCCCGTTCGTCTTCCCTCCCCCCCCTCCCGTCCTTGTCGAGAGCGCACCTATTTACAGGGTACATAAGATTATGGACATGCGTTCTCGGGGACGGGGTCACCAATACCTAGTGGATTGGGAGGGTTACGGTCCTGAGGAGAGGAGTTGGGTTCCGTCTCGGGACGTGCTGGACCGTTCACTCATCGATGATTTCCTCCGTTGCCGCCAGGATTCCTCCTCGAGTGCGCCAGGAGGCGCTCGGTGAGTGGGGGGGTACTGTCATGTTTGTCATTTATTATCATGTCTTGTCCCTGTGCTCCCCATGCTATTCGTTTCCCTCTGCTGGTCTTTTGGTTCTTTCCCTCCTTCTATCCCTCTCTCTCCCCCTCCCTCTCTCACTCTCTCGCTCTCTCTTCTCTCTATCGTTCCGTTCCTGCTCCCAGCTGTTCCTATTCCCCTAATCATCATTTAGTCTTCCCACACCTGTTCCCGATCCTTTCCCCTGATTAGAGTCCCTATTTATTCCTTTGTGATCCGTTCCTGTCCCGTCGGTTCCTTGTATTGTATTCACCATGCTGTGATTGCGTTTCGCCATATCCTGTCGTGTTTTTGCCGTGATTGTGTATCGCCCTGTCCTGTCGTGTTTTTTGCCTTCATCAGATGCTGCGTGTGAGCAGGTGTCTCTGTCGACTACGGCCTGCGCCTACCCGGAAGCGACCTGCAGTCTGTGGCCGCTTCTCCAGTTGTTTCCCCTCTACAAGTCTAGAGGATTTCTGTTATTCGGTTTTGGACTTAAATAAACTCTGTTTCTGTTAAGTCGCTTTTGGGTCCTCTTTCACCTGCATGACACACATATGAAGTTTTGAAAAGATCTGACCTTTTTAACCCTTGGAAACTGCCACTGTGACACCATTTAAGGCAGTTCCGGTTGGCACAGGAAGCTATAAATAAACTCATATCATGATTGGGGTATGCCTTTACATAATCCTGAGTTTTAAGTCTTTACGTTAAGAACTGAGTTATTTACCGAGGGTTTAGTGAGTGTGTGTTATTTCAGAAAATCATAGAAAATCACAGAAATCTCGCAGAGCACTTTAAAAAGATTCGTAAGAACACCCTGCAACTGGATCTGTAACCGTTGAAAAAAAAAAAACACCTATCCGTGAACATCACCAAGGTGTCGTTGTACAATTTCTCTTAAATGACGATAGATAAATGGCTGGTTCTTTTTTTATTGACACCGGAGGCTCCTTGACTTTGACGTGAAGTGGAAAAATAATTTCTCTATTTTCATTTTGCACCTTTAATCCCAGATAAATGGCCATAACTCAAAAACCGTTGAGGCCTAGACGCCATCTTGTTCGGGGCCAACTGCCCATTATGCCGCCCCTACGCTCACCGAGGTTCGGCTTCTAAATATTTTCAGTTTTAGAGATAAGGCCCCGTTGTGAATCGTGATGTTTTGTCCAATAGCAATATGATTGCTTATGCCCTCTTGTGGGAATTTCCGGGACAGCGGAAAAATGACCTAAATCTTATTATTTTGTCAAACGGAAACCGAATGTCCGACAAAGTTCATTCGATGACTTCCTGGTAGGTCCGGCCCTGCCGCTCGGCCCGACGCCGTCCGCGAATTTTACAAACGATTTCGGACGTCTAGTAATATAACTCTTCAGATATTTTAATATCTGATCGATTAGTCATTCTCATTAATGTATTATTATTACCTTGTTAGTCTCATTCCAAACGTCATAAAATTCTTGGTTATTTGCACGAACCCTAACTTAAATTATGAATCAGTGATATACAAATTGGCTTAATTATTTATTTACTAACTAAATAATCACAGAAATACATAACAAACAAACAGAAGATATTGGTTACTAACAATGACAGGCAAGTCCCTAGTGGACTAAGCCGACATGACAGCTTAGTAGACAAACAGTGCTAATCCTTAGCACATGAACTGTCGCTCATTTGAGAATAATTGCAATGCATATATATATATATATATATATATATATATATATATATATATATATATATATATATATATATATATATATATATATATCCTCGATCGTCTCGTAGGGTTCATCAGAGTCTCTGGTTAACTTTCTAAGAAGTCACAAAGTCCTTCGTGGTAGTAGGTGATTAGAATGGATGGATACTGGAGTACCGTTCAGATAGATAGGCAGATAGATGCTTCAGCGGTTGTCAGTATTCTCATTCTAGGTTTACGTCATTTCTAGCTGCAGACTAGTAAATTTACGTCTAAGATTTGTTCGTATTCTGAGTGCAGCCAATGCCGTGCAGTCAATGCTCCACGTGGTATAGACTTGTCCTTTGGTAGAATTGTAGTCTAAACCACTTCACACACCCAACATATTTTGGTCTTAGAAATTCAATTATTTGCAACCTTAGCTTACACCGGGGTTTGCGTGGTCTGGTGTGAATTTCATCGGGAGTGGGTTTTATACCCAGAGTAACTCTTAATGAGGGGCAGTAAAGTTTACAACAGCCATCTGAAGGCAGTAAATGTGTTTGATACTTTATCACATCTCTTCAATCCACCAATACACTGTAAATTAAACATAAAACGTCATGCAGGCATTATGTGAGTGAGTAGATGACATGAGATGAATACTTGCACGCATAAAATCTGATCAGAGCGATGAGGTCAGACAAATAAACACACACACACACACACACACACACACACACACACACACACACACACACACACACACACACACACACACACACACACACACACACACACACACACACACACACACACACACACACACACACACACACACACACACACACACACACACACACACACACACACACACACACACGCACACATGCACGCACACACACACAATTTGACACTAAACAATAACACTGACATTGACCATAACAAGGAAATCTGTGCCTATCACTTTCCCTCTATTTTCCTCACATAATGATCTGTGGTCTAAAATGGCTAACAGATAGCTTTTCTCATGGGACAACCTGGCACAATAGCCACAATGATAAGTACTGTACGACCAGCTGAGCAAATATTTCTGTCCGCTAATACATTTCTTAACAGCCAATTCATATCATCAATGTAGTTGCACGTGATCCAACACTTTTTCCACAAAAGCGTCCAATGGCGTTTTCTGATCATCAAATAAGCTAGATGTACTGTATTTAGGTGGTGGTGCTAGTTAAATAGCTCACAGTGTAGAGAGTTGATTTCCTTGCACTATTAGCAGATTGTGGTGTGGGTTCAAATAACCCATGGGATGTTACTTTTCCTTTGAAATGTAGAATACCTTTATTGTGTTAGTGTGCTGAGAAGGGAAGTGCAGTCAACAACTTGAAGATGAAGATTTCAACATGAAGATACTCACTTTTGAGGACAAGTCCTGGTACAAATAGTATGAAAATATAACAATTTGAAAGAAATCTACAAAAGTCGGGGAATAGGGCTTGAAATTATTGAAATGCTTTATAAGTATAGTAACAATCAAATTGTAAATGACTTACTGTAAGATTTCAACTTTATTAAACTGTAAAAGAAATATGATTATATGGCACCATTTCATATTACGGAGAATGTTCTGCCCTGTGTCCTCTGAGCCGACTCCTTTCAACTTCAGCTGTAAACACAAAGTGGTTTCATCCCTCTGTGACCAAGAGAAAGGGGTCTCGTTTAAATTCAACAAAATTATTTTTGTATTTTTTCATGATGAGCGCTGTAAATCCCTCGGAAAATATCATGCTGCATTCTCTTGGAACCCCGTTTCATGTGCCCTATACAAATGAGGTGTCCGATTTCACACTCTCCATCAAAGCTCCTCACTGGGCAGCACCAGCTGAACAGGGAGACTCAGCTGTTTCGCAGAGCATTCTGTACACGAAAATGACGGTCAGAACCGGTCCAGAACCACTACTAGTCCCCTATTTAGGGATCTTTACAACTAAGAGGTTTTAAAACTGATTGCCTAGTCACTTCTACCCCTAACTACATGCACATTTTACTTCAACTACCCCCTCACCTGGCACTGGTACTCCTTGTATTTAGCCTTGTTATTTATTGCGTTGCTATCTTCTATTTTTATTTTCAAATGTTCACACTTTTTAACTCTGCATTGTTGGGAAAGGGCTCATAATTAATTATTTCACAGTAAAGTCTACATCTTTTGTACTCGCTGCATTTGACAAATACAATTTCACAATTGAAAAGGAATTTGTACTGTTTCCACTTGACAGTGGAATCTTTGCAAAAGGATATTCAAATACCAGTAGCATGCCGTGGTTCTGGGGCCTGGGCCTTCAGTGAAGTCCTACACAGTCCCACCCGAATGAATCCACCTCTTGGCTCTAGACACTATACATTTAGACAGAAACGCAGTATAACCAGGCGTTGCGTCACCTTGAAATTGACATTTTTATTCAGAGGGGGAAGAGTATAATACCTTTTCATTGTGCAGCTTCGTTGCCCTGCGCGCTTGTTCATTGAGCTGTAGATCCACTCGGGTGTCCCCAAACGTTTTCAAAAGCACCATTGCTTGTAAGTGCCCAGCTGTACTTTGGTGTCTTGTTGCTGCCTTGGTTAGACAACTCAGGTTTGCAAAGCCAGTGTGGCACCAAACACCAAATCGATCACTTGCAAATAATAGGCATTCCCAGCAGTACAGTTTGCAGTGCTTCTCAGAGCCTGTGAGTCATTCATAGTTGAAAGTGGCGAACGAACCCCTTTCCCGCCTGTGACAGGCTTTGTAGCGTCGGCGTCTACCTCTCCTGACAATGTCTAACTTTTCTTGAAAAGTTTGTCTTGAGAATGGCGTTATAATTATATCCTCGACCAAATCGATATCTTCTCCTTCCGCCATTGTGAGTTGAAAAAACAGCTTAGTAGTACGCGAATGAATTCGTTGATCAATTTCAGTTTCCTAGTTCTGAGACCTGCCCATATAGGACCTGCCTCTCAATATTGGTAATCCAATCAAAAGACGTGCACGCACTACGCCTGCTAGCTGGCTCCTGTGTAACACTGGAGCCAGCCAGCAGGCGTACAATAGCCAACTCTAAAGCTGATTGGTTGATACTAAATTTTAATTTCCATTCACTTTAAGCTACAAGTGCCCGCACTGTTGATTCTGAAGGCCTGAGGTCACATTTTAGACCCCTGGCAACACATGATGGCTGAATATGATTGGATAAAAGATCTAACATAAAGACCAGCCCTCCAAATCTCAACCTGGGGCTGGAAGCAGTGCAACCAAGAGGAACGCTATGAAATGAAGAGTGTAACTCTTACTTAATTTAATACATATTTGTGGGAAAATATATATTTTTAAAAATTATATTCTGATGATGTTTAGGCCAGCAGAGAAGGCCCACCACTGTCAAATACCCATGTTCATAACCACATCATTTAGTATAGACTACCCGCTAACCTCAACCATCAACGTGTGTGTGTGGATTGTATTTCTACATTGGATCTTTAGAGGTACTGCTGACGATCATTGATTTCTTTAAATAAAGAAACACAACAAGGGTCCTGAGTAGCAATTCTGAAGAAAAACAAAACAATGGCATTGGCTTTTCATTGAGTTTTCTTTCACCAAGTCCTCATCTGAACGGTTCAGGCACATGTTTGATTCTATGCCAAACGCCATTATATTTGTTCACACATATAATCGCTTCTGTCCTCTCATTTTCTGGATTGACCATGACGTATAATCTTTAAATATGTTTCTTCATCATGTGACATGTTATTATTTGGCCCACCGCTATTAGCCCACACATTGAATAACAGACTTATACATGGAAAACAGATAATACAGTACAAGTCAAAATTTTAAAACACCAACTCATTCAAGGGTCTTTCTTTATTCTTTATTTTTTACTCTGTAGAATAATAGTGACGATATCAAACTATGAAATAACACGTATGGAATCATGTAGTATTCTTCAAAGCAGAAACCCTTTGCCTTGATGATAGATTTGCACATTCTTGGCATTCTCTCAACCAGCTTCATGATGTAGTCACCTGGAATGCATTTCAATTAAAGGGTGGACATTATTAAAAGTACATTTGTGGAATTTCTTTCCTTCTTAATACGTTTGAGCAAATCAGAAGTGTTGTGACAAGGTAGGGGTGGTAAACATAATATATCCCATTTTGATTAAAAGACCATGTCCATATTATGGCAAAAACAGCTAAAATAAGCAGAGAGAAATGACAGTCCATCGTTACTTTAAAACATGACGATCAGTCAATCTGGAAAATTTAAAGAAAATTGAAAATTTCTTCAAATGCAGTCGCAAAAGCAATAAAGAGCTATCATGAAACTGGCTCTCATGAGAACCGCCACAGGAAAGGAAGACCCAGAGCTACCTCTGCTGCAGAAGAAAAATGAATTATAGTTACCAGCTTCAAAAATTGCAGCTCACATAAATGCTCCACAGAGTTCAAGTAACAGACACATCTCAACATCCACAGTTCAGAGGAGACTGCGTGAATCAGGCCTTTATAGTTGAATTGCTGCAAAGAAACCACTACTAAAGGACACCCATAAGAAGAGACTTGCTTGGACCAAGAAACATGAGCAATGGACATTTGGTCTGATGTGTCCAAATTTGAGTTTTTTTCCTCCAACTGCTGTGTCTCTGTGAGACGCAGAGTAGGTGAACGCATGCTCTGTGCATGTGTGGTTCCCACTGTGAAGCATGGAAGAGGAGGTGTGATGGTGTGGGGGTGCTTTCCTGGTGACACTGTCTGTAATTTATTTGGAATTCAAGGCACACTTAACTAGCATGGCTACCACAGCATTCGGCAGTGATATGCCATCCCATCTGGTTTGCGCTTGGTGGGACTATCATTTGTTTTTCAACAAGACAATGACCCAACACACCTCCGGACTGTTTAAGGGCTATTTGACCAAGAAGGAGAGGGATGGAGTGCTGCATCAGATGACCTGGCCTCCACAATCACCCGACCTCAACCCAATTGAGATAGTTTGGGATGAGTTGGAATGCAGAGTGATGGAAAAGCAGCCAACAAGGGTTCAGCATACAGTATGTGAGAACTCCTTTAAGATTGTTAGAAAAGCATTCCAGGTGAAGCTGGTTGAGAGAATGCCAAGCGTGTGCAAAGCTGTAATCAAGGCAAAGGGTGGCTACTTTGAGGAATCTAACATCTAAAATAGATTTAGAATTGTTTAACACTTTTTGGGTTACTACATGATTCCATATGTGTTATGTGATCATTTTTATGTCTTGACTATTATTATACAATATAGAAAATAGTAAAAATAAAGACAAACTCTTGAACGAGTAGGTGTGTCCAAACTTTTGACAGGTACTGTATATTATTTAGTGTACGTAAAGACAAGATTAAATCAATAATAGACTGATTGGTGACAATATTAGCCTCTCACTTGTGAATTATCTATTATCACTTGTGAATGATACCCAGCATAAGAAAAAATGGCTTTTTTTGCCACTTTTTCTAACCATAGTCATATACCTTATGTAGCCTAGCCCATAGGTCTATATGTTTTAATAATGTTTGTATCACTGAAAGTGACCAAATAACTTCTTAAAATTACTAAGCACATTCATCCGCTTTAAAAGGGGTGTAGAGCCTAACTGGCGTACATACTGTAAGCAGCGTGTGAGTTTCAAGTTTTGGGAAACAAATTTTCACCACAAAAATGTACATTTATAATAAAATAATTACATGCATAATTTATTTTGCTGTCACATTTGATAATGGTATTTTTTTCCACTAATGGAACATTCGCGCTTAAAGCCTACTACTGTGTTCACATTGCTGCGCTTATAATGTGAAGAAATAGCCTAAAAGTTTATCAACATTTTAAGCTAAACGTTCTGATCTGTTGTGTCAGCCACATTGCGTTACAAAAAAGGTGTTTTGATAATAGTGGTTGTATTCATCTGGGATCTATTGCATCCTACAACTGTTCGAGACTATGTTATAAATATTTATTTCTCGCACAGAAACGAATAGGTTGACTTTTGTCGTATGCGGGATAGTACATTTACATAGACTAGTGCTTTTTCTGTTCATTATGCCTACTCATCTTGTTGCAGTTGCGTCCCCTTATGTGTCTGTCTTCACTTGTAGCCTGAGAGAAAGACCCGATCACGTGATGTAGCGTGTAATACTCAGTTGAGAAGGGCACTATGTCCGCTGCCACAAAGGCATGGATTTTTTTAGGACGCATTACGGCCACATAAAGGGGATGCCGCTGTGAAATTCTAGGCCTTATCAAGTGCTTATCAAATTGTGAATGAGTGACTGATGTAGTGTGTACAGCCTGAGCAAGAAAACAAAGCCTTTCAAGCAACTTTTTTCAAATCCTCATTTGCCTCGCATCATGCAGCCTTACAATGTATTAACAATCTAAACATATAGCCCAATGTTTGTAGAACAATTAAAGTGAAATGAATAACTCTAAATTAAGCATTTAGGAATACCTATTTCTTTGTTAACCACGCAACACAGAATAGGTGCATGTGCGAACTCCCTCAAATCGTTTGGAGAAATTTTAGAAAACGTTCTATTTTCTTCATACTTTACAATAAAGCCGTGGAATTCTAAGCAAATCTTGTCTGCTAAATAAACTAGTGTAGCACACAGCCATTTGGCATAGTCAGATCAGGACAACTGAGAGCTTGCTACTCTATCGCTTTTGTGGGCGGCAGGTAGACTAGTGGTTGGAGTGTTGGGACAGTAACCGAAAGGTTGCTAGATTGAATCCCTGAGCTGACAAGGTAAAAATCTGTCATTCTGGCCCTGAACATTGTTATTCAAAATGTGTTCTTACCTGACTTACCTAGTTAAATATTAACAAATAGGGTTCTTCTGAAATAGACTACATTTTTTTCATGTCCTGCTTCTTTAGAACTGTCTAAAATAAATGCTGGATTTATTGTGAAGGTGTAGGCTATATTACATGGATGTATTAGACTTTTTTTTAAATGTACCATGAGACCGACAGTTATTTGCTTGACAATCAGGGGCTAATGAAATTTCGTGACCCTTGCAGCCCTAGCCAGGTGCACTGGTTTATGTCAAGTACTGCAACGCTGCTGGGTTTTTCACGATCGACAGTTTTGTATCAAGAATGACCCACCACCCAAAGGTCCTTCAGCCAACTTGACACAACTGTGGGAAGCATTGGAGTCAACATGGGCAAACATCCCTGTGGAATGCTTTTGACACCTTGTAGTGTCCATGCTGCGATGAATTGAGGCTGTCCCGAGGGCAAAAGAGGGTGTGCAACTTAATATTAGTCATGTGTCCTTAATGTTTCGTACACTCTGTCTAATTTTTTATTTTTTTAAAGTTCTACCTTTATTTAACCATGCAAGTCAGTTAAGAACACATTCTTATTTTCAATGACGGCCTGGGAAAAGTGGGTTAACTGCCTGTTCAGGGGCAGAACGACAGATTTGTACCTTGTCAGCTCGGGGGTTTGAACTCGCAACCTTCCAGTTACTAGTCCAACGCTCTAACCACTAGGCTACGCTGCCGCCCCAAAAGTTCCTCAGCACTGCTTTAATACCTTTTATCTAGTGATGTTTTGTTGTTGTTTTGATTGTTATTTTCCATCAGGGTCATCTGTTTTCTAAACTTGATCATCCTAAGATTGAAGAGGCCCTGTCTGTGTTCCAATTGACACTGTATTTCCTATGTAGTGCGCTATAGGCTCTGGTAAAACATTTAGTGCACAAGGGTGGCATTTGGGATGAGACTCCCTTTCCTGTAGCTCCTGGAGGCGATGGAGAGGCCTCATCTCCTGGGTGACCAAATGATTGGCTGTCTGTGCCACCTTCGTTGATTACCATGACAGCTGCTGCAGCAAACAGAAACACTTCGGGGGTCCGAGGCAGTGGACATCACTTTCCTCCTCCTCCTTTCTGCTCATTCATGTCTCCGCTCTCCTCTCTTTTCTCCCCTCTCTTCCCCTTCTCACTCTCCTTCTCCTCCTCCTCTTTCCCTACCCTCCTCTTCTCTCCTCTCCCTTTCTGCTCTCTCCTCCACCCGTTACCATCTTATAATAGAGGATAGGACTGCTGTATGTGTTTGCTAATGACCAGATGTTTCATCTGCGTTCTCAGTTACAAAGTACAATTTTGTTTTGATAATAATGCGGTAATACAGAAATGTGTCATCAGAGGAACATGATTTGTATAAACAATTGTGCTATCCAAAGATATCCTCTCTCTGCCTCCCCTCCTCCTTTGTATCCTGCTGTCTCCTCCCAACCTGTTATTTTAGCTCTTTTTTTGTTCACACATCTCTCCCTCCTTGTGTTCCTCTCTTCTGTTTGTCCTCATCCCTATATCCTTTCTTCCGTCCAAACCTTTCCGTCCCGTCCCCTGTGCTCGTCATCTCAGGGGGTTTGCAGCAGCAGGTGCTTGCAGGGCTTGACTCTGGATGGATTACAGGATCTCTTCAGACACGGCTAATGTTAGCACCAGCCTGGACCCACAGCCCAACACATAGAGAGAGACGGAGGAGAGAGAGAGAGAGAGAGAGAGAGGAGGGGTGGAAGGAGCGAGAGAAAGGGGTGTTGATGTAAAGAGAGAGAGAGGGATACAGAGAGAAAAGAGATTGTGTATGTGCTTCACAGGAGGCTGGTGAGGGGAGGATGACTCATAATAATGGTTGGAATGGAGTGAGTGGTTTGGTATCAAACACATGGAAACCATGCCATTACTTTGTTCCTGTCCCCCCTAAGTAAGGTGCCACCAGCTGTGTGCTTGTGTGTTTGTCTGTCCATCTGTCTGTCTGTGTTGCTTTCATCTAACAGGTCAATTTACATCGATTACATACCTTTGTATGAGCTCATACTGAACCAACAAAAGAACGAGGCTTACAAACAACTACAGTCAAACTGAATGCTGCACCAAGGCTATGGCAAGTGAAATATTTAACCTTGAGTTATGTGACTGCGATGCTCACACATAGTTCTTACATTGGTCTTTCTGGTGTTTAGAGCCTATTTGCTCTACTGCACACCCATATTTCAAAACTGTTTCAATGACAATGACCATCTGATAGCCAAAACAAGATTATACAAATGATTGAATATATTGTTGAATATAGGATTCCCTCCCTCACTCACCATGTTACAAATGGAGGATGCTTTCTAAGGTGAGCAGAGAGACAGGTGTTTGCAGTCTGCACACTTGCTCCTGAATCTCAATGCATCCTCCCACAGCCCCTCTCTCCCCTTGCATCTGCCACCGAAAAGTGCTGATCCAACAAAACATAATCCCTGAAATCCAAAACATCCTTCTTCCCTTTCCCCAACCCCTCCCTCTATTTATTTATAACACCTCACCCCCCTCTTCCTCCTATCATCTCTCTCAGATAGAAAGAGGGAAGCCAACTGAACAGTTGATCTATGGGACTCGCTTGAGTTTACTCAGAGAGAGGAGAGAAACTTACAGTCAACACTTCAAACCCTTTTCTTCCCCCTCTTTCCCTCCTTCAATCCTTCACTTGCATCCTTGAATCTCTCTCTCCTCTTCCACCCTCCTCTCCCCTGTGCCCCTCCGTCCTTGTGTTGTCATTTTTCTCTGTATTCCTTTAAAACACATTGAACTTTGCAGAGAATTAGAGACTACAGTGGTGTCATGAAGCCATGATGACACAATGAACAATACAGCTTGTTAAAGAAGCACCGCTCAAGCTCTTAACTGAACACAATACCTGAAATACAAGGACAAAGATGTTGGGTGAAAAAGCTGACTAAATGGTGAGCATGTTGAAAGGTGTGTATTAAGCCATTGTCATGTCTTACTGTTCAGCTCAGAGCAATACACACACACACACACACACACACACGCACGCACGCACGCACGCACGCACGCACGCACACACACACACACACACACACACACACACACACACACACACACACACACACACACACACACACACACACACACACACACACACACACACTGTCTATGGATCAACACTGCTCCTGCTCTTGCTGGGCACACACAAACACACACATGGACCCCTCCAATACCCCCCCCCACACACATACACACACACACCCCCCACACCACCATTGATCATCATCTCTGCCTCACACATGTTTGCAACAGAAACCTCCCCACCACCATTGAACCATTGAATTGCTCTGACAGATTCCCTGAAAAGGTCATTAACAGTATTTTAACAGTATTTCTTTTCCTAGAGCTGGTACACAATGACACACAGACGACTGAACACATGTGCCATCATCCCTCTGAGAAATACGAGTCTATAGAGGAAGCACAATGACAGAGTTGCCGGTCGATTCCCTCCATGCAGCAACTACAATGGGGTTATATGATTGAGCATTGAGCGATGGTTCTGATTCTAGAATGGCTGTCGGTTTGAAAAGGAATGAGGCATGAAGCAGTGTTTGTTGATATGACATTTAATTCTGCATCGCATACTGCAACCAAAACCTATTTCTGGATCAAAATAATGAAAGGGAGTGAGATATAACCTTTATGGTAGACGTGTACATATACACCCCCCAACCCCCCCGCACCAACTCCACAAGCCCTTCAAACCCGGGAGATTACATATACACCCCCAACCCCTCCCATCTCCTCAAATCCTTCAAACCCGGGAGATTATGCACACACTATCTACTCTATGAGTCACCAGAAAAACAATATCGCTTCAATTAGGTTAGTATAGACTAAAAGATTGTTCCATGAATGTAATTTGCTAGGGATGACTATCATTTAATTCCAAAGACGGAGGGGGGAAAGAAAATATTACTTATTTGCTTGATTGCAAATCCAGAAATCCAGGAGGAATCAAACCATTGTGCGGGTGTAAAATCCATAGTTTGAATAGGACTGTGTATTTTTCTGATGTCCTTATTTTCCTTGACCTGCTCCCAACATTATTATGCTTTGCTGATGTTATGTTGGTTGGTTTGTTGATCTACAGAAAGCATTTCTGATGACGCACTGTGTTATTTGAGTGCTAGATACCACAATAACTTCAACCATCCGTCTGGTTCAAGGATCTACTAACCCCCAGAGGAGATGGAGAGACAGATGGAGGGGAGGTTGAGACGAGGTGGACGAGAGGTAAATGGGAGGTGGAGCAGAGATGGAGGGGGCATTTCGATCCTGTAGAGCCCCACACGGAGTTGGCTATGTCCGGGAGAACGGGGGACATGGCTGTGAGACCGGGGATCGAGAGAGAGAGAGAGAGAGAGAGAGAGAGAGAGAGAGAGAGAGAGAGAGAGAGAGAGAGAGAGAGAGAGAGAGAGAGAGAGAGAGAGCAATAGAGAGGGCAACAGAGAAAGCCAGGGAGAGAAAAAGAGGGGGGAGAGAGAGAGTCTTTGGTAAGAACCAGCAACACCTGTTAAGTTTATGTGAACAGCTGTCCCCGTGGCAACTCCGGGGATTGGGATGATGCTGAGAGACTTGTGGGATCGAGTGCAGTTCCATTGTAAACATGCTACACTGTAAACCATCAAGGCATGCTTAACTCAAATACGTCTACTAAGATGTACTGAAAGTCAATGAAAAGTCATTGTTACTTAAAATGTTGATATAGTACTAACTCAAATCTAAATGTGAAATCACACCAACAATTTTTTTTATATAACGAATTAACTTTTTTTCCCCTGTTTTTAATATTTGTGTTTTTGCATGTATATTGAGTGATTGATTGATTAAATGTTATGCTACACAAAGAAGGAAAAAAATGACATTCTAAACTAATCCAATCACTACATTTTTGCAATCTTTACTGAAATGGTTGTTGCTGTTTAAATGGCTTAGGTATTCTCCCCCACTGTTTTTAATCCTGGCAGTCATTATGAATGCAGGTTGCGGGTAAACAGATTTCAGCTGTTGGATAGCGTAACGCTAGCTAGAGTCCAATAGGAATTACACATCACTTAAATACCTTACTCAAAAAAACTGCATTTGTATTACTCATATGAAGGTAGTACAGCTCACTTCGGCTATTTAAGTTTCTTCATTTTTTTTTTGATAATCGGTTTCTTCAAAATGTTTGAGTAGACAGAACGTATCTGGTTTTACAGTGTATGGAGGTGTTGCTTAGTTGAACATTCAGAACAGGCACAGCTCCAAACCCCCAAATCCCATCAAACCGCACTGAGTGCATCTGAGGCATTGTCTCAGTCCCAAATGGTACCTTATTCCCTAAAAAGTGCTCTGCTTTGACCAGGTCCCATATAGGGATATAAACTGAGCAAAAAAAAAGAAATGTCCATATTTCAGGACACTGCCTTTCAAAGATAATTCGTAAAAATCCAAATCATTCCACATATCTTCATTGTAAATGGTTTAAACACTGTTTCCCATGCTTTTTCAATGAACCATAAACAATGAATAAACATGCACCTGTGGAACAGTCGTTAAGACACTAACACCTTACAGATGGTAGGCAATTAAGGTCACAGTTATGAAAACTGGACACTAAAGAGGTCTTTCTACTGACTCTGAAAAACACCTAAAGAAAGATGCCCGGGTTCCAACTCATCTGCTTGAACGTGTCTTAGGCATGCTGCAAGGAGGCATGAGGACTGCAGACGTGGCCAGGGCAATAAATTGCAATGTCCTTACCTTGAGACGCCTAAGACAGCGCTACAGTAACAACACCTGCACAGGATCCGAATATCCGAACATCATACCTGTGGGATGATACAGGATGTACAACATTGTTGTACTGGATGGCAACAACAACTGGCCGAGTTACACCAGGAACGCACAAACCCTCCATAAGTGCTAAGACTGTCTGCAATAGGCTGAGAGGGGCTGGACTGAGGGCTTGTAGGCCCGTTGTAAGGCAGGTCCTCACCAGACATCACCGGCAACAATGTCACCTATGAGCACAAACTCACCATCGCTGGACCAGACAGACCTAGCAAAAAGTGCTGTTCACTGACTAGTCACGGTTTTGTCTCACTAGGGGTGATGGTCGGATTCGAGTTTATCGTCGAAGGAATGAGTGTTACACCAAGGCCTGTACTCTGGAGCGGGATTGATTTGGAGGTGGAGTGTCCATCATTGTGTAAGGCGGTGTGACACAGCATCATCGGACTGGGCTTGTTGTCATTGCAAGCAATCTCAGCTCTGTGCGTTACAGGGAAGTCTTCCTCCTCCCTCATGTTTTACCCTTCCTACAGGCTCATCCTGACATGACCCTCCAGCATGACAATGCCACCAGCAATACTGCTCGTTCTGTGAGTGATCTGCAAGAAAGGAATGTCAGTGTTCTGCCATGGCCAGCGAAGAGCCCGGATCTCAATCCCATTGAGCACATCTGGGACCTGTAGGATCGGAAGGTGAGGGCTAGGGCCATTCCCCCCAGAAATGTCCATGAACTTACAAGTGCCTTGGTGGAAGAGTGGGGTAACATCTCACAGCAAGAATTGGCACATCTGGTGCAGTCCATGAGGAGGAGATGCACTGCAGTACTTAATGCAGCTGGTGGCCACACCAGATGCTGACTGTTACTTTTGATTTTGACCCCCCCCCTTTGTTCACGGACACAATATTCAATTTATTTTAGTCACATGTCTTTGGAACTTGTTCAGTTTATGTCTCAGTTGTTGAACTTTGTTTTGTTCATACAAATATTAACACATTTGAAGTTGAATGCAGTTGACAGTGAGAAGATGTTTATATTTTTTGCTTAGTTTATATCAGGAATAGGGCTCCATTTGGGACGTAGTCATCTTCTTTGGAGGAACCTGTCACGGGATTCTTCTGTTGAAGGAGAGGCGGACCAAAACGCAGCTTGGTTATTTAGATACATCTTTAATAAAGATGAAAATAGAACAATATACAAAATCCAAGATACGTGACATATCAGACATATCAGTGTGGATGACGGATCACCATCTCAAGCTGAACTTCGGCAAGACGGAGCTGCTCTTCCTCCCGGGGAAGGACTGCCCGTTCCATGATCTCGCCATCACGGTTGACAACTCCATTGTGTCCTCCTCCCAGAGCGCTAAGAACCTTGGCGTGATCCTGGACAACACCCTGTCGTTCTCAACTAACATCAAGGCGGTGGCCCGTTCCTGTAGGTTCATGCTCTACAACATCCGCAGAGTACGACCCTGCCTCACACAGGAAGCGGCGCAGGTCCTAATCCAGGCACTTGTCATCTCCCGTCTGGATTACTGCAACTCGCTGTTGGCTGGGCTCCCTGCCTGTGCCATTAAACCCCTTCAACTCATCCAGAACGCCGCAGCCCGTCTAGTGTTCAACCTTCCCAAGTTCTCTCACGTCACCCCGCTCCTCCGCTCTCTCCATTGGCTTCCAGTTGAAGCTCGCATCCGCTACAAGACCATGGTGCTTGCCTACGGAGCTGTGAGGGGAACGGCACCTCAGTACCTCCAGGCTCTGATCAGGCCCTACACCCAAATAAGGGCACTGCGTTCATCCACCTCTGGCCTGCTCGCCTCCCTACCACTGAGGAAGTACAGTTCCCGCTCAGCCCAGTCAAAACTGTTCGCTGCTCTGGCTCCCCAATGGTGGAACAAACTCCCTCACGACGCCAGGACAGCGGAGTCAATCACCACCTTCCGGAGACACCTGAAACCCCACCTCTTTAAGGAATACCTAGGATAGGATAAAGTAATCCTTCTCACCCCCCCTCCCCCCTTAAAATATGTAGATGCACTATTGTAAAGTGGCTGTTCCACTGGATGTCATAAGGTGAATGCACCAATTTGTAAGTCGCTCTGGATAAGAGCGTCTGCTAAATGACTTAAATGTAATGTAAATGTACGTGAAAAACCGAAAACAGCCCTATCTGGTGTAACAAACACAAAGACAGGAACAATCACCCACAAATCCCAACACAAAACAGGCTACCTAAATATGGCTCCCAATCAGAGACAATGACTAACACCTGCCTCTAATTGAGAACCATATCAGGCCCAAACACAGAAACAAACAAACAAGACATCCAACATAGAATGCCCACTCAGATCACACCCTGACCAAACAAAACATAGAACATACAAAGCAAACTATGGTTAGGGTGTGACAGAACCAAAACTATCTAATAAAATACAGCTCTGTGGACATTGTTAGGAACTAATTACCACTCTATGACCATTCATGATATTTAATTTATCCGAAAGACTATTCTGAGGCAGCACATCTATAAGTGCTTAAAGCGGCAATAGGCAGGTGAAACAAGAACAACACCTTCTCCACCAATATTCCGTAAAAAAGTTGAGATATGAAGCTGGAGAAATGTAACCACTCTCAAATTCAAAGATAGAGCTATGGAGGCAAGGACTGACCATCTACATTATATCAACATTATAATTGTAACTATAGTATATTTGACGCTGAAAAGTGCTTGCATACATTTACTTTGTTTACAAACATTGGAGTAAAACCAAAACATTTTTTGAGTACAGCAGTGAACTAAGCTCATGAGGCATTATTAAGTTATAGTTGTCACGCCTTAGTCATTGTATTTTGTGTTTTCGTTATATATTTGGTCAGGCCAGGGTGTGACATGTGGTTTTGTTGTTGTATTTCGTATTGGGGTTTTTGTATTATTGGGATTGTGAATGATTAGGGGTGTGTCTAGTTAGGCTTGGCTGCCTGAGGCGATTCTCAATCAGAGTCAGGTGATTCTCGTTGTCTCGGATTGGGAACCGTATTTAGGTAGCCTGAGTTTCACTTTGTATTTTGTGGGTGATTGTTCCTGTCTTTGTGTAGTATTCACCAGATAGGCTGTAATAGGTTTCACTTTCCGTTTGTTGTTTTTGTATTGAGTTATTTCATGTATCGTTTTGTTTTCTTTCATTAAAGATCATGAGTAACAAACACGCTGCATTTCGGTCCGACTCTCTTTCTACAAACGAAGAACGCCGTTACAATAGTCTTCAAGAATCAATGGGTTCATATCTTTAATTTATATGTACAAAAATGGATGTAGCAAATGCAGACTTCTCCTTTAATGTGCGAACAAGGTGTCAGATCATTTCTACTAAATCGTATTGTCATTCCATTCCAGGATGAAGTTATACTAAATATCTTTGGCTGCTTAAAAAGTGCTGTCTAAAATCCATCTATTATCATTATTATGAGTAGTATTACAGTATTAATTATTTATACAATCACCTTTAATCAAGTGTTGTCAAGACAGGTATGAAATTAAATCACATCATTTTAATTATGTGTGGTAAGCACTCTGGTGTGAGGCAACGTTTCAGGCCTTTCAAACGGATCCAAACCCACACAGCCTAGTACCTGACTCAGAGCCCAGTGACAAACTGCACCGTAGCATAATAAGTCACTTGTCCTCTTGGGGATAATAATGAAGCTAACTGTGTTTTGTGTTTTGTGACCCAGGCCCCTGGTTCAGCAGGCTAATTGGCTGTTTGATATATTTTAGCACCTCTCATTGTTCTCTGAACTCCTGGAAAATTAAGATGTTAAACCCAGACTACCACACCGCCCACAGAGCCACTGACCCCTGCCAGTCTGCAGCTCACAGAAGCTCCACACATGGACCTAGCTTGGATACCTGGTAAGCACCACATAGTAATACATACAATAATAAATCACCTGTGATGCCCTGTGCTCTGTCTACACCAGAACAAACTATATCCACAAGGGAAAAGTATGGGTATTTGTATTGCCTGCATAGACAATAAAACGTGTTAACAGTTGTGACATTATCAGTTTTCTAGTGGTGGCAACTGCAACCCCTCTCTTACTATCTTATGCCACACCTTACTCTGAGTCACACTCAGTGACTCACCATCTTAACTTCCTCCCTTCCTTCCTCTCAATACTTCTCCCTCACTCTCACACAATCTCCTTTATAGTCTTTCATCTACGTTGTAAAAAATGTATAATGTAATTGTCCCAGTAAATTACTGTATAATCAACCGTAAACATATTCCATAAACTGAATACAGTAGATTACCATAAATTACATTGCATTGTGAGAAGAAATTACATGGTCAGGAAATATTTAATGTGTTCTGGACATTATCGTAAAAAATGCTAAGTAAAACACAGTAGCAGTTCACTTACTGTATTTGTTAACATTCTAAAACGAATGCCACATTAAAAGTGCACGAGCAACAAGATCAAAGCACATCCTCTGAAAAAAGAGAACATTTTTTCTAATTCTTTTTATCAAATTCAAATCAAATTTATTTATATAGCCCTTCGTACATCAGCTGATATCTCAAAGTGCTGTACAGAAACCCAGCCTAAAACCCCAAACAGCAAACAATGCAGGTGTAAAAGCATAAATGTAATATTTTATTCTTAGTTAGTTGGTACCTGTTTTGTTGTTTTATATTAATTATTTGTTTTGTTTCGCTGTTCCAAAGCGCATTAGTCATTTTTTTACATATATATAGATTTTTTTTAAATAGCGACCTGCGGTCCGCATCCTATCCACGGTCCGCCAGTTGAGTATGCTCTACTGCATGTAGATCTTTCAACGTAATATCTGTGTTTTTGATTGTTTTGATCCACAATTGTGATCCCTCCACAGCCTCATTGAGGATCTAGATACTTTTTTTAACCTCACTAGATTACAACCAAATTATTATAAAAGTACTATATTATGCATTGGATCACACGCAAAAAATACAACTTTATATGACCGTGTAGTTTACCTATAAAATGGTCTGACGGTGAAGTGTACATACTCGGTATTCATATCCCAAAAGAAATTCTCACTACAATATATTTGAATAAAAAGTTAACTCTTTAGTCATATCCCAGTTTACCGATTTGCTTATGGCCTTGCCTACACCTAGGTACTTGTTATATTTTTTGTTTATATAATTAAGGATAACATTTTACTTGAAATGGCAAGCCAGACTGCATACATGTAAGCAAGGTTGAAATTATTATGTTGGTTTAGAGGCCACATCAGGCCTTCAAGCAGAGTTTCAAAATTCTGAAAATTCCCAGTTTGTCCACAATTCCTTGTTGGAAGAATCTTGGAAATGGGAGGGAATTTTGGGAAAGCCACCTGAATTTTGGGGAACACTGGGCATTATAACTGGGATCATCGACTAGATTCAGCAGGGGACCTATTTGCTTACCTTTGTATACGATCATGTGTCATCATCGTCATCATCATCGTGTGTCTCTATTATACTTGGGAATAGATTTGCTTATTAAAAACAGCTTATTAAATTTTTTTTTTTTTTGTATTTTATGTCCAACAATGAAAATTCCTTCCAAAAACAAACAATATATATATGTTTATATATATAAAAACAAACAATATATATATGTTTATATATATATATTTTTTTTTATATATATTTTTTTTTTATTACAGTAACAGTATTGGATACTGTAAAATATGGTATGTACCGTTCTGTTCTCTTTTTTACAGTAACTTACTGTAAAAACAACAGGAGGTGTTTTACATTGTACCCATGTTACTACCTGTCTCCATCCCACTCTCTTTCTATTTAAATATATCTCTCTCTCTTACTCTCTATCATTCTCCCTTCACCCCTCTGAATTTCCTGCTGCCAATCCTATGTTATTCCTGACATCCCTACATACCTATGCCTTCTAATCCTGATCTGCTTGTGTTTAGCTAGTGTATAAAGCAATATAGATGACATGTTTTTATAGTAATTGTGTCATAGCATCTGATCTGTTTGTGAAAGAAAGTGCAGAGAAAAGAAATGCACAAAAGGGTGAAAACGTCTAGTCTGCTCCGTGCAGCATGAACTTGCAGCATGTGTGGTGACATGGCTTCTGCAGAAGTCAGTGCATTCATACTTCTTGCGCTGGAGTACTTGTGAAGGAAATTGTCAAGGAAATGAGTTTGTGTTTATACTGGACCTCCCGCCCTCACCTACTGTCAACCAACCATGTCAATGCTGAGCCCTCCGTGTGCGGAGCTCAATTTGGCCTCTGCTTGCCTCCAGAGGCTCCACAATTGCATCACAACCTCCATACGGAGTCTCCAACCACATTTACAGATTAAGCATGAATTGGCTCTTACAATTCACAAAGGGGTTCCTTGTTACAGTACTTATTACATACTTATTTTCCACCATAATTTGCAAATAAATTCATAAAAAATCCTACAATGTGATTTTCTGGATTTTTTTCCTCATTTTGTCTGACATAGTTGAAGTGTACTTATGATGAAAATTACAGGCCTCACTTATCTTTTTAAGAGGGAGAACTTGCACAATTGGTGGCTGACTAAATACTTTTTGCCCCACTGTATTTTAGTGATAATTTAAATGTAGGGTAGACAGCTCATTAGAATATTTTGAGGTGTGGTTTGCGCACAGCTCTTTTTGTGCAACTGTGAGTGAGAGTGTCCTTCCAGTTTATCTAATGTGTTGTGTTATTACATGTGTTATGGACATCACATGTGATATTGGCCATTAATACTGTCTTGTGAAAGGTTGATGTGTGACCTAGTGTCACTTGAAAATCACTGATTAAATCAGTCAGTTGATCTCAATTATCTCTTCATGGACTCCCAGTTGTTCCAGAGGTAGCTTAGTTAATTAAAGTTTAACACAATAGTAACACCTATGGAATTTTAACCATATAATAACAAACAATGTATGATTATTCAAAATGATCTATGCAGAACCTTTCTGACTCTCCATAAAGGTTCTATATAGCCCCAAAAAGATATGTAACCAAATTGTATGGTTCTTTATTGCACCAAAAAGGGTTCTGCTATGGTTACAAGCCAAAGAACGCCTATCTGGTACAATGTCGATTTTCTGTGTGTGTGTGTGTGTGTGCAAATTAGGCAAATTGGATAATTGCAATTAATTTGTTTATGTATATACTTGCATGTGAAGAGCGTATGTGTGTAGTATTTAATGTGTGAAATGATGCTTGTATATTGGCTTTGATCTTTTTTTGTACTGTCTATGTATTGTACATACATGTGTAATATGCTAATAGATCAGTGCGACTCCCCGTAGGGGCCTTATTCTTTATTCCGAGAGGATGTTCAATCAGTCAGGTGTGACACTGACTCACTCACAGTGGAGAGGGAAGAGAAGAGTCAGGAAGGAAGGATGTGCTTCAAATGGAGCTGCCACGCTGACAAGGCGTGTTTTTGTGCACATGCGGGTGAGTGTTTTGCTTTTAAAAGCCTCCCCTTTAAGTGTCAGCTAGGGGGAGGAGAGGAGGTGTTTATTGGTGGGTTAACCCTGGTGACCCTGCATTGAGATGACTGACTGACTGACTAACTGAGTGGCTTCCTGTGCTGTAGTCAATAGAGCAATAGGTGGAGAGGCTGGCTTCGAGGCTGGATAAGAGGCTAGATGAGCGGCTGGATGACAGCCTGGATGGGGGAATCTAAGTGTAACTTGTACACAAAGGGATACACAGGCTGGAGAGGGGCATTAATGGCATTAAGAAATGTGAACCGTGTTACCCAGTATGAAGATATAGTCCCACCTATTATGTCAAATGCTCTGCTGTGTAGGGATGGGGGTTAGAAATAATTTCACTATTCGAACAGTGTTTAGCATTTTTGTCATATCTGGATAATCTAAACGTGTTGTTTTTTTTTCTTACATTTTTAAGAGTCTGGCGAGCTATTGCTACAGCTGCGGAGGTACGATGTGTGTGAGATGGGAGCAAACAGACAGAGAGAGACACACCAAGGCAACTCTGCCACAGCCAAGACCAGCTAACTAGTAGCAGCCACATTATTATTTATCGTTCCAGATAAGAGTGCCTGTCTTGACTGGAGTAAGCCTAGAGAATATAGCTAGCTACCTAGCTAGCAGTAGCTGGCTAGGCTAATTAATTAAGGACACATGAAGTGCTTTCTCCCCAACCCCTATTCAGATAAAATAAAAGTCTACCTGTTGGTTGATCGTTGTATCTAACTTTAAATTCTGTCATTTTATTTAATATTGCATTGCATAGTGAACTCTCACTCCCCTTGCTACACATTGAGCCTCTGTGATACTTCGATTGTCCAACATATTGTCATTTAATTTAGAAAAAGCCTTTTCAGTGTACTGTCTCTCTTGTCTCTTGTGTTTATTAGAGTACAGTGCAATGGCCAGGCTCTTGATTATTGAAACCAGAGCTGATCGGGATCATATATCAATATGAATGGGACTCCTCTCTAAGATGTATGATCGCGTGAGAGTGCAATTTCTCCAGAAAAAGAAAAAGTGGAGCGAGTACAGGAGGACAAAGGGCTTTTGATTTGGGGCGAGGATGATCTATGCTGTAATTAACAAGAAAATGCTGTGCTTTGAGCTTTGTGAAGGTTGGGGAGAGAGAGAGAGAGAGAGAGAGAGAGAGAGAGAGAGAGAGAGAGAGAGAGAGAGAGAGATTTACATGAATTTAAGGACTCTCCTCTCATCTAATTTTCTCTCATCTTCTGTCCTATATCCTCTCCTCTCATCTCATGTCCTCTCCTCCCCTTTCCAACCATGCACCAGAACCATCTACACACCTGTCAGACAGTTGTCAGTTAGTCCAAAACAGAGGGTCGGATCAGATGGTGAAGACGGGACAAATGATCAATACATTAAAGTTTAACAGGCACGGTGTACGGACTGTCTCAGTGGATAAAATAGTCTGCTTAGATTGGTGACAGAGTGCTAGGTGTTTGGCTTTATAACACATCGGTAAAATGCCTCTGGGGATTTCCGTCTCCTCCACTTCCTGTCAGCCTCACACCTTTAATTTGACAGCTGTGTGTGAAGGTTTTTTTTCAGAATATGCTAATGTTCATGTTAAAAGATGTAGCATGGTAGCATGTCTGTCTGTCAGTGACAGTCAGTCTGTTTGTTCAGGTCTCTGTGGCCAGTTATCCGGAAGATAATGTAAATGATCTTCTTTAATTTTTCAAATGTAAATGATTGTGACATGGTACTGCAGTCTGTCCGACCGCCTACCCACCTGACCGCTTGCCTGTCTGTACGTAGCAGGGTTTGTCTTGGCATGAACAAGGGTGTCAGCTTTCACCATATCTATTCATTATGGCTATCGAAATGCTAGCTATTAAAATCAGATCCATCAGACCCAATAACAACATTAGAGGATTAGAAATCCAAGATCTAAAAACAAAGGTGTCCATGCATGCCGATGACTCAAGTTTTATAGTAAGTCCGAAAGCTAGATCCCTGCAATGTCTCATTGAAGATCTAGATACATTTTCTGTACTCTCTGGACTAAAACCTAATTATGATAACTGTGCAATATTAGGTATTGGATCTTTAAAAAATACAATTTTTACATTACCCTGCAATTTACCTATAAAATGGGCTGATGGTGAAGTAGACATACTTGGTATTCATATCACAAAAGATATAAATAAGCTCACCACAATGAATTTCAATAGAAAACTTGTAAAAATAGACAAGATCCTTTAACCACGGAGATGTAAATACCTGTCTATTTATGGAAAATTTGCCCTGATTGACTCTTTAGTCATATCTCAGTTTACTCACTTACTTATGGTGCTGCCTCCTCCTGATGATTCGTTTTCAAATCATATTGAGCTAAAAATATTTTTTGCTTTATCTGTGGCGGTAAACCAGACAAAATAAAGCGTGCCTTTCTATATAATGAATATGAATTGGGTGGGTTGAGATTATGAAATGTAAAAGCATTAAACCTATCTCTAAAAGCTTCACTTATTCAAAAGTTTTACTTGAACCCTAAATGGTTTTCAAGTGCATTACTAAGAAAAGCGCATCCATTGTTTAAAAATGGCCTTTTTGCCTTTGTGCAGATTGCCATGTCTAATTTTTGATTGATTGAAAATGATACTTTTTTTCAAAGTATCTCTCTATTTCAAACAAGCATTGCAGAGCTGGCTACAATTTCAATTTCATCTCCCTGAAAATATAGAACAAATATTATGGCTGAACTCAAATGTGCTGGTTGATAAAATACCTGGATTTATGGGGAAGATGTTTGAAAACGGTATTTTGTTCTTAAATTATATTGTAAATTGGAATGTTAGAGTTGTGTCCTTCATGGTGTTATCAGAATTGTACGGGAAGGTCTGCTCAATCCAAGAGTACAATCAATTGATTACAGCATTACCCAAAAAATGGAGGAGGCAGGTGGAAGCGGGAGGAGGTAGGGAAGTGGTCTGTCTGCCCAATATAAAGGATTAAAACTTACTGATTAATGCAAATATCATAAATAGAAACGTATACCAGTTTCCTTTGAGGACCAGGATGTTGACAACTGTGCCATACAGATCGCAAAAGAGTTTGGAAAAGATTTTTGATGTACCGATTCCATGAGTTGATATATAAAACAACGCAAGATTCAAGACTAGCAAAAATTATTATATAGAATTCTTGCCTCCAACAAAATGTTGAATATTTGGGGCATAAAATCATCAAAGCTCTGCATATTTTGAGTCAATACACAATTTGTTTTGGTATTGCCCTCAGGTAGCCTGTTTCTGGTCTCAGTTTGAGGAATGGCTGAAAATGCATGGCATTGATTTAAAATTGACCCTAGAAATAGTACTGTTAGGAGATCTAGAGAGACTGGGTCATTCAATTACTAATAAACGAATACGCTTAGTAAAAGTATTAATCTTCATCACTCAATCTGGATTATATCCGATTAGATAGATTGAAATTGTACGTTAAACATTACAGCATATTTGAAAGATACTGTATGTGTTGCGTAGAAACCCGAAGATCACCAGGCAATAATTGTGTATGATTTGCTCAGGTGTGTCGGCACACGTCATTGACAAAGCAACAAAACTAAGCTTGGTTAGTTACTTTTTCAATGGTTTAAAGCTGCAATATGTAACTTTTTGGGTGACGTAGAATTAACGTAGAAATGTGAATTATAAATCTGTCATTCTCATTGAAAGCAAGTCTAAGAAGCAGTAGATCTCTTACATTTGCGCTAAATCTATGCTTCCTGATCTTAAGTTTCGTTTTTGCATCTTTTACTTTTGGTTTTGTGCACCAGCTTCAAACAGCTGAAAATATTATAGTTTTGATTATAGAAAATGTATCAAATAGCGGTTTAGACTGTACAATGATTTTCCACACGATACAGTACAATGCATGTTTTGCCACAAACTGAAATTAGGCAAACTACTACATTTTTTTTGCAACCAGGAAATGGCAGAGCAATTTCTGCATATTTTACCTTTAACAAAATAATTTACCAAAAGATTTCATGAAAACTCACCTTTTCTATCCAACTTGAAGGAAAATTATTTTTAAAAAGTATTCCTCTGCGTCTTCTGTCCAACGAATGGAATGATATAATCAGACTGACATTTTGCAGCTGTTACTTAAAGAGGAAAGAACCCTTTTCTGAAATGCAAAGAAACATTGAAGGGCTCAAAGGGGTATTTTAGTCATGGTTCCACATAGAACCTTCACCCTTCCCAAAGAACTCCCGAGGAACCCTCCTGTTTAAGTGTGTATGCAGGCCTTTCTTTTTTTCCCTTTTTCCTTGTTTTGTTTTTCCATTACCGGTGAAAAAAAATTGCAGGTGCATGATAAGTGGAAATGTGCATGATTTCACCTTGCCCAAGAATGTTCTCTAATTGTCAGATGTAGATTGGCTCTGGCAGCCAAAAAAAGCCACCATCTAAATGTGAAAACGATGTGGTGACAAGTGTTTTTTAAACATCCTACTTTAGGCTGGAGGTGTCAATGTGTAGCTCACACATGCATAATCTATGAGCATATTTACTGTCTTACCTCAATTATCCATGAAATCTCCTGTTTGAAAGCGGCTAATTTCTGGAAGCTGTGTGCTGCCATTTTCCCTACATGTACGCCAATGTGGTCCAGCACCCTAGCAATTCGAGTTTCAGCCAGTGAGGTTCAGCACCTCACCATTCGAGTGACAGCTAGAAAGACGCACACACAGTAGAGCGAAAGGGAGAGCAATTACGTGCTGCACATACAGTGCATTCGGAAAGTAATCGATCACTTAGAATTTTTCCACTCAGGCCAAAGAGTTCAATGTTGGTTTCATCAGACCAGAGAATCTTGTTTCTCATGGTCTGAGAGACTTTAGGTGCCTTTTGGCAAACTTCAAACGGGCTGTCATGTGCCTTTTACTGAGGAGTGGCTTCAGTCTGGAGCTCTGTCAGAGTAACAATCGGGTTCTTGGTCACCTCCCTGACCAAAGCTCTTCTCCCCAGATTGCTCAGTTTGGCTGGGCAGCCAGCTCTAGGAAGAGTCTTTGTGGTTCCAAACTTCTTCCATTTGAGCATGATGGAGGCCATTGTGTTCTTGGGGACCTTCAATGCTGCGGAAATGTGTTGGTGCCCTTCCTCAGATCTGTGCCTTGACACAATCCTGTCTCTGAGCTCTACGGACAATTCCTTCCACCTCATGGCTTGGTTTTTGCTCTGACATGCACTATAAACTCTGTGACCTTTATATAGACAGGTCTGTGCCTTTCAAAATCATGTCCAATCAATTTCATTTACCACAGGTGGACTCCAACCGAGTTGTAGAAATATTTCAAGGATTTCAATGGAAACAGGATGCACCTGAGATCAATTTTGAGTCTCATAGCAAAGGGTCTGAATACTTATGTAAATAAGGTATTTCTGTAAAAAAAAAAAATACAAAAATGTGCAAACATTTCTAAAAAACTTTTTTTTTGATTTGTCATTGTGTGGTATTGTGTGTTTAATCCACCCTATAATAAGGTTGTAATGTAACAAAATGTGGAAAAAGTCAAGGGGTCTGAATAGTTTCCGAATGCACTGTATCGGCACATTTTTTATCGGGGCTCTTAACAACAGTTCCTCGAGAAGAAGATACCTTTATCAATAGCCGCTTAAGATAGATAGCGCCTATGAATGGGGTAGACATCACCATACACTGTTCCGATTGAAGATTGGAGGTTATTATTACCAAACAGTTGATAGAGAGAGACCGAGGGAGACACTGGGATTTCATTTAGACTGTTTTTACTGTGGCTATTTCAATTTTAGAGATCCACAAGTTTTCAGCTTGTGTACTCCAACTGGATTACGCATTTCCCATTGATAACACACTGGAGAGAAAAGCTAGATCCATATTGCAAATTTTACCTTACTGGCTGACACACACTGCTCAGAAACACTGATCCACTTCAAAGAGATAGTTTATCCTCGGAAAACTAAAGTTTGTCATGGTGGAAGTATTTTCCATTTATTTAGGATTGACGAGTGTAGATAAATGCTACTTAATACTGCAGTTAACATCTCACTTGATAAAAATTCACAAAAGGACACACACACACACAAACCTATCATCCAGCTATTCATGCAGCTTATTCAGTGGCTTCATCTATAATGGAGATTGATAGTGGCTATGTTACATGTTTCTGAATATGATGAGAAGAACCCCTTTAACCAACAAACACAGTTGCTTACCAACAGTCCTAATGATATGCTAATGTACCTCTTCATCTGTAGATAATATAAAAAATGTCTCTCCTCAAACCAAACTAGCTGAATGCCATTCTCTCTCCATCAGCTGAACTGTGTCCCAAATGGCACCCTGTTTCCAATATAGGGCACTACTTTTGACTAGGGCTCTGGTCAAAAGTAGTGCACTATAAAGGGAATAGTGTGCCATTTAGGATGTACTCTGGTTAGGAGGTTCTCTCTAATGGCATATCCCTCATTGAACTCGAAGCCAAGAGAGGAAATTAGCCCCAAATTCGTCCAAATAGCTCCCCGGCCAAAACGTGTTTTCCGGCTAATTGATGGAGGAGACTACTTATGAGTATCTGTTAGTCATAGTGCTGCGGAGTCCATAATGAAGATTTATGAGCACAACCAGGGCATCGCAAATGGCACCCTACTTTTGACCAGAGCTCTATGGTCCCTGGTCAAAAGTAGTGCACTACATAGGAAATAGGCTGCAAATTTGGCAGTTACCCAGGACCTTCGTAGCGTGCTGCTGGAGTTGATATTCAGTATCTGGCTGCTACAAACTGTTTGTGTTCACTTTATTCTGAAGTGGATGCAATACATGAATGGGCTCCAACTAGAGTGCTTAGGTGCCCTATATTGCCATTGCTACATGATATTTCAGGGATATAGACAATCATCTTTGCCATTATCTTTAAAGTACATTTCCAATGAGTACATATGCACATAATACCTCTCACATGGCTATGATTACTATTTGATCCTGCATTGTAGGATATCCCTATCTCCCTCTCTCTCAGTAGCAGGTATGAAGGTAAGACCCAGATGCAGACAATGTCAATTTAACAATGGTTTAATAACCATTGGTCAGGGCAGGCAGGGGTCAGTAAACCAGAGGTGGGTGAAGGTACAGGTCGGCAGGCAGGCTCAGGGTCAGGGTAGGCAGAGGTCAATAATCCAGAGGTGGGCGAAGGTACAGGTCGGCAGGCAGGCTCAGGGGCAGGCAGAGTGGTCAGGCAGGTGGGCTCAGAGTAAGGACAGACAAGGTTCAAAACCAGGCGGGTGAGAAAAAGAGAGACTGCGAAAAGCAGCAGCTGAGGCAAAAATGCTGGTTGACTTGACAAACAAGACGAACTGGCAACAGGCGAACAGAGAACACAGGTATAAATGGTATAAATGGGGAAGATGGGCGACACCTGGTTGTGGAGTGGAGACAATCATAAAGACAGGTGTAACGGGTCAGGGTGTAACACTCTGACACAATATTTTACTTCCCCATTAGCCCACATGCAAACCTGTCACCTCGAGGGCTGTTACGGTGACCACATTACCACCACAAAATGCAATTGAAATCAAATCAAACACTTCATGAGAGCCCGTAAGCCCATGTTGCGCAACATTTCTAACGGCTACGTAAATGCGTGAGAAAACAGAGTGATGGCTTTTTTGGTTACTACATGACTCCATATGTGTTATTTCATAGTTTTGATGTCTTCACTATTATTCTACAATATAGAAAAGAGTAAAAAATAAAGAAAAACACTTGAATGAGTAGGTGTTCTAAAACCTTTGACCGGTAGTGTATATTAGTAGACTATACAGTATGTAAACCAGATTAAATTGTGAAGAGTCTGATATGGGTGAGAATATTATCAAATGCTTGTCAAATTGTGAGTGAGAGACGGATGATACTGTATGTGCAGCCTGCACAAGAAACAACAGAGCTAATGCCTTTCCTGCCTTATAAACATTTTTCAAATCATCCTTAAGAGTCACATCATGCAGCCTTAGAACGTATAACAATTCTAAAGATATAGCCTAACGTCTGTATCACAGCTAAAGATACGTAAACAACTCTAAATGAAGCATATAGAATGACCTGTTTCTTTAATAGCTGCTTAACACAGAATAGCCGCAGAGGTCCTTTTCTATTCTATTCAGCTATGTTCAATTGCATTATTCTTACTACAAAATAATATAAAAGAATGCCACGGGAATTATAAGCAAATCTTGTCTGATAAATTAACGAGTGTAGCCCACAGCCATTATGGCATAGCCAGATCAGGGCTGTAAAGGAGGACTCACAATATGCTATTCTGTTCTTCTGAAATAGCTCAATTTTCTTCATATCATGTTTCTTCAAATCTGCCTTAAATAAATTATAAATGTAGATGTTCCAAAGGTGGCTTGTATGCTATGTGTAGAAGCCAGGAGATGCTAAAAGTGTTTATGTTAAATAACATTCAATTACTGTGACACCAGCATGACAATCACAAGCGGACAAAATTCTGACTCAAGGCTTACATTTTGAATTGATAAATCAGGCAAAGGCTCTCACATTCACACACTGTATGAGCCCCATCGAACATAGATAACACAGCCTAAGTGAAAAACTGTTGAAAATAGAATGTTTAAACAAATAGTTATGAACAGGCAAATTATTAATTTAATGTTTGAAAATTACAGATGGATTGTCAACCGTGCATCTGATTTAAGATTACTGTGCATTGCAAATTAATTAACCGGCTTAATTTAATATGATATATATCAGAAGCTGTGGACCATGGGAAACGTGTTAAAAAAATCCTCCTCATATTTCGGCTCCAGCGTACACATATTCATAATTGATTCACCTCAAACTCATTACAAGTCATGCTAAATTAATCATAAGCATCATTAGAAGCAGTATAATCATTCATGTGTGTGCCTGTATTATCTCCAAATCATATGTAAGGGCTCAAAAGTAGCTTTTATTTGCAATGCTGATGTGTGCTCCTGAGAGGGTCTTGTTGATGTGTTTATTCACTCCCATTCGTACCCAGAGGCTGTGGGCCTAATTGGTCCTTCCGTCCTGTGGGAAACTAGTGCACCATATAGGGGATAGGGTGCTTTTTGGGACACATCCTTATTATAATTCAATCCACCTAACTAACAGCCAGTCAGCATGGCAGCAGGGGAGGCAGAGCATGCGTCCCAAATTGCACCCTTTTCCCTATGTAGTGCACCCAGAAGGCTCTGGCCAAAAGGAGTCCACTATATAAGGAAATGGTTCCACTTGGGAAACATCCAGAGAGAGAGGAAGCTGGGTCTCCCACCCTTTTCTCAGCATTACTATTTAGCTTTGATTTACTCCAACACCTTCTGACCTCCGGTTACCCACAAGCCCCTTCTAATCAATATGTAAGACAAATGAGAGTAACCCTCGCTTGATCCCTTTAGGTTCTGCCCATTTGTGTAATTTGGTGTTTGTTTGCCTGTCTCCCTTAAATAATGATGAAATCTCAAGCTATACCTAGATGCCAATATAGCACTACAGACAATTCCCTCACGGGAAAGCCACATGATTAGACATGAGGAAAATCATATGATTTCAATGTGAAATTTCCATACATAGTATCTTCAATTTACATATTTTACTACATTGTGTAAGTTTATTTATACAGTAAATATTAGTCAACACGTCCTTACCTGGAATTTGAACTCACAACCTCCTGGATCAAAGCATTCAAATGTTTCTTTTAAGCCACTAAGTTCGTGTCAGCAACTGATTTCACTTCTTTGGACACTGTGTTAACTAACCTCCAGACGAGCTTCAATGCCATACAACTTTCCTTCCATGGCCTCTGATTGCTCTTAAATGCAAGTAAAATTAAATGCTCTTCAACCGATCGCTGCCCGCACCTGCCCTCCCGTCCAGCATCACTACTCTGGACGGTTCTGACTTAGAATATCTGGACAACTAGAAATACCTAGGTGTTTGGCTAGACTGTAAACTCTCCTTCCAGACTCACATTAAGCATCTCCAATCCAAAATTAAATCTAGAATTGGCTTCCTATTTCGCGCCAAAGCACCCTTCACTCATGCTGCCAAACATACCCTCATTTAACTGACCATCCCACCGTTCTCGATTTCTTTGATGTAATTTACAAAATAGCCTCCAACACTCTACTCAACAAATTGGATGCAGTCTATCACAGTGACATCCGTTTTGTCACCAAAGCACCATATACTACCCACCACTGTGACCTATATGCTCTAGTCGGCTGGCCCTCGCTTCATATTCGTCACCAAACCCACTGGCTCCAGGTCATCTACAAGTCTTTGCTAGGTAAAGCCCCACCTTATCTCAGCTCACTGGTCACCATAGCAGCACCCACCCATAACATGTGGTCCAGCAGGTATATATCACTGGTCAACAGCAAAGCCAATTCCTCCTTTAGCCGTTCTCTTCTGCCAATGACTGGAACGAACTGCAAAAATCACTGAAGCTGGAGACTCATATCTCCCTAACAAGCTTTAAGCACCAGCTCACAGTTCACTGCACCTGTACATAGCCCATCTGTAAATAGCCCATCCAACTACCTCATCCCCATACTGTATTTATTTATTTATCTTGCACATCTATCACTCCAGTGTTTAACTTCTTGGATATAGGGGGCGCTATTTTAATTTTTGGATGAAAAACGTTCCCGTTTTAAACAAGATATTTTGTCACGAAAAGATGCTCGACTATGCATATAATTGACAGCTTTGGAAAGAATACACTCTGACGTTTCCAAAACTGCAAAGATATTGTCTGTGAGTGCCACAGAACTGATGTTACAGAAAAAACCCAGATAAAAATCAAATCTGGAAGTGCCGCATTTTTTGAAACCGCCTCATGGCAATGACTCCTTATATGGCTGTGAAGGAGCTAGGAGTCAGCTTACGTTTTCCACGTTTTCCCCAAGGTGTCTGCAGCATTGTGACGTATTTGTAGGCATATCATTGGAAGATTGACCATAAGAGACTACATCTACCAGGTGGTCGCTTGGTGTCCTCCGTCGCAATTATTGCGTAATCTCCAGCTGCAGTATTTTTCCGTTTGCTTCTGATGAGAAGCCAACTGCCACCACTGATAGATTATCGAATAGATATGTGAAAAACACCTTGAGGATTGAATCTAAACAACGTTTGCCATGTTTCTGTCGATATTATGGAGCTAATTTGGAAAAAAGTTCGGCGTTGTAAGTGACTGCATTTTCTGGTCTTTTTCTTAGTCAAACGTGATGAACAAAACGGAGCTACCTAAATATGGTTCCCAATCAGAGACATTGACTAACACCTGCCTCTGATTGAGAACCATATCAGGCCAAACATAGAAATAGACAAACCAGACACACAACATAGAATGCCCACCCAGCTCACGTCCAGACCAACACTAAAACAAGGAAAACACATACGAACGATGGACAGAACGTGACAGAACCCCCCAAGGTGCGGACTCCGAACGCACAACCTGGGCATCTGTCCGCGGTGGCGGCTCTGGCGCTGGACGTGGACCCCACTCCATAATTGTCTTAGTCCACCTCCTTAGTGTCCCTTGAGTGGCGACCCACGCCGCTAACCTTGGCCTAGGAAACCTAACAACGGGCCCCACTGGACCGAGGGGAAGCTCGGGACCGAGGGGAAGCTCGGGAGTGAGAGGAAGCTCTGGAGTGAGAGGAAGCTCGGGAGTGAGAGGAAGCTCAGGCAGGTTGATGGATCTACCAGATCCTAGCTGGCTGGTGGTTCCGGCAGATCCTGGCTGACTGGCAGATCCTGGCTGACTGGCGGATCCTGGCTGACTAGTGGATCTGGCAGATCCTGGCTGACTGGCACTTCTGGCGGATCTTGGCTGACTGGTGGATCCTGGCAGACCGGCGGATCCTGGCTGAATGGCGGATCTAACTGATCCTGGCCGACTGGCAGATCCTGGCCGACTGGCAGATCCTGGCCGACTGGCAGATCTGGCGGATCTTGGCCAACTGGCAGATCCTGGCTGACTGGCAGATCCTGGCCGACTGTCAGTTCTGGCGGATCCTGGCTGACTGGTGGATCCTGGCAGACTGGCGGATCCTGGCTGACTGGCAGTTCTGGCGGATCCTGGCTGACTGGTAGTTCTGGCAGATACTGGCCGACTGGCGGATCCTGGCAGACTGGTGGATCCTGGCAGACTGGCGGATCCTGGCAGATCCTGGCAGACTGGCGGCACTGGCGGCGCTGGGCAGACTGGCGGCGCTGGGCAGACTGGCGGCGCTGGGCAGACTGGTAGCTCAGACGGCGCTGGGCAGACGGGTAGCTCAGACGGCGCTGGGCAGACTGGCGGCACTGGCGGCGCTGGGCAGACGGGTAGCTCAGACGGCGCTGGGCAGACTGGAGGCACTGGCGGCGCTGGACAGACTGGTAGCTCAGACGGCGCAGGGCAGACGGGTAGCTCAGACGGCGCTGGGCAGACTGGCGGCGCTGGGCAGACTGGCGGCACTGGCAGCGCTGGGCAGACTGGCGGCACTGGCGGCACTGGGCAGACTGGTAGCTCAGACGGCACTGGGCAGACTGGAGAAAAAGGCTCTGGCAGCACTGGACTGAGGAGCACTGGTGCCTCTGGAATGATGGGCTCTGGCGCCTCGGACATGAGGGGCGGTAGCTCTGACAGCGCCGGACAGGCGGGAGACTCTGGCTGCGCTGGAGAGGAGGAAGGCTCCGGCAGCGCTGGACAGGCGGGACGCACTGTAGGCCTGATGCGTGGTGCTGGCACTGGTATGCCGTGCATACTATGCCAAACCAACAGCTTTCTTTCTACTCTGTCCAATACATCCTCCACACTCTCAGACTCAGCACTCTGCTTCGCCGACAGCTCCAATTCCATCCATGGCTCCTTACGGTAAACAGGGGGAGTTGGTTCAGGTCTGACTCCTGACTCTGCCACACTCTCCCTGTGCCACCCCCCAATACATTTTTGGGGGTGCCTCTCGGGCTTCCAGCCGCTCTGCCGTGCTAGCTCCTCATAATGCCACCTCTCTAATTTCGCTGCCTCCAGCTCGGCTTTGGGGCGGCAATATTCCCCTGGCTCTGCCCAGGGTCCTTTTCCGTCAAGGATCTCCTCCCAAGTCCATTTATCCAAATAGTGCAGGCGAACGTGACAGACTGTATGTTTGTTTATTCCATGTGTAATTCTGTGTTGTTGTATGTGTCAAACTGCTTTGCATTATCTTGGCCACTTTGCAGTTGTAAATGAGAACTTGTTCTCAACTAGCCTACCTGGTTAAATAAAGGTGAAATAAAAAAATAAAAAAAATAAACACGTTGGACTTCAATGTAATTCTCAGCTTTATTAAAATACACTCAAGAAAAACTATTATAGTTATCATAGTGAATCAGGAGTGACATTACAACAGAATAATATGCCCCACCAACATTAGACAACTACAGAAAACCCTCAAATTGCTGAAATAAATAAAAGGATGAGAGAATAGTCAGAATAACTGACAACTAAAATAACAGTGCAGATGGCACTCTTTTGCTAAGTGCAGAGATGTATTAAAGTTACTGGATGTTTGCCACAGACTTTGGGAATGCTCAATTCAACAGACTTTGGATTTACATTTAAGTCATTTAGCAGACGCTCTTATCCAGAACCTCAATTGACATCCAGTGGGACAGTCACTTAACAATAGTGCATCTAAAAATGAGAGGGATCAAATCCTAGGTATTCCTTAAAGAGGTGGGGTTTCAGGTGTCTCCGGAAGGTGGTGATTGACTCCGCTGTCCTGGCGTCAGTTTGTTCCATTTACAGTTTTGACTGGGCTGAGCGGGAGCTGTACTTCCTCAGTGGTAGGGAGGCGAGCAGGCCAGTGCCCTTGTTTGGGTGTAGGGCCTGATCAGATAACACATGCACCATTTAATCTGTAACAAAATGTTCCAAAAATAAGTTTTCACATGTAAAATCCCAAGTGAAATCATTTGGTTCATTGCTCTTAAATTTGCAGTTGTTAACTGGGTCTTCCATGGGAGAAACCAACATCTTAGACCATTGTTTGAGGCAGCAGGTAGCATAGTGGTTAGCATTGGGACACTAACTGTAAAGGTTATGAGATCAAATCCCGAGCTGACAATGTAGGAATCTGTTGTTCTGCCCCGTAAAAAGTCAGTTAACTCCACTGTTCCCAGGCTGCCATTGTGAATAAGATTTTGTTTTTAACTGACTTGCATAATTAAATAAAGGTTCAAAAAAATAGACCAGCAGATGCTGGTTTTGAAGTTTGCAGACAGAGCTACCTCATCATGTGACCATGATCAACCAACTGAACTGTATTTTGTCAGTAAATATACAACAACGAACTGTATTCAGGAAGTACACAGAAATTATCATTCACATATTTGTAATACTGGAAAAATTAGAAACTGAAATTTGGTTTACTTTCTGATTTGACTGTAATTTAAATGGAATTGACCTAAACATTGGTTAGCCCCCACACCCATCACATCCTCTGAAATGACAGCAACCTAAATGTCCTGCTTCGCCACCAGATCTGTGGAGAAGGAGGCTGACCACGGATTTATTGGTAAGAATAGATTTCTGCAGTCTTCAAAAGGTTATCCGGAATCAAGTCAATAATTGTGTGATTATCTGACAACTCCAACAAAAGATAACAGTGCTCAGGGACGCTTGACATTCAGGCCTAGATTCAATCAGATCAAGCCTAAACACACAATAGCCAACACCCAAATACAGTAACGGAGTCGGAGATGTAACTACCTTAGAGCTGTCGAATCTGTCAATGGCTGCAAGTGTGGTCATTGTCACGAAGCCACACCCGTCCTACTCACGTTGGAAGTTCAGAACGAGAAAGTGGAGGTTATATAGAAAACAATAACACAAAAAATGGTTTTCTTTCACCCTTATCGAGGTGTATATTACATATCTCATTCCAGTGTTCCAATGTGTAAAAAAAACGCTTCATGGGATACCTCTTAATGCAGCTCCGTGGAGCCAATGGCAATTTATGCTTCACACATAATGATGGGAGACACTTGCAGATTTGACAGCTTAACGCAGTTCCACCTCCAACACCGACAAATCAACCACAATGCAGGTATCTGCTGGAATGGAGCTGATAAACTCTAGCCCTAAGTGTGCATGAAAGCTCTCGGGATTTGAACGTGCACACTTTTGGTCTGGAGTGCGTTAATGTAACAGCAGTGACACCAGATGGTTTGTTGTTACCAAGAACATACAAAAGTTTCGACACCTGCTCATCCAAGGGTTTTTCTTTATTTGTACTATTTTCTACATTGTAGAATGATAGTGAAGACTGTGGAAACTGTGAAATAACACATATGAAATCATGTAGTAACCAAAAAAGTGTTAAACAAATCCAAATATATTTTATATTTGAGAGTCTTCAAAAAGCCACCCTTTGCATTGATGAGAACTCTGCACACTCTTGGTGTTCTCTCAATCTATGCTTTTCCAACAGTCTTGAAGGAGTTCCCACATGTGCTGAGAACATGTTGGCTGCTTTTCCTTTACTGTGCCATCCAAGTCATCCAAAACCATCTCAATTGGGTTGAGGTCGGGTGATTGTGGAGGCCAGATCATCTGATGCAGCACTCCATCACTCTCCTTCTTGGTCAATTAGCCCTTACACAGTCTGGAGGTGTATTGGGTCATTGTCCTGTTGAAAAACAAATGATAGTTCCACTATGCGCAAACCAGATAGAATGGCGTATTGCTGCAGAATGCTGTGGTAGCCATGCTGGTTAAGTGTACCTTGAATTCTAAATAAATCACTGACAGTGTCACCAGCAAATAATTTTGCCTGTGCTTGATTTTTTTATTCTGAAAAACTCCCCAGTCCTTAACGATTACAAGCATACCCATAACATGATGCAGCCACCACTATGCTTGAAAATATGGAGAGTGGTACTCAGTAACATGTCATATTGGATTTTCCCCAAACATAACACTTTGTATTCTCATCAATGTAAATAAGAATTTGTTATTTAACTGACTTGCCTAGTTAAATAAAGGTTAAATCAAATATAAAAAAATAACATATAGGGTTCCTTCTTTCACTCTGTCATTTGTGTCCAACAAGGAAGTGCTGTTTTTCCTGAAAGCTCTCTGTTCCATTGGATGCCTTGCCTCCATTTAAAGGATATCAACCAGATTCCGTTTCCAATGGCTTCCTCAAGATGTGAACAGCCTTTTATTTTGAAAATGAGCGAAAAAGAACCCATCGCGTCAGTGGAAGGCTGGGTGCCAGCAGAGTTTTTCATATGCAACAGCCATTTTCTCTCTCTCACCTATGGAAGAAGCTACATTCCGGTTGTCATATTATTGATTATATATTGTAAAAACAACCTGAGGATTGATTATAAAAAACATTGGACATCTTTCTACGCACTTTACGGATACTATTTGGAATTTTCGTCTGCGATGTCGTGACCGCTCGAGCCTGTGGATTTCTGAACATAATGCGCCAAACAAATGGAGGTATTTTGGATATAAAGATAATCTTTATAGAACGAAAGGAACATTTATTGTGTAACTGGGAGTCTCGTGTGTGCAAACATCCGAAGATCATCAAAGCGATTTAATTTATTGCTTTTCTGACTTTCGTGACCAAGCTACTTGGCTGCTAGCTGTTTGTAATATTTTGTCTACTGAGAGAGATGGTCTTACATAAACGCTTGTTATGCTTTCACCAAAAAGCTTTATTCAAATCTGACACGCCAGGTGGATTGACAACAAGGTAAACTGTGTTTTGCTATATTGCACTTGTGATTTCATGAAAATGTAATATTTTTTGTAATTTAATTTGAATTTGGCGCTTTGCAATTGAGCGGATGTTGATGAAAATATTCCCGCTAACGGGATGGGTGCGTCAAGAGGTTAAACTCTGTAACTGTTTTAAAGTTCCCAATGGCCTCATGGTAAAATCCCTGAGCGGATTCCTTCCTCTCCGGCGACTGAGTTAGAAAGGACACCGGTAACTTTGTAGTGACTAGGCGTATTGATACACTATCCAATATATAATTAATAACTAAACGATATCATAACCGCCAGCGATAAAAGACAGTACTGTGCAGCCGTCTTCATCGACCTGGCCAAGGCTTTCGACTCTGTCAATCACCAACTACCAACTACTTCTCAGAGAGTTCAGTGTGTCAAATTGGATGGTCAGGCCTCTGGCAGGTCGCACAGGGTTCGAATCTCGGGCCGACACTTTTCTCTGTACCGTAAATATCAACCTTTTCGCTCTTGCTTGGTGATTCCCTGATCCACCTCTACGCAGACGACACCACTCTGTATACATCTGGCCCTTCTTTGGACACTGTGTTAACTGGAAACTCTCCTTCCAGACTCATATTAAACATTTCCAATTCAAAACTAAAACTAGAATCGGCTTCCTATTTGGCAACAAAGCCTCCTTCACTCACACCACCAAACATACCCTCGTAAAACTGACTATCCTACCGTCCTCGACTTCGGCGATGTCATTTACAAAATAGCCTCCAACACTCTACTCAGCAAACTGGATGCAGTCTATCACAATGCCATCCGTTTTGTCACCAAAGCCCCATATACCAACCAACACTGTGACCTGTATGCTCTCGTCGGCTTGCCCTCGCTACATGTTTGTCGCCAGACCCACTGCCTCCAGGTCTTTGCTAGGTAATGGTCCGCCTTATCTCAGTTCACTGGTCACGATAACAACACCCACCCGTAGCATGCGCTCCAGAAGGTATATCTCACTGGCCATCCCCAAAGCCAACACCTCCTTTGGCCGGCATTCCTTCCAGTTCTCTACTGCCAATGACTGGAACAAATTGTAAAAATGGCTGAAGTTGGAGACTATACTTTAACTTGTTATGGCTGCAATCCCCCTGTCGGGATAAGTGTAATCAACACCCGCAGAATAGCATAGTGCTACATACAATATATATTACTACAAATATTTATATTCATGAAATCACAAGTGCAGTATAGGAAAACACAGCTTAGCCTTTTGTTAATCCACCTGTCGTGTCAGATTTTGAAATTATACTTTACAACGAAAGCAGTCCAGGCGTTTGTGTAAGTTTATCGATCGCACAACAAAACATTAAGTACACTTAGCATCAGGAATCTTGGTCACGAAAATCAGAAAAGCAATCAAATTAATTGTTTACCTTTGATGATCTTCGGATGTTTTCACTCACGAGACTCCCAGTTACACAACAAATGTTCCTTTTGTTCCATAAAGATGATTTTTATATCCAAAATACCTCTGTTTGTTTGTCGCATTATGTTCAGAAATCCACAGGAAATAGCGGTCACGACCATGCAGACGAAAATTCCAAATAGTTTCCATAATGTCCACAGAAACATGTCAAATGTTTTTTATAATCAATCCTCAGGTTGTTTTTAAAATATATAATCGATAATATATCAACTGCAAATGTCTTTCACAGTAGGAGAGGGAAAAGCAATACCTATCCAAATATTTTGATAGTTTTGGAAACTTTAGAGTGTTTTCTATCCAATACTAATAATAATATGCATATATTAGCAACTGAGACCGAGGAGCTGGTCGTTTACAATGGGCACCTTTTCATCCAAGCTACTCAATCCTGCCCCTGCAGCCATAAAATGTTCAACAACAGCTATGTGAACAGCTGCAGCTGTACATAGCTGCAAAGTGGTAGGCCAAACAAGCTCCCAGAACAGGACCACGGAGTGCTGAAGCAAGTAACGCGTAAAAACCGTCTGTCCTCGGTTGCAACACTCACGGCAGAGTTCCAAATTGCCTCTGAAAGCAACTTCAGCACAATAACTGTTCGTCAGGAGCTTCATGAAATGGGTTTCCATGGCCGAACAGCTGCACACAGCCACACATAGGACTCCTTTAAGTATGATCTTTTTTTAAACTATTTGATAATATATTGAATTTGGCCTTTACTACTATAGCCCATAGAAACACATTGAATTGCACATTTGTGAATGGCAAAAAAGACAGTAAAATAATAAATCATAAGGAATAAGGTTTTGAAATGTCTGTCCGGAGATACAAGAAAGCTCAGTCAATACAGTATATAAACTCAGCAAAAAAATAAACGTCCCTTTATCAGGACCCTGTCTTTCAAAGATAATTCGTAAAAATCCAAATAACTACATAGATCTTTATTGTAAAGGGTTTAAACACTGTTTCCCATGCTTGTTCAATGAACCATAAATAATTAATGAACATGCAGCTGTGGAACGGTTATTAAGACACTTAACAGCTTACAGACGGTAGGCAATTAATTAAGGTCACAGTTATGAAATCTTTAGGAGACTACAGAGGCCTTTCTACTGACTCTGAGGGTCAGTCTGTTATATCTGGAGTATTTCTCGTTTCTTATCCGGTGTCTTGTGTGAATTTAAGTATGCTCTCTCGAATTTTCTCTCTCTCTCGGAGGATCTGAGTCTTAGGACCATGCCTCAGAACGACTTGGCCTGATGACTCCTTGCTGTCCCCAGTCCACCTGGCCGTGCTGCTGCTCCAGTTTCAACTGTTCTGCCTGCGGCAATGGAACCCTGAACTGTTCACCGGACGTGCTACCTGTCCCAGACCTGCTGTTTTCAACTCTCTAGAATCAGCAGGAGTGGTCGAGATACTATGAATGATCGGATATGAAAAGCCAACTGACATTTACTCCTGAGGTGCTGACCAGTTGCAACCTTGACAACCACTGTGATTATTATTATTTGACCCTCCTGGTCATGTATGAACATTTGAACATCTTGGCCATGTTCTGTTATACTCTCTACCCAGCACAGCCAGAAGAGGACAGGCCACCCCTCATAGCCTGGTTCCTCTCTTGGTTTCTTCCTAGGTTCTGGCCTTTCTAGGGAGTTTTTCCTAGCCACCGTGCTTTTACACCTGCATTGCTTGCTGTTTGGGGTTTTAGGCTGGATTTCTGTTTAGCACTTTGTGACATCAGCTGAGGTAAGAAGGGCTTAATAAATACATTTGATTGATAAATTGCAATGTCCATACTGTGAGACGCATAAGACAGCGCTACAGGGAGACAGGACGAACAGCTGATCGTCCTCGCAATGGCAGACCACATGTAGCCACACCTGCACAGGATCGGTACATCCGAACATCACACCTGCGGGACAGGTACAGGATGGCAACAACAACTGCACGAGTTACACCAGGAATGCACAATCCCTCCATCAGTGCTCAGACTGTCCGCAATAGGCTCAGAGAGGCTGGACTGAGGGTTTGTAGGTCTGTTGTAAGGCAGACATCACGATCTCAACGATACAGTGCACAAGACGATCCAGGACTAGACAATTATACTTCTGATTAGTTAATGGACTTGTTGATACAGGAACAAAATAATAAAGACAATGTAGGATCGTCAGGGTTGGGGCTTGTTGGAACTATATTATGTGACTGAGATGGTCCTGCACTGAGAGAGAAAGAGAGCGAGAGGGTGAGGGCTCATGTGCTGACAAAGAGCTCATGTGTTGACACCATTATCTTATCGATGACAGGTGTCTGCCCTTCGTCCATCAGTGCCTCCTGCCTCCCCTTCCCGAGGCTGACGAGGGGGGGGGGCAGATTTCGGGGCTCTATCTTGGCCAGTCAGCTGTAGATATTTCCTCAGCCTCCCTCGTTCTCTCTCTCCATCCTCCATCTTTGTCCTCATCTTGACACATCCATCCTGATTGCACTTCTAATGGTTCCCCTTCACAATACGTTCTAGCTGTAATGGAATTACACTTGAATGAACAGCCGTCCCTTTCTCTTCTATCTCGCTCGCTTCCATTTTCTCTCCCGCTCTTTCATTCTCTTGCACTCTCCCCCTCTTGCACTCTGTCGTTTATCTCACTGTTAACAACCACCCCCCCCCACACTCTTATGTTATTTTTTCTGTCTCACACTGTTTATGACTAACTTTCTCTCTTCCTGTCTCCACCTCAATCCATAGATACACGTCCTCCCCTCAATTTCATTTAGAGAGGAGACTGATTGCACAATAAACGCTCCACCACATCCCAGACTATTAAATAACAAGAAGACGGAAAACAGATCCTCAAACACAGCAGCGCAGGCTAACAATTCATTTTCATATGGTTGGAGTCAGAAGAGAGAAAAACGACTGGCACTACTATCAACTGCTCATAGCAACAGTGGGCATCATAAGCATTCACCAATCTTGGATTTTATTTTTTTTGTTGGTTGGTTTACAAAATGGGAAATGTATTCAATTGTGATTTGTTTTGTTGTTGTCATTGATCTACACAAAATACTCCATAATGTGATTACAAATTAATAAAAGTTTAATAACTAAAATATGGTAATTTTATAGGTATTCTCACTCCTTTGTTTAGGCAAGCCTAAATTAGTCCACGAGAAAAATGTATCCCCCATACATACAATATCTGCAAGGTCCCTCAGTCAAGTGTTGAATTTCAAGCACCGATTCAACTACAAAGACCATGAAGCCTCATGAAGAAGGGCAGGGATTGGTAGATGAGTAACGACCCTTATGGAACATCCACAAGTGAAACTTCATGTGAGTTATCACCACATGTGAAGTGTTCCAAAATGACATGGTCTCACATTTCTTGTGAAATAACATTTTACATGTACATATCACGTGGTTTTTCCAGCAAATCAGACACTGAATAGCTTAAACATAGTCACATTAATAATTATGCTGTGGATGATGTATTATTGACCTCCCAGATACAATAATGATACAGTCGTCCATCTGAAATGAACTGCAGGACAGGAAGGAAACAGCTTCAGAGTTTAATGGCTATGATGGGAGAAGACTGATGGATCACCAACATTGTAGTTACTCCACAATAATGACCTAAGTGACAATGTGAAAAAAGAATACAAATATATTAGAATCTACATTTTCCAAAACATGCAACAAGGCACTAAAGATATACTGCAAGAAAACATGGTAAAGGAATACACTTTTTGGCCTAAATGCAAAGCCTTATGTTTTGGGCAAATCCAACACAGCACATCACTGAGTAACTGCCTCCTTATTTTTTAGCATGGTGGTGGCTCCATCATAGTATAGGTATTCTTGACATCAGCAAAGATTTAAGAAAAACTATATATAAAATAATTGGGATGGAGCTTAAGCACAGGCCAAATCCTAGAGGAAAACAGGCATGGTTGATTTTACACATAACTATCCTCTTCCTCCTATCCTCCTCCTCCTCCTTTCCCTCTCCATGAGGAAATGTTGTTTGTAATGATTCTCTTTGTGCATCATCACTCTGTTATTTCTCTTTTTTCCCTTTCTTTCTTTCTTTCTTTCTTTCTTTCTTTCTTTCTTTCTTTCTTTCTTTCTTTCTCTCCCTCGCTCTGTTTAGTGGCACAGCCTGGTCTCATAGACTAGACATAACATAGTAAAATTAGTATGATATATTGCGTTTGGTATTGTTACATGAGACAGATGGTTACTTAAGCCAAAAATGAAACTTGTAACATATGGTTAGTTTTTGCATATTCGCAACAGTCAGCCCGGGTCAGTCAAGGAAAGCTCATGAGTATAAGCTCCCCGCCTACTCACCGTGTCCTTACATATTTCATTGTATCAGCCACGAGAAATACATTTATTGTCAGAATGACTACTCAAGACATTTACATTTACATTTAAGTCATTTAGCAGATGCTCTTATCCAGAGCAAGACCTTTAAGAAATTACACATTCACATCAATTAAAGATCTGAAGCTTTCAGAAAGCCTTGGTTTCCCATCACTAGCTAGCACATGGTGTCCCTAGCTAGCTAGTTACTTTTGTATATACAGTGCCTTCTGAAAGTATTCAGACCCCTTGACCTTTATAGCCTTATTATAACATTTATTATTTTGGAAGATGTTTGGATACCCGGCCAAACTGAGAAATCGGGGGAGAAGGGCCTTTGTCAAGTAGGTGACCAAGAACTCCATACTTCCTCTGTGGTGATGGGAGAATCTTCCAGAAGGACAATCATCTCTGCAGCACTCCACCAATCAGACGTTTATGGTAGTAGCCAGACGGAAGCCACTCAGCTGTAAAAGGCACACTCTTGTAACTTCGCTTAAAGGTATATTTGTCCATCAGCGCTGTGGGATTAAAAGCTTCTCAGGTCCCTTCTTCACAGTTCCAAAAATAGTTGTTTTTTAAGTGAAAATCCAGACAGTAAGATGGCAGTCCATTATCACTTCTTAAAATGGTGTTAATGGAAATATCCAAACCACTGCAAATGATTTAAGTTACAGTGTAATGTTACACTCATTTGTTAGAACAATTTTTTTTGCAGGTGTATATATACTGAGATCATGTGACAGATCATGTAAAACTTAGATTACACAGGGGTGGTGTCACGTTCTGACCTTTATTTCCTTTGTTTTGTATTTATTTAGTATGGTCAGTGCGTGAGTTGGGTGGGCAGTCTATGTTTGTTTTTCTAGGTTTTGGGTATTTCTATGTTTCGGCCTAGTATGGTTCTCAATCAGAGGCAGGTGTCATTAGTTGTCTCTGATTGAGAATCATACTTAGGTAGCCTGGGTTTCACTGTGTGTTTGTAGGTGATTGTTCCTGTCTCTGTGTTTGCACCAGATAGGACTGTTTAGGTTTGTGTGCATTTATTGTTTTGTTTTCATGTCTAGTTCCTTTATTAAAGAACATGAATAACCACCACGCTGCATTTTGGACCGCTTCTCCTTGACCACAGGAAAACCCTTAGAGGTGGACTTTATTTCACTAATTATGTGACTTCTGAAGGTAATTGGTTACACCATATCTTATTTAGGTGCTTCATAGGGAGTGAATACATATGCAAGCAACACTTTTCTGTTTTAGTTTCTTTAAATTTCACTTCACCAATTTGGACTATTTTGTGTATGTCCATTACATGAAATCCATATAAAAATCCATTTAAATTACAGATTGTAATGCAACAAAATAGGAAAAACGCCAAGGGGCGTGAATACTTTTGCAAGGCACTGTATAAGATGAGTAAAGAGAATATGTAAACATTATTGAAGTGGCTAGTGTTCCATTATTAAAGTGGTCAGTGATTTTAAAGTCTAAGTATTGAGCAGCAGCCTCTAAGGTGCAGGTTTATGTAACCTGGTGGAAGCCGCCTAGTGATAGCTATTAAACAGTCTTCATTTCTTTTTTATTTAACCTTTATTTAACTAGGAAAGTCTAATGGCCTTGAGATAGAAGCTGTTTTTCAGTCTCTCGGTCCCAGCTTTGATGCACCTGTACTGACATCACCTTCTGGATGATAGCAGGGTGAACAGGCAGTGATTTGGGTCGTTATTGTCTTTGATCTTTTTGGCCTTCCTGTGACATCGGGTGCTGTAGGTGTCCTGGAGGGCAGGTAGTTTGCCCCCTGTGATGTGTTGAGTGAGAGGCTATTTTCCTGACACAACACTCCCAGTGCCATCTCCTTCTCCCTGTAGGCTGTCTCGTCATTGTTGGTAATCAGGCCTACTACTGTTATGTCGTCTGCAAACTTAATGATTGAGTTGGCGTGCGTGGGAGTACAGGACAGGGCTGAGCACACACCCTTGTGGGGCCCATGTGTTGTGGATCAGCACAGTGGAGGTCTTGTTTTTGGTCTCATCGTAGACTTTGATCTGAAGACATTCTTGTGATTTTGCTTTTGTAAATGTTTGTAGGCTTATGTAGCCAAATTGTATCTATGATAGTAAGCTATCCATTTATGTTTTTTGTATGCTATTTTAATATATGAGAATTAACCAATGATATCAGGCCATCATTGACACAATATAAATGAGTCACCCTGCAGTGTCTGTTGTTATACCCTGATGAAGACAGCTCGTCTGTCGAAACGTTGGACATTATATTTTTGCACCTGAGCTTCTAGGGTGTGTGGCTCTCCTTTATTTTTCAAGAGGTCTTGTTTCCTACCTTCACTACCTGGGGGGTGATCCTTCACGAATTTCGTAACCTAGTTGCACAGGGCAGGGTTCAGACCCCGGGCCCCAAGCTTAATGATGAGCTTGTAAATTCTATAGGTGTCGTCTGGAAAAAACATGTCCGGAGAGAGCTCGACCAAAACATCCGGTGAACCGGTTAGACCAAGAATCAAAGCTGAATCAAATGACAAGACTCTAGACAATGTGTGGAAGCTGTAGGCGCTGAAACCTCGGTCTCATGTAATTCGGTTCACTTAAATGCAACTTTTCTGCTTGTCAGTTTTTATTGAATCCTGCCATCTATCCATCAGGGTTTCTGGTTAGGGATAGGTATGCGTCTGGAAAAAACATTAAACTTCCTCAAAACAATTCTATGCGCTTCCACTAAATGTGGCAACTAATATGTGGTTTTCGGTTTGCAGAACAATTCCAGATATTCTGCTGAGAGAAACTTGGAAGTAGCGCAAGGATATTTATTTCCATTTTCAGTGATCAGGTTTTCCTGCGCTTTTCGATGAAACTCACGTTCTGGTATAGTCACAGCCGTGATTTAACCAGTTTTATAAACGTCTGAGTGTTTTCTATCCACACATACTAATCATATGTATATACTATATTCCTGGCATGAGTAGCAGGGCGCTGAAATGTTGCGCGATTTTTAACAGAATGTTCGAAAAATTAGGGGGTAGGAGGAAGAGGTTAAGCAGTTCAAGCTTCTGCAAAGGAACACAGAAGACACACCTCCTTAACAAGGACACAATCATGAAATAATAAGACACATCTGTCCAATTAAAGTCTCTAGGGTGGTCTCAGCCGCCCTCTGCCTCCCTCTAGGAGCGGCTTCGCCCCGGAGCCACGAAGACCACCACGTAGTTGTTTGAAGTCTCTAACAAGACCCGAACCAGGATGTCCTGGGCAGGCACCCACGCCGCTCCTCGGGACCATAGCCATCCCAGTCCACCAGGTACTGCAGGGTCCCTCGAACCCGACGAGCCCATGTAGGCTGGGCGGCCTATCCACAAGTTGAGGGGGCGGAGGAGCAGGTGTGGGGGGATTGAATCGACTGGTCCATACCAGCTTGAGGCGGGAGACATGAATGGATGGACTGACCCTCATGGACCTTGGAAGTTGGAGGCGATAGGTAACCGGGTTGATGTGACTCAGGTGGTTCTCCCTTTAAAAGTTGCGTCATACTGCAGCACAGCTTGTGGGGTGCCGCAGAATTCTATGGCATGTTATTTAAGTATCAGCCATTGCTGCCATTAATGCTAGTTAGTGCTAGTTTCACCACCAGAGGGCATTTTAATAAGCATTTGACTGTCTTTAAAATTGTCTGTACTAGAGAACACCTATTTTTGTAAGAATATAGTACATGGGATTGATTTTAAGAATGTTGCTTAATTAGTTTGATTAATATCATGGTGTTTCTTTTCCAGGAAAACGGTACATCATACATCTGACAGACAGTCTGATTCAGTAACAATTAACAAGGATTAGATGGAGGCAGATGTTATAGGAAGTGCCATGGGAGTATAGGTAAGGGAAAGGTGGGAAGTATCTGGGTAACTACAGCACCTTTAATTTAGTGAGAATTTTTTTGAGAATTAGAAACAGAGAAAAAGTTTTGTTAACATGGGGGGTTGGGGGGGATGAAACGGCCGTTGGTGGAAGAAGGTGGGGACCAAGGTGCAGCGTGGTATGTGTTCATATTATTCATTCGAAACTGAACACTAAATACAAAATAACAAAAGGAATAACCGAAACAGTTCTGACAGGTGATACAAACACTCAACACAAAACAACAACCCACAAAAACCCAGTGGGAAAAAGCTACCTAAGTATGGTTCTCAATCAGAGACAATAGACAGTTGCCTCTGAGTACCACACCTGGCCAAACAACAAAGAAATCCATAACATAGACAATGAACATAGAATGCCCCCTCCTAGTCACAGGGGAGCAGTGACTGGATTTCAAAATTGGCTCTGTACAACGTAACCGGTCGGGAGTCAGCTACTAAGTGACTGCGAGTGAAGGGAAAAATAATCCTGACATTTCCACACCGTAAATGTAAACTAACCAATACCCAAACAGAGATTCCGTGAAAATAAAATCTCATTGATTTTATCAAGACCAGTCCCCATGCTTGTCTCAGTGTGAAATGGTGATGAAATAGTTGACCACACATGGGTGGGCCATTGCTTCAAATCCTATTATAACAATTAAATGACTTTGGGTGTTCCAGTAAGCGACCATGTGTTGCCTTCACTAGCTCACTTTATTCTTAAAAGAACTCCAACACAGAGAAGAGAAAGGAGCCTTAAATAATTAAACAATAAAGCGATTGACTTCACAAATGCATTTGATTGTTTTTAATATTGGCCCTCAAGCAAAACACAGCATCTACCGTGGTATTTCCATTTCAAGCGAGACCATTCAAGCCATCGACTCACTGATGGTTGAAGATTATCGATCGGCAAAGGTAATCTGGAATCTGCTGGCATCACCGCACAACATCAACATCACTCTAATCACAGTCAGAAGAGAGTTGAAGAAACTGCAGTGGACTTATGGATCTGTAAGACATATATATATACACTACCGTTCAAACGTCTGGGGTCACTTAGAAATGTCCTTGTTTTTTAAAGAAAGCACATTTGTTGTCCATTAAAATTACATCAAATTGATCAGAAAAACGGCGTAGACATTGTTAATGTTGTAAATGACTATTGTAGCTGGAAACAGCAGATCTTTTATGGAATATCTTACATAGGCCTACAGAGACTCATTATCAGCAACCACCACTCCTGTGTTTCAATGTCACATTGTCTTAGCTAATGCAAATTTATAATTTTAAAAGGCTAAATGATCATTATAAAACCCTTTTGCAATTATACTAGGACAGCTGAAAACTGTTGTTCTGCTGCACATGTGAGAACTACGTCTGCAAAGTCCATGCACACACACGTGCATGCTGTCCTACATGTGCTAATTAGAGTTGATCGTTATATGTTCTTCACGTTTTTGTTTTGTATCCATTATCTTACTTTATTCTTATTTATTGTTGATGTTTATACACCTTGTTGGTGGGGGAAAAGTTTTTAATAAATGGGAGAAGACAATTTTGTATTTGAATTCCTCATTGTACAGTATATAAGAATATATCACTATGTTGCCAAAAAGTTCAAGTGCTATCTTTCGCTAAAAATGTATGTTTACACCTATGCAGTACCTATAGCAATAATAATAATAATAATAATATTTTTAAATAATAATAATGAACCTCTACTTTAGTAAAGCAAACAATTGTATTGTAATAAAAACAGGGGTGTCCACTGATTATATGCAGTCTTTCTGTATTGTGAAGAGGGAAAACCCAGATATTCAAAGTTTGTGATGAATGACAATTTGCTTCTTCATGCAAAATATATTTGGGTTTTAAAATTCAATTAAGCTGCTTTATTTGAGGTGTTTAGTGAAAGCGGGTCATTTTTGACCCTTTGAACAAGGGGAGTATATAGAATGTTAAGACTACACAAGGGTTAATCAGCACAACAGTTTTCAGCTGTCCTAGCATATTTGCAAAAGGGTTTTCTAATGATCAATTATCCTTTTAAAATGATAAACTTGGATTAGCTAACACAATATGACATTGGAACACATTAGTAATGGGCCTCTGTACGCCATTGTAGATATTCCCAAAAAATATCTGCTAATTCAATGGACAAAAAATGTGTTTTTCTTTCAAGAAACAAGGACATTTCTAAGTGACCCCAAACTTTTGAACGGTAAAATAGAGTAAGATGTTTTCGTGGTCAAAAAGTTGTATTCCTATTACCATCCAGTGTAGTGAGAGCGGCTTTATCGCAATGCTATGTCATACCGACAGAATGTCTGCCTGCTTGAAAGGCAATATCTCAGATGCACATGAAACCATTACATTTCCCCGGGAATCGATAAAGCATCACCCAGAGATGCCCAAAAACTATAAAGGATTCAATATGGGTGAATCTTTCCTTTAACTGCAGCGTACAAGGGACCCATGCTATGACCTATGCAATGTCCTCTTGTAAAAATAAAACCGCAAATGCATCCCTCCATCACTCCCCCAACATCCCACTACTGTCAACAGCAGTAACATCACACACATTCACCCACTACAATACAACACCACAGCACAACAGGTTCAAACAAGGAAACAAACACACTTTATGTCCACCGGAGGCCAAATGTTAATCGTTCTGTTGCCGTGACTAAAACAGGGCCTGGTTTCACACAGTCACAGTGTTAAGCTGCTGTTATTACCAGCCCTCTATTAGAATGTACTAAGATTCTGGCACAGGGCACAAAGGACTGGCACCAACCCGCCGCTTAATGAGTTGGGCCCTATCGCTGGCCTCAGCCAAACCATAATCTCCTCTTACCATAACTGAATAAAAACAGCACAAATGTTCTTATCAGAAGGGAACAGCAGACGATTCCCCAAAACACCCACTGATCTGCCACACACACAAACACACACACACACACCCAAGTAAACATGTGTGCATGCATGCACAGGCAGACATACACACAAAAACACAAGCAACCACAGGACTGCTCTTAATTGATGTTTCCTGACCAGCAGCTGCAGATCACTCATTTTGGTGCTATGTCAGCCTTCATTCATTGGAATATTAGTTTGCTTGTTTGTCTTATTTAGGTTTGATTTGATTTCCCGATACAGGGCGTTGGAGGGGGCTTAAGCAGCAGAAATGGCCTGTGAGACGGCAGTTGCGTGGCGGTAGTCTGGTGGTTTCCTGAGACTGACTGAAACTAGACAGTGTTGTGAACTGTGAAGGTTGGTGGGAGTCTCACTAATAACTGTATAATTGGGGAAGATCAAAGACATATAACTATAGTCTCACACACATGACTTTTCGGGACACACCGATTTCAGTCAAACACTCAGACAATAGTGTGAAAACACACACATGAATGCACACGCACAAACACGTATGCATGCACGTGCGCACACACACTCTTTTACTCTTTCTCGCTCCCTCTCTTGCTTCCCAACTTTTCATTTACTTCCCATTTACATCAAAACCTCATTCTCAAAAACAATCCAGTGAAAGTAATTTGTTAATCAGCTTTCTCTCTCAAGCGTTTTTTTTTTTCTCTACTTGGCAATTCCATTTTTTGAGTTTGGCCCCTGGAGCAATTATTAGTCTCATGTTAAAAGCTACTTCTCTTTCTTGACATTCACAGAATATTGCTTATTTGGGGTTGGAGGAGGCACACCCGTCCTTTAGATGGGATAATTGGCTTATCCTCCTGGAATGAATATGATATGAGAGAACAGTTCTGTAATTGACTGAACATAGTGAGGACACCGGCCCCCCTATATCACACACGCAAACACACAAAAAAACACGCCCCTTGACAACACACATACACACCCCTTGACATATATATTTGTGACAAAGTGTTGCTGAGCTCTTTCACGCCCTACACAGACGACTATGTTAATAAATGGCCAGCAGGGGTTGTGGGCTGTAGCGGTGGGGGTGGCAGAAGAAGGGGAGGGAATGGAATGGAGACAAAGCAGATGTTTTTTCCCCACCACATTTCATTAGCAGAATTATGTGGTTTAGAGTCATGCAATCTGGTCACATGTTCATGCATTATGACACATTCTCTTCCCTCTTGCTCTGTGTTATTATAACATAACTAGATGGTAGTTTTACATTAAGTAAAGCTGCGGGGCTTTATTTAGCTCTTTAAAAGTTTGAGGTAGTGGAGAGAGAGAGAAGTGTAAATACGGTGTGTTCGGAAAGGAAGTCAATTGTATGTATTTTTCTTTTACCTTGGCAGATCTACCACCAGTCCAACTATTTAATCATCATATAAGCATGCCATCCTCGTATAAAAACAACAAAAAAGTGATTTTTGGAAGTTCTTTTGGGTGATGCAGCCCCTGATTGTGAACAACTTTCTAAAAATGTCATATGTCGAATTCATTAATAACCTACCAATGAAGAACTGTAAGCGGAACCCGAGAATGGCTTAACATTGAAAACCTTCTGAATGGTGCAGAAGGGAGTCTGAGGATGCCTCCTCTTGTTTTGACAAATCCTAGAAGGAAACATGCAGATTTAGAGACCGACACTAAGTGATAATTGGAATGCAACATAGGCTAAGTAATACTATTACATTCAGTTCCATTCTACTATGATTATTAATTAACTTTTTCAGTAGCAGTAGGAATACATCCACATTGTTGGAAATAGGAGAACAAAAGCTTTCCAGACAGAGATTAAATATTTTGAGGCTGCAGGCCAAAGGTTGACCAGAAGGGTGTGCGTCTCCTAAGCCCTTCACTTGCTCTACATGGGCTTGCAGTCCAGAGTGTCCAGAGTCTGAATGCAGCCTGGACACAGAGGAGAGAACAGCACATACACAATTATGAAGGACATTGGCCACTGGAAAGCTTCGATTATTCTCTTCAATGCATGTTAATAGCAGTCTCATGGTTTGGAGGTAGAAGTTGTTAAGAAGCCTTGTGGTAACCTTCTTTTTTTATTTTTCTGCTGTTCAGGTGTAAACAGTATTGGATTTGGGCGTGCACTTTCAGAGTTAAAATGTATATCCAGCTGGACATTGTAGAAAGTGTTGTGAAATACCCACGTGCAGGAAATTGTAGTAACGTTATTCAGCAAAAAAAAGATGTTCACTTGTTCACGTTGTTGAACGACATCGAGAACAGAAGCGCAGTGAAAGCCAACGTTGACCAAGGACAACCAAGGTAAATAAATAGTAAGATATTAATGTAGTTCATATTTTGAATTGAATTTGTTTTGATAATCGGTGGATTTCATGTGACAACTCAGTGCAAATGAGGCGCCATGTGGGACCATCTCCTTCTTGGTCCCAGCCTGTCTTTAGCAACATAGCTAGCTAACGTTAGCTAAGGACTAAGTTAAGTGACACAGCTGGAATTTAGCTGGTTTACACAAGCAGTAGCTAGCTAGTTGCATTTTGAGAGTTATTATTTTCAATTGATTTATTATTTAGCTAACAATGTAACAGACGCAAAAGGCATGCTAATTGTTTCCATAGCAGGATAAGCCAGTTGTCTGACAGTGGTTGTTAATGTTAGGCTAGCCAGCTTACATTGGTTACCCAACTGTCAGCTAACTTTTTGATGGCTAGCGAAGTGGTAGATGTCGAGATCCCGAAGCAAGAGGTACAGGAACCAACTGTGGTTACTATAGATGATGATATACCCCCCATAGATGGTAAGTATTGCTTGATTCATCATCATTTTTGGTTTCAGTAGAAACAACAAAACAATTATTTTGGGGAGAAAATTAAATATCTGACACGACCAAAGCACCAGACTCTGTTGGGTGTTTGATATTGATTATGTGACGAGTCTGCAATACATATACTGCAAAGTGCTAGCTAGTAACGTAAACTCACTCACTTTCGCCTTGGTCCATACAATTGATCTTATTTTTGCGCCCAAACAACTTAATACTTCCAGATCAACTGTAATATTAATATCAATGTAAAGCACTATTTCTCCCCTTTCCAACGAAATTAATGACGAGACCTTCAAGATGCCCATCTCTGCATAATTCAAGAAGGCAATGAGCTCCGTCGGGTCTTTTTTTAAATGGCGGGTGGGGAGCGAAGGCTACGAAGTGATCTTGAAAGGGGGAAATATGTTGTGTGAAGAAACAGTTTTTTTCACCCGATTAGTCCAACTAATCAACTTTAAAATGTTAATAAAACATAAAGAGTTTACGTAATATCTCATCGAATACCTGTTTGAAGGTTTGTGTCGAATTTGAAGAGGGATTTAGGGCTGCGCTAACATTAGCTTCACAAGTGAACTGCAGCTGTTCCGGCTTTTGAGTGTCATGATGGCTCGCAGTAATGACGTGCAAAAAAAATGCAATTGGCACCCTAGTCATGAAATATTACTTTAATATTAGCAATAATTATATTAGTTTAGACAAAAATAATGAATAATGAAGTTGTCTTACAAGTGTATATGGTTAAGCATGATTTTAATCTGCGAGAGAAGGGCTACCCCTGATGGAAAGAGGCTGATCATTATGAGCATGATCATTATGTTTATTATAAGCTGAACACTGAAGCAAAAAAGTGGAACAAAACGCAACAGTTCTGTCTGTTACTCAAACAAAACAGAAAACAACTACCCACAAACACTGGTGGGAACAGGATACCTAAGTATGGTTCTCAATCAGGGACAACGATAGACCGCTGCCTCTGATTGGGAACCACACCAGGCCAAACACAGAAATTGAAAACATAGAACAAAACAGAGAATGCCCACCCCAACTCATGCCCTGACCAAACCAAAATAGAGACATAAAAAAGGAACTAGGGTCAGGATGTGACACAATACAGTACTTGACCAAAACGTATGTATCCTGCTTAAATATTGTTCTAAATAGGATCACTATCTATATAACATGTAAGCTAAAATAAGTGTGAAGAGAAATCACATGTAGAGAGAAGCTAGCTGCTATAACGCCGTTCTTCGTTTGTAGAAAGAGAGTCGGACCGAAATGCAGCGTAGTGGTTACTCATGTCTTTAATGAAGAGATCGCGATACATGAAATAACTTATACATATACAAAAACAACAAACGGAACGTGAAACCTATTACAGCCTATCTGGTGAAACTACACAGAGACAGGAACAATCACCCACGAAATACAAAGCGAAACCAGGCTACCTAAATACGGTTCCCAATCAGAGACAACGAGAATCACCTGACTCTGATTGAGAACCGCCTCAGGCAGCCAATACAATAACATAAATCCATGTCACACCCTGGCCTGACCAAATATATAACGACAACACAAAATACAATGATCAAGGCGTGACAGCTGCAAAACAGCTCTTAACAGGCAGGCTTGGCAAGCGGGGGAATACATGTCATTGAGTTAACTCAGAATTAAAACATAACCGACAGAAAATACTAAAAGATAAACGTCTTAGAAACTATTTGTACTTACAGGCAATGCTTTACGGGGGCTTAACAAGATTGATGGCAGAAGTTAAACCACAGTATTACGTCGCTATTTTACAACAATGAGGCTGAACTACATTTACATTTACATTTACATTTAAGTCATTTAGCAGACGCTCTTATCCAGAGCGACTTACAAATTGGTGCATTCACCTTATGACATCCAGTGGGACAGTCACTTAACAATAGTGCATCTAAAACTTAGGGGGGGTGGGGTGAGAGGGATTACTTAACCTATCCTAGGTATTCCTTAAAGAGGTGGGGTTTCAGGTGTCTCCGGAAGGTGGTGATTGACTCCGCTGTCCTGGCGTCGTGAGGGAGTTTGTTCCACCATTGGGGGGCCAGGGCAGCGAACAGTTTTGACTGGGCTGAGCGGGAGCTGTACTTCCTCAGTGGTAGGGAGGCGAGCAGGCCAGAGGTGGATGAACGCAGTGCCCTTGTTTGGGTGTAGGGCCTGATCAGAGCCTGGAGGTACTGAGGTGCCGTTCCCCTCACAGCTCCGTAGGCAAGCACCATGGTCTTGTAGCGGATGCGAGCTTCAACTGGAAGCCAGTGGAGAGAACGGAGGAGCGGGGTGACGTGAGAGAACTTGGGAAGGTTGAACACCAGACGGGCTGCGGCGTTCTGGATGAGTTGAAGGGGTTTAATGGCACAGGCAGGGAGCCCAGCCAACAGCGAGTTGCAGTAATCCAGATGGGAGATGACAAGTGCCTGGATTAGGACCTGCGCCGCTTCCTGTGTGAGGCAGGGTCGTACTCTGCGGATGTTGTAGAGCATGAACCTACAGGAACGGGCCACCGCCTTGATGTTAGTTGAGAACGACAGGGTGTTGTCCAGGATCACGCCAAGGTTCTTGGCGCTCTGGGAGGAGGACACAATGGAGTTGTCGACCGTGATGGCGAGATCAAGGAACGGGCAGTCCTTCCCCGGGAGGAAGAGCAGCTCCGTCTTGCCGAGGTTCAGCTTGAGGTGGTGATCCGTCATCCACACTGATATGTCTGCCAGACATGCAGAGATGCGATTCGCCACCTGGTCATCAGAAGGGGGAAAGGAGAAGATTAATTGTGTGTCGTCTGCATAGCAATGATAAGAGAGACCATGTGAGGTTATGACAGAGCCAAGTGACTTGGTGTATAGCGAGAATAGGAGAGGGCCAAGAACAGAGCCCTGGGGGACACCAGTGGTGAGAGCGCGTGGTGAGGAGACAGATTCTCGCCACGCCACCTGGTAGGAGCGACCTGTCAGGTAGGATGCAATCCAAGCGTGGGCCGTGCCGGAGATGCCCAACTCGGAGAGGGTGGAGAGGAGGATCTGATGGTTCACAGTATCGAAGGCAGCCGATAGATCTAGAAGGATGAGAGCAGAGGAGAGAGAGTTAGCTTTAGCAGTGCGGAGCGCCTCCGTGATACAGAGGAGAGCAGTCTCAGTTGAATGACTAGTCTTGAAACCTGACTGATTTGGATCAAGAAGGTCATTCAGAGAGAGATAGCGGGAGAGCTGGCCAAGGACGGCACGTTCAAGAGTTTTGGAGAGAAAAGAAAGAAGGGATACTGGTCTGTAATTGTTGACATCGGAGGGATCGAGTGTAGGTTTTTTCAGAAGGGGTGCAACTCTCGCTCTCTTGAAGACGGAAGGGACGTAGCCAGCGGTCAGGGATAAGTTGATGAGCGAGGTGAGGTAAGGGAGAAGGTCTCCGGAAATGGTCTGGAGAAGAGAGGAGGGGATAGGGTCAAGCGGGCAGGTTGTTGGGCGGCCGGCCGTCAAAAGACGCGAGATTTCATCTGGAGAGAGAGGGGAGAAAGAGGTCAGAGCACAGGGTAGGGCAGTGTGAGCAGAACCAGCGGTGTCGTTTGACTTAGCAAACGAGGATCGGATGTCGTCGACCTTCTTTTCAAAATGGTTGACGAAGTCATCTGCAGAGAGGGGGAGGGGGGAGGGGGCGGAGGATTCAGGAGGGAGGAGAAGGTGGCAAAGAGCTTCCTAGGGTTAGAGGCAGATGCTTGGAATTTAGCGTGGTAGAAAGTGGCTTTAGCAGCAGAGACAGAGGAGGAAAATGTAGAGAGGAGGGAGTGAAAGGATGCCAGGTCCGCAGGGAGGCGAGTTTTCCTCCATTTCCGCTCGGCTGCCCGGAGCCCTGTTCTGTGAGCTCGCAATGAGTCATCGAGCCACGGAGCGAGAGGGGAGGACCGAGCCGGCCTGGAGGATAGGGGACATAGAGAGTCAAGGGATGCAGAGAGGGAGGAGAGGAGGGTTGAGGAGGCAGAATCAGGAGATAGGTGGGAGAAGGTTTGAGCGGAGGGAAGAGATGATAGGATGGAAGAGGAGAGAGTAGCGGGGGAGAGAGAGCGAAGGTTGGGACGGCGCGATACCATCCGAGTAGGGGCAGTGTGGGAGGTGTTGGATGAGAGCGAGAGGGAAAAGGATACAAGGCAGTGGTCGGAGACTTGGAGGGGAGTTGCAGTGAGGTTAGTGGAAGAACAGCATCTAGTAAAGATGAGGTCGAGCGTATTGCCTGCCTTGTGAGTAGGGGGAAGGTGAGAGGGTGAGGTCAAAAGAGGAGAGGAGTGGAAAGAAGGAGGCAGAGAGGAAAGAGTCAAAGGTAGACGTGGGGAGGTTAAAGTCGCCCAGAACTGTGAGAGGTGAGCCGTCCTCAGGAAAGGAGCTTATCAAGGCATCAAGCTCATTGATGAACTCTCCGAGGGAACCTGGAGGGCGATAAATGATAAGGATGTTAAGCTTGAAAGGGCTAGTAACTGTGACAGCATGGAATTCAAAGGAGGCGATAGACAGATGGGTAAGGGGAGAAAGAGAGAATGACCACTTGGGAGAGATGAGGATCCCGGTGCCACCACCCCGCTGACCAGACGCTCTCGGGGTGTGCGAGAACACATGGGCGGACGAAGAGAGAGCAGTAGGAGTAGCAGTGTTGTCTGTGGTGATCCATGTTTCCGTCAGTGCCAAGAAGTCGAGGGACTGGAGGGAGGCATAGGCTGAGATGAACTCTGCCTTGTTGACCGCAGATTGGCAGTTCCAGAGGCTACCGGAGACCTGGAACTCCACGTGGGTCGTGCGCGCTGGGACCACCAGAGTAGGGTGGCCGCGGCCACGCGGTGTGGAGCGTTTGTATGGTCTGTGCAGAGAGGAGAGAACAGGGATAAACAGACACATAGTTGACAGGCTACAGAAGAGGCTACGCTAATGCAAAGGAGATTGGAATGACAAGTGGACTACACGTCTCGAATGTTCAGAAAGTTAAGCTACGTAGCAAGAATCTTATTGACTAAAATGATTAAAATGATACAGTACTGCTGAAGTAGGCCAGCTGGCAGTGGGTGCGTTGTTGACACTACACTAATCAAGTCGTTCCGTTGAGTGTAATAGTTTCTGCAGTGTTGCTATTCGGGGCTAGCAGGCTAGCTAGCAGTGTTGTTTACGTTACGTTGCGTTAAAAGAACGACAATAGATGGCTAGCGAACCTAGAAAATCGCTCTAGACTACACAATTATCTTTGATACAAAGACGGCTATGTAGCTAGCTAAGTAGCTAGCTACGATCAAACAAATCAAACCGTTGTACTGTAATGAAATGAAGTGAAAAAGTGATACAACCTGTGAATGCGACCGGGTAGTTGAGTTCTATACAGAAGACGTTGGCTAGCGTTGGCTAGCTGTTGGCTAGCTAGCAGAGTTGGCTAGCTAGCAGAGTCACCTACGTTAAGGACGACAAATAGCTGGCTAGCTAACCTCGGTAAATTAAGATAATCACTCTAAGACTACACACTCTAAACCTAAACAACACAATTATCTTGGATACGATGATACGATGATACGAAGACAGCAAAGACAGCTATGTAGGTAGCTAACACTAAACTAATCAAGTCGTTCAGTTGAGTGTAATAGTAATAGTTTCTCAGTGCAGCTAATCAGTGGACGTTAGCTAGCTGGCTAGTGAAGACTACGTTAGGACGGCGAAATACGATAATTACGCAATTATCTTTGATACAAAGACGGCTATGTAGCTAGCTGAGAAGAAATTGCTAAGATAAGACAAATCAAACCGTTGTGATATAATGAAATATAATGAAAAAGTTATACTACCCGTTGGAGCGACGTGCAGATGCGACCACTCGCTCCAACCGGAACCGGAAAAAAACATCATTTTCTATTTCCTGTTTTACCACCAACAAATAAGTAGCACAGCATAGCACATGTTAGCTGCAGCTACACCAAACAGCCCAATTAAAAGGCGTTTGGCCCAAAAAATAGAAGGCAGAATGACTTGTACCCATTTCACACCAAGAACTAGAGTTTTACCCTTTATATTTGAAGTTGGTTTAACCCGTGTCAGACCCATTCATACTAAACCTATGACACAGGTAATAAACATGCATGGCAGTTCATGGAAAATATTGGTTCTTCACAAAAGTAGTGCTGTTGCACTTGGACATTACTGACTACGGGTCAATGAACACAAATCGACCCATGCAGACTAACGGCTCACCCATGTTGTACACGTGTTATTAGGCAGGCCCTAAATCCCTCTTGATTGTTTGTGTTTTGAATATTGTGGAGGAACGAATGGTTATCCGACCTGTTTGTGTGTATCACAGATTTGTGCATAAACTATAAAAAGGGCAGGCCGGTTCACGGCCTAGAGGTTGGGAATCACTGCTGTAACCAATGATCTGTTGGCTGACATTAGCCTGAAGGTTCTCTTTGTTTCTCCCTTTAGGACAAGGGGGTCAGACTCCCTCCTTAGGACAACCAAGTCCTGCCTCATATGTTGGTCAGTGTGTTTGCATTGTTCAATAACATCTTTAAACAATTGTTCTGTAGAATACCTTTATAACTTTGTGACCGATGCCCTTTGTTATATTTTTAGTGTTCCTCTGGTCATACAACTGAAAAGATGAAAATTGAGATGCTGAAGATCAAGATGGAGGCTTTATAAGAAGAGTGGGACTTCCTCCACAAAACGTTTAACCAGTTGTATGTCAGTAGTCTGTCTCCATATATCGCTGAAAGCAAGAACACTCGTTATTCTGCATACTTAATACTGTATGTGTATTCCTCTTCCACCCACTTCCTGCGCTCCTTATCTACTTTAAAAACCGATTAAACTATTATCACAAATTAAACTGTATTCAGTCCAGGGTTACATGCTACTTCCAACTATAACTTTTCTTCCTGATACTACTTTTACTTTTTATGCTACAGACCTTTATATACCCCAAAAGCTCCCATGGTGTCACGGGATTCTTCCTGGGAAGGAGAGGCGGACCAAAATGCAGCATGGTTATTTTTGTACATCTTTAATAAAGATGAAAATACAACAATCTACAAAACAAGAACCGTGAAAAACCGAAACAGTCCTTTCCGGTGCAACAAACACAAAGACAGGAACAATCACCCACAAAACCCAACACAAAACAGGCTACCTAAATATGGCTCCCAATCAGAGACAATGACTAACACCTGCCTCTGATTGAGAACCATATCAGGCCCAAACACAGAAACAGACAAACAAGACATCCAACATAGAATGCCCACTCAGATCACACCCTGAACATACAAAGCAAACTATTGTGACACATGGACTCCTATTCAATTTCCTAAACTTTCCAAACTGGCCATTGTTACGTCTGCTGAGTTTTCTCTCTTCTCATTTCAAAGTAAAACAGCTCCTGAGTACTTTAAGGTCCGCTTAACTCCCACTTTGACACCAATTGTTTTCTTTCTTTCTTTAACTACCCTAAATACTCTGACTGCCCCAAATACTCTAAATACCCCAACCACTAATGAACAGAATTCTATGGGAGATATGCTTTTAATTCGGCACATGCTCATTGTTTAAGCAAGAGACTCCATTAATCTTTCCAGAGCTTTTAAGTGTCTTTAAAATTAAAATAATAATACGAATAATTAGCCCCATTAACATAATCGTTGAGGATATTGGATCGTTAGGTATAGGAATTTATTAAATCTTATCAATACCAAACAGTAGCATGTGTGTGAGTGCCAGTGAGTGGGAAATGGAGGGATTCAATTCTATGTTTTGATACCCTTATTATTACCTTAACACAGATCATGGGGAAAAATGACTTGTTTAACAGCTTGTGGCGGGTCGTTATCGGGCTGCATGCGCCGCACAGTCAGGCTCAGCAATGATTACATTACGTGTAACTGGAAAAGTGTTTTTCTGTAACATATCTCTCCCTTTATGTTTCAGGGTGTGCGAGTCAGACAATAGCGCCGATTTTTTTCAAGCTCAGACAGCTCCTCACCCACTGACAGTGAGATGAATAAAAGAATAAGCCGAAGAAGGAAAAACGACTAAAAAAGGAAATGGCTCAATGCCGAGGTTTTGTCATGACACTGCACAAATGTAAATAATGGATTCATTGGCGTCAATGAATGTTTAAAGGCAAGCCAGCACAGTCAAGCTGTCATATGGCATGTATATTTATGGAACACTAACGAAAAAAGTTTCAATTTAAAGTCCTACCATAGAATAGAAATTCAAAGATAATTGGCCACGCCCACGGAAAATCCCGAGGTCACGTAGGAAAGGCCTGATGATTGTAAGGGGCACAAAAGAGGCCAGCTCCCTCTCTCTGCAAGGAAAATTACTATGTTTTACAACTAAGGTCATACGTCTTTGAATTGCTGTCAGCGATTTCAACAAAAGCATATAATAGGCTGCATACATGTCAGTGCATACAGATCCTACTGTTTATGTCAACACATATTCCTGTTCATTTACTAAAATCAGTTTGAAGTGCAACTAGCTCTCTCCTGCACAGGATAGCGGGCAAAGATGGTAAACTCTGAGCCAGCATGAGTTTTCCTTGTTTCGTTGCTTGGGTTACCCTCCTGTCATAAAATAGAGCATTATGGGTAGAGTTCTGAAACAAGGTCCAGATGCAGTAGAAACCTTATGGACAATCTAAATTTGACCTATAAAACACAAAAATAAATGTGTACTTGTGGAAAATTTTAACAGCTTAGGGGTTCTGTAAGACATTGTTACTTTTGTGGATATTTTAGAGTGGAACCTTGTCTCCAAGGACAAGTTTAAGGCATAATGCACACGGGCTGTTGTCACTTTAAGGCTTAAATGCACCAACTGGACGGTTGGCTGACTGCTCCTCACTTCACATAGAGCAGACGAGAGCTAACAACAAAATCAAACACACAGCCCTAACGTTGATCTATCACATCTTTTAACAGCTTGTTCTACGCCTGTGCACAAGTGGAGCCAGTTGGCAGGTTACATTACTACTACCACCCGGTTTTCCAACACCTTAATTAAGGTTACTCTACACAATTTAGGGCCCAAAAGCCCCCTGGCAAAAGCCACATGGCATATTTTATTTAGCTTAAAGTATAAAATGAAGAAATTACCTTAGTAGGGCTTAGTAACTACTTAGTATTAGTTACTAGATAGTAATTATGCTATTAAAAAATGTTTTGTTTAATTGCAATTTCAACTATGTAATTACATGGTAATTAAGAAATAAGGCACTGGGAGTGGGAGGGGTATATTGCCAATATGCCACATCTAAGGGCTGTTCTCATGCATGACACAACGCAGAGTGCCTGGATACCCTCTTCCCTACCGGTGTGATTACTACTTGAGGGTTTAGAGCTTGAGGTAGTCACCTCATACAAGTGTTTGGGAGTATGGCTTGATGGTGCACTGTCCTTCTCTCTCTGGGCGTGAACCCAGAGTCTCTGGTGGCACAGCTGGCGCTGCAGTACAGCGCCCTTAACCACAGCGCACCCGGGAGGCAAAGAATTAGTTCATAACTGACTTGCCTAGTTAAAAAAAGGTTAAATAAATAAAAAATATTGTCCGTAAACCACAAAACCCTGAGGTGCCTTATTGCTATTATAAACTGGTTACCAACATAATTAAAGCAGCAAAAATAAATATTTTGTCACACCCGTGGTCTGATATACCATGGCTGTCTGCCAATCAGCATTACCAAGGTGGAACAAGGAATGGGGAGGGAGGACTTAGGGGGAAGCGCCCTGTAATAATCTGTCAGACTGTATTTACATTGCAATTACTATTTACCTACATTGTTGTTACTAAGAACATTACTATGTAGTTACAATATTTAATATCAACTTCAGGATAAGTAATATCATGTTTTCTAATTAAACATACGCAGTCATTCTGTATACATGGAAGTCGATTTGGTTTTGTATCTTAAGCTTTATTTGAGTTATAGAAGAAGGAAAAATATACATATGTATGTTTAGAATAAATGCTATTGTGTTCAGATTTCAGCAAGCACATTAATACATTGATTTGTGTTGTGTATGTTAATGTGTATGTTAATTGACAAAAACCCCGTACGACATAGCAAAAAGGTACAAGAAGGTCTTTGCGACCTACAAAAAAAGTGAAGCATCTCCACTGCTGATTGCCACTCTGGCAGAGATCATGCTCGTGGCGCCGGAGTTCCTTTGTTCACAGCCAGCATTTGACAGCTCTAAAGAGACGCTCAACCAATAAGCAAGAAGGCTCCCCAAAAATGCAAAAGCAGAGATGAGCGACGCTATAAAAGAGAAGAGGTGTAATGAACTGCTCCCTATCACTTATAAGTTAAAATAAGCACTGATTTTGCACACTTATTCACACACACACACACACACACACACACACACACACACACACACACACACACACACACACACACACACACACACACACACACACACACACACACACACACACACACACACACACACACACACACACACACACACACACACACACTAGGTAGAGATAACGTGAGAGAAAGAATAAAGATGCAAGGACACTTTATGAGGAACTGTCGGATTCCGCGGTTCTCGATCCTGCATCTCAGTGGAGGCACATTGCATATCCTCCTGAGGGTCCAACTGAGGGAGTTTCCACTACAGGCCTGTACCCCCCAGGCTCCCTCTCACATCAGGCCTCAAGGGTGTCTGAGACCCCCCCACTCCCCTGGAGGGCTTCTATTAATGATGTGTGTCCTCTGTCCCCTATCTCCAATCGGTCTTCAAGGAGGCACAGAGAAGCCTGGATTTCCACGGCCAATCACCATCCTCCAGTCATCATCATTGGTAGCTCCATGGTGAGGCACATCTCAGCTCCTGGAGTAAAACCCTGTGCTACCCGGCAACTACAGTGAAGGATATCACTGGATATCTTCGGTCTGTCCTATATCAACAGCCAAGGGCTGCTGCTGTCGTAGCGCATGTGGGATCAAATGATATCAAAAAGGGTAACTCAGAGCTAATGAAACAGGATGTGAGCTGATCAATACCCTGAAATACTCTGAAAAGCAGCCAATTATCTCTGTCCCCGAACTGCCTTTGGGTCACAGATGTGAAAGGTTCAGCAGGCTTTTAGCACTTTATATAACCTTGGAAAAATAATTCTAATTTCAACTCTTTCCACTATTAATAATATGGTTATGAAATAGCCATACCAACTATATCAATATCAACCATCAGACAAGTCCTGCAACTGCCTATCGAACATAGCTTGTTTGAGTTGGAGACTCCATGTGACTTTAAAAATGGTAAAGGACTTGGGTTGATGCATCTGAACATTAGGAGCTTATTCTCTTAAGTGGATTACATCAAGAGCTGGGCTATGCAGACGAATCCGGAAATTCTGGTATTGACTGAAACTTGATTTCTGGGGACATTCAAATAAAATTGTATTGGTCACATACACATGGTTAGCAGATGTTAATGCGAGTGTAGCAAAATACTTGTGAACTCTGATAATAATTTTGAGGGTTATAATGTGTTCAGAGCTGATAGACAGGGTGGATGTGGTGGAGCGTAAACATTTATTAAAAATATACTTTCTCTGTCTCTTTACTGAAATCCATTTCCCTTGACAAAAAAAAATGTGAGCTATTATATTTAAGCTTGTGTTTGTGAAACATTTATCCATAACTGTCTTAGGGGTCTTACCGTCCTCCCTCGGCTAACCTTTGTGCATTCGAGGAGTTATTGTCTTATTTTACTAAATCAGAAGTTATTATCCTGGTTGACATAAATTATGATTTGGAAATGCAGGCTTCGGACAATATGTAAGACATGTGTAATGATCTAAACTAAGCAACCGTAAAGATCCTTCAAAGGATGGATAATCATATTCCCTTCATACTCCCTTCGAAAAAATGAAGGGTTAAAGGTAGATCAAATGCCTGGTACGCTCTGGAAATATCAGAAGTCATTCATAAAAGAGATGATGCTTGGGTCAAGGCCAGGAACACAGGCTTAGGCTCGGACTGGCAAGCTTTTAAGCTTTTAAGCAACTGAGGAATCATTGTGTAACACAATTCAGAAAGGCTAAATCTGATTATTTAGCCTTTCTGAATTAGCCGGGAAACCGGCTAAATCTGGAAAACTTTCTAATCCATGAAGGGTTCTACTTCCTCGTCTTCCTCGTCTGCGACAACATATTAATTCAGACACAGGCCTCATTTCTAAGCCTATTCACAATGATATTGGGGTGTTTGCTAAATGATCAGAGAAATGATAGTCAAAGCTTTTCTTTTAAGATATTTACAGAAAAATAAGTACTGGATGCTTTGCCAGACGACAAGAAATCCACAGGGGCTGAAAAATTGGATCCCGGTCTGCTTAAGTGTGCAGCGCCCATCATTGTTGGCTCAATTTCCCACATTTTATATTTAACATTGCTATTTGGAAATATTTAAAAGTTTGGAAATCAGCTCTTATGCTGCCACTCCATAAGGGCGGAGATAGTAGAGATCTTAGAAATCACCCCATTTCAATGCTTTCTTGTTTAGCTAAGATTCTTGAATCCATGATAAATGTACAACTTCAAAAATCTATTTTGAATCAAACCAGGGTCTGTAGTGACACCTCTAGTAGTCTCTAGTACTCTCTAGTACTGAAATGCAGTGCCTTAGACAGCTGGGCCACCCGGGAGCCCTGCTGTTTTCATTGTGGACCTGTCAAAAGCTTTTTATACTGTGGATCATGCTATTTTATTGAATGAGTTGTCCTCGGTAGGCCTGAGCTCTGATTCATGGTTTCATAATTATCTTAGTGGCAGAACTCAGTCCATCGTGATTGATGGTATTAAGTCCGACTTTCTTGAAGTACATGAATGTGTTCTAGATGGGTTGATTACCAGGACCTGTTCTTTCACTATATAGAAGTGATTTTGGTCATTCTGTAAAAGATTTACATTTGATCAATATGCAGACGATACTATTAAGTACGCAGTTGCCTTGACTGCTGACCTAGCAGTGACAAGGCTATGGTCCGATTTTGCAGTTGTGCAGGAAGCTCTTACTGAATTAAAACTAGTACTTAAATACAGGAAAATCTAAATACATGTTGCTTTCCAGTTCTCGTAAGATTGTCTCAGATGGATTACATCTTTACTCATCAGATGGTTCCATAGTCGAATGAGTCCCTTACTTACAATTTAAAAAACATATGATTGAGCTTGTTAAGAAACTAAGATTTAAAGTGGCCTTTTTTTTACAGAAACAGATCTTGTCGCTCACTAGTCAGCAGGAAGCAGATTGTGCATTCAACCTTTCTACCTGTTCTTGGTTACGATGTTACTATTTATCAAATTGCATCTGACTCTAATCTTAAACCCGTGGATTCCATTTTTTATAGCACCCTTCGTTTTATCTTAGGAGACAGTTTTATTACTCATCACTGTATTCTTTACCAAAAGGTAAGCTGGACACCTTTTTTTAATGTGTCCTTTATTCAACTAGGAAAGTCAGTTAAGAACAAATTCTTATTTTAAATGACATTCTAGTGGGTTAACTGCATTGTTCAGGGGTAGAACAACAGATTTGTACCTTGTCAGCTTGGGGATTCGAGCTAGCAACCTTTCGGTTACTGGCACAACGCTCTAACCACTAAGCTACCTGCCTGTCAGAGTCTAAGTGACGTGGGTAATGCTGAGTCAGAGGCAGAACGCCGCCCAAACAAGGAGGAGCACCAACTTCGGCTGAGGTCGTGACACTGCCACCCCTTTGGCATCACGTAGATCACATTATGCTCTTTTTGTTTACAAAGCCCTGTTTCACAAACTTCCGACTTACCTAACGTTACTGTTCAAAGGGTTGGTTAACTCTGGAGACTGCTTAGGTGTCTGGACAGTTAGGTAAATCAGCCTTTACTGTCATTACACTTTACGTGTAGAATGATCTACAATACACCTTAAAACTGGTGCCTCTTGGGCATTTCAAATGGTTGTTAGGGGGCCTTTTTACTGAAGAATGTGTCTGGTTTTTATGATTGTGTTTTGCTTTTCGTCTATTGTTGTTTATAATGTGTTTTTTATTGTGTATATGAATCTATATTTTAATGTGTTTATTGTATTTTGATGTGTATTGTGGTGCAATATAGGGCTCATCTGCAAAAGGGACTTAGGTACGCTGTTGATATGATTATTTATTGAGTGGGATATATTTGAAAAGCCTAACATAAAAATTGTATTGAGATGAAGCTGCCTCCATGTGTGAATGGTATTTCATTTTTTTGCAAAATCTTATTTTACAGTGTCTATTGTGGACATTTTTATTAAAATGTCTTTGGAGAAAGGAAACAAGTAGGTGGCCAGTAAGGTACAATAAACCTTGTGGACTATTTACAGAAAATACACGCAAAAGAATACAAATCAGCCTGATCATCAGGACGCATAACTGCAACACGTTTTGACAGCTAATTCATACACACATTGCAACCCCTGTGTCTCCCCCAAAAACTGTGTTTTAAGGCTCCATTTGAGTTCATTCCACCTGGGCCTATTGACCCAACTCCGGATACATATGACAGACTCGTGCATAAAGACATATCCAAGCTAGAGCTCTCTAGTCCCTATGTAGGAAAAACTATACCCTCTCTGAAAAACAAGCCACTAAATGACACTTCTGTAGTCATCCGCCCAGCTGAGAAGGGAGGCGCTGTTACTGTACAAGACTACACTGTCTATAGGACTGAAGTAGTCTGGCAACTGAATGATCAGACGTTTTATAAGAGGCTCACTACAAACCACACAGGTGTATATTATGATTTATATTATGGTGTTTCTATTCCAAGAAAAATGTAAGTACATTTTACAGTAGCCTATCTATTGCCTACCTAAAACATTTGTTAATACATTTGAAGTCCTTCAGAATACAAACTACATATCCTAATGTTAGAAAGTAGAACATAAGCCACATATAGGCAGTGGGTGGGTAGGCTAAATAATTACAATAGAATAATACAAATATGAGTGATAAAGGAAATGAAAAATGCTAGGCAGAGCATGCCCAGAACTTGTGGCTGAGTAGTACCAGAGGGAAATTGGAGTGATAGCCTCGAGCATGCCCGAATTACACTCTGCTCCTACTATCCACACTTGCCCACGTACATGTTCTGGCATTCAAAAGCAGCCCTGCTTAAGGCTATCAAAGAACTGTCAAGTAACTGCAGCAACCATTACATGGTTCAAACTACAAATAGATACTAAATGGCTTGAATGAGATACTAAGTCGTTCAAATTAGATGCTAAGTCATGGGGGGGTTTTTCGCCTTGGGCTTCAGGGCATCTGTACAACTCAGACTGGTCTACCCTTTTTAAAGTTTGAACCACGTTTCTATCTTAAACGGTGTAAAAGGAATAGCGTTCCAAATGGTATTCAGTATGTTGAAGATTTAAAGTGGGGACTCTTGCTTCACGAGCCACATTAATAAACATGTTCATTGTTTGTAGATATGATCAAGGCTCAAGCCCTGCATAAATCATATGTATTTCATTCGGAGAATGTCAATGTGTGACTTGCAGCGACACAGTGTGAACCAAAATGAGAGAGCACCTTAAAAGTAACAGATGATGTACCTCTGAGCTACAAACACGTAAGTTGTTGCCTCAACTGCAGTTATGAGTTCAGTCTTTTATGAATACAAATGGTGCACACAAGACCCTTTTGCATAATTGAAACATCTCTTTAGAAATATGCAGTATGCCGTTGCAACAACATGAATGAACACACAACACACACCACATGAAGCCTAACACAACACTTCGCACTGCATCCTCGGGCAATGGCCTACTCACACTGGCACACATGCAGATGATGCAGAGCATACACACAGGCACTCATCGAAGGGTAGGGCTAATTCTGATCATGGCTGTTATGTCGAAAACACAATAGGATTTTCATGACCGTAACCCTCATTTGACAACTTGGAACAGCGCTCAATGTGTGGCGCTTTCTCAATTTGCCAACTCTCAAACTTCAACAGTCTACTGGCATTCATACACCGGATTCACAGACGAGCATCAAATAAACTTAAACAAAGTGGAATCAGGTTATGAATGCCCACACTCCATGGCAGATCCCGCCTTCATTCTGCTTTGATCAACCTTATCATGTGAATCCAGGCTGGTGATATCCCACTTTGCTTTATAGAGGAGCTGGTATGCAGTTCCCCAAAAATTGGAGGTGCCATTACCCTTCTGGCCCAAGTAGAGAGCGTTGAGAGAGGTGTTTATGGGAGTTCTGTGCTCTGCTGGTTTGTGTCACACACCCTCATGCCCCATCCAATTTCTAAATAGGTTATCTGTACCACTGACCCCAGTCTGGTTAGATCACCTGTCATGGCTCCTTTCTGGCTCCTTTCTCCAGCAGAAAAAGTCAGAAAAAAATAATTCTAAATTCTAAATATTTACTCAAAATGAAAAAGTTGGCTGTCAGAGGGACTACAGAAAAATAACATCATACAGCCATTCACCCGCTGAACAAGATGAACAACATGCCCTATTCCTAGGAAAGAAATCTAATTTGTCCATTCTTCACCAGTGATCTCAAAGTACTACCCAGCATGCCCCCCTCAGAGAGAGAGACACAGCTAAATGGGAGCTCTCACATCTTTCAACATGTTTTTTTTACAAAAGGATAGATTTGGAGTTAGATAACCTTGGATTTTCGGCAGGTATATTTGCAGGATTCTACTCTCCACAGCATAGCCTTCACATTAGATCAAAACTCCAAACCTACAACCTAATTTTGACCAAAATTAACCGGAGAGATTACTGCTTCCAAGGTTTTCTTTTTCCAAGCTATACACAAACAAACAGGAGAGACCTGAGGACACCATTCCAGCCTGGAACTGAACTCACAGGATTGAAAAAACAGACCAGATACAAATTCAATTAGCATTAAGGTGTGAAGTAAAGTTGGCCCAAAAAGTGTCATGAGTCTTTGAAGCGTTCTCTGAAGAACCCTCCTGCTGTTCAAAGACCATTCACTGGCATTTCCTGCAAGAAATCTGCCTCCAGAAATATAAGCTTCTCCCATGTGGGTGTGACACCTACTCCCGTTGCCTGCTGCACTGCTGCTTGGATTCCACCTGGCTATCTGTTCACTGTCTGCCCTTGCCTGTCTTCCCCGGTCTGGTACAGGTACCCCCACCACACTCACTCCTCTCTCTCTCCCATGCTTTCGCTAGCCTCTAGCACACATGCTGTTGGGGCGAGTGACTCTGAACTTACAATCGCTATCCTCAAGTCGTTATATATTTCATTTTTTGTTGTGCATCTTGCTATTTTGCCATTTGCCTCATGACTCCTGCATACTTTGTTGACAACAATCTTTCTTCATCAAACCTGGGGGACAGACTGTTTGTTCCCACTCTGACTCTCTATTGGTTACATGGACTTTTGGCCTCCCAACCTATTCTAACCACCTCTCGCTGGATTTGTATTCATGTTATCTGATGAAATTGCTGTACAATATGATCGCTGTTGCCATCTGATGCACATTCAGATATCATAAATAGCACTGCAGAGCTTTCCCTGTACTTTGCCGTGCCCTGATTGTATTACTGTTGATGATATCTGGAAATGTGCACATACACCCTGGCCCACCTACTGTTGCTAGCCCCAATTCTGACTTGTGCTTCTATGTTAACTTCTTATGGTATAGGGGACGCTTGCGTCCTACTTGACCAAAAGCCAGGGAAAATGCAGGGCGGCAAATTCAAATAAAATTATATAAAAATCAAACTTTCATTAAATCACACATGTAAGATACTAAATTAAAGCTACACTCGTTGTGAGTCCAGGCAACATGTCAGATTTTAAAAGGCTTTTCGGCGAAAGCATAAGAAGCTATTATCTGATGATAGAACAACAGTAAACAAAGAGGGTAGCATATTTCAACCCTGCAGGCGCTACACAAAAAACGCAGAAATAAAATATAAAACATGCCTTACATTTGACGAGCTTCTTTTGTTGGCACTCCAATATGTCCCATAAACATTAAAATTGGTCCTTTTGTTCGATTAATTCCGTCCATGTATATCCAAAATGTCCATTTATTTGTCATGTTTGATCCAGAAAAAAATAGCTTCCAATTTGCGCCACGTCACTACAAAATATTTCAAAAGTTGCCTGTAAACTTTGCCAAAACATTTCAAACTACTTTTGTACAACTTTAGGTATTTTTTAAACATTAATAACCTATCAATTTGAAGACGGGTCTATCTGTGTTCAATACAGGAAGACAACAAATCGAACTGCCTGTAGCTCAGGCCCAGAACCAAGTATATTTATTTTTTAATGTTTTTATTTAATCTTTATTTAACCAGGCAAACCTCTTAGGTCGACCCGGGACGCATGCGTCCCATCTAGACATCTGGAAATGCAAATGCGCTACGCTAAATGCTAATAGCACTTGTTAAAACTCAAACGTTAATTAAAATACACATGCAGGGTACTGAATTAAAGCTACACTCATTGTGAATACAACCAACAAGTCAGATTTTTAAAATGCTTCTCGGCGAAAGCATGAGAAGCTATTATCTGATAGCATGCAACACCCCTAAATACCCACAGGGGACGTAAACAAAATAATTAGCATAGTCGGCGCTACACAAAATGCAGAAATAAAATATAAAACATTCATTACCTTTGACCATCTTCTTTGTTGGCACTCCTAGATGTCCCATAATCACTATTGGGTCTTTTTTTCAATTAAATCGGTCCATATATAGCCTAAATATCGATCTATGAAGACTGTGTGATCAAGGAAAAAAACACCTTTTTATAACGTAACGTCATTTTTTTAAATTAAAAAAGTCGGCGATAAACTTTCACAAAACACTTCTAAATACTTTTGTAATGCAACTTTAGGTATTAGTAAACGTTAATAATCGATCAAATTGATCACGAGGCGATGTATATTCTATAGCTGTACGTCTTGAAATAATGTCCGGGTAACTCTCAACCAAAATATCCGGTCGGAGACCGGAAGAAATGCGCTGCCTCGTGTCCGTTTGACTGAGAAACAAATCCTAGGCAAATGACAAGACTGTTGACATCGTGTGGAAGCTGTAGGTATTGCAACCTCAGCCCCATTTAATGTGGTTTCTATTCAACATTACGTTCAAGTGGCGCATGGATATATTTTCCCATTTTCAGTGATCAGATTTTCCTGCGCTTTTCGATGAAACGCACGTTCTGTTATAGTCACAGCCGTGATTTAACCAGTTTTATAAACGTCTGAGTGTTTTCTATCCACACATACTAATCATATGCATATACTATATTCCTGGCATGAGTAGCAGGGCGCTGAAATGTTGCGCGATTTTTAACAGAATGTTCGAAAAAGAAGGGGGTAGGAGTAAGAGCTTAAGAACAAATTCTTATTTTCAATGACAGTTAACTGCCTGTTTAGGGTCAGAATGACAGATTTGTACCTTTTCAGCTCGGTGGTTTGAACTTGCAACCTTCCAGTTACAAGTCAAATGCTCTAACCACTAGGCTACCCTGCTGAATATGCTTATTCTTGGTACCATTTGAAAGAAAACACTCTGACGTTTGTGTAAATGTGAATTGAATGTAGGAGAATATAACACAATAGATCTGGTTTAGACAATACAATTAAAAAAACATACGTTTATATATACATTTACAAAATAAGACTTTCAATATTTGGAAGACCCTCAGTCTTCCGTGGGGGATGGACACCTTGGCACTGGGGGCTCCCATTCGGAGTCAGTGTCACTGTGAAAGAAAATGTTCAGTTAGAATAGTTTCACATATGAGCCCTGTATCAACAGGTATAATACACAGATATATATATATAGAGTACAGGGAACATAAGGTTGAATATATTATTATAGACCTGCTAGATCTACTGTCTCATTTATATTATGACATTTCAGCTAGATCTACTGTCTCTATTATATTATGACAGACCAGCTAGATCTACTGTCTTTATTATATTACAATAGACCAGCTGTATCTGCTGTCTCCATTTCACTTTGGACATTGTTGTGGGCCTGCCCTCCCCTTACAGCCTCAAATAGGCTATTTCACAATGAGTGTAGCTTTAATTTAGTATCTTACATGTGTTTGATTTTATATAACTTTATACAATTTTGAATACTGATGTTAACCATTCTGGTTATAACCTTTTCGGCAAGACAGATCTTCCAAAGGTGGGGATTGGCAATCTTACTAAGGATCACCTTCAGTGCTTGGTTGTCTCTACCAAGTCTGTCCCCAAAAATTGAATTTGATGGTTGTAATTAAGCATTAAACTTTCAAATAGCTCTTTGTTGAATGCTCTTTGCCACTGCCTGTCACCAAGGGAGTATCCCAAGGCTCAATCCTAGGCCCTATGCTTCTCAATTTACATCAACAACATAGCTCTGGCAGTAGGAAGCTCTCTCATCCATTTATATGCAAATGATACGGTCTTATACTCAGCTGGCCCCTCCTTGGATTTTGTTTTAAATGCTCTACAATAAAGCTTTATTAGTGTCCAATAAGCTTTCTCTACCCTTGACTTTGTTCTGAACACCTCCAAAATGAAGGTTATGTGGTTTGGTAAGAAGAATGCCCCTCTTCCCACAGGTGTTATTACTACCTCTGAGGTTTTAGAGCTTGAGGTAGTCACCGCATACAAGTACTTGGGAGTATGGCTAGAGGGTGCACTGTCCTTCTCTCAGCACATATCAAAATTGCAGGCTAAGGTTAGATCTAAACATGGTTTCCTCTATTGTAATCACTCCTCTTTCAACCCAGCTGCCAAACTAACCCTGGTTCAGATGACCATCCTACCCATGCTAGATTACGGATATATAATTTATAGATCGGCAGGTAAAGGTGCTTTCGAACAGCTAAATGTTCTTTACCATTCGGCCATCAGATTTTCCACCAATGCTCCTTATAAGACACATCACTGCACTCTATGCTCCTCTGTAAACTGGTCATCTCTGTACACCCGTCGCAAGACCCACTGGTTGATGCTTATTTATAAAACCCACTTAGGCCTCACTTCCCTGTCATGACGTTGCCCTGTTGGGGGATGTTTATGACCTCCCATAAATACCTTTCCCCCTTTTTCTCTCCACTCTACATAATTGACTCTTGGAAAGCCCTTTTGTTAATAACAAATACATGGTATTGTAACATCAAAAGGTTGGGGAAAAGAACAATCTTTAAATAATCCAACCAGCTGAAAGTATCCGTTGGTACTTAAAAAATATGATGTCAGATCAGTTGTCGTCTGAGACATTATTACTGATGATAGGATGACATGAACTGTATGTTGGAAGGTTTACACATTCTAGTTATCAGATTAACATGGAATTGTTGTGCAATTGAAATGTTTAAATATGATACAATTTTAAACGTTTAAATGTTTAAATAAAATTCAATTTAATTTTAGCTTCTAAATGAGATAATTATTTTCATAAGGGAACTATGCTCACTCTGCGGCCCCGCCCAAGTGAACAGGCATTGGTTGTGAATTATGAAACATGCCCTTCTCTCCCCCACTACAAAAGATCATTGACGAAAGTCAACCTCTTATGTTCCCGATGACATGAGGACTGCTATACATACTTTTAAAATGGTTAATATCAACTACAGAACTAAGCCAACATCAGCATGAGCTCTGGTTGCGAATGCTTGAACTACTACGACCCCACAAAACTTTGTGTTCACGATGAAGTGACAACTAATGCTGATGTCCATACATTTAGAAGGGCGAATTTCAAAGTGGATGTGGTGATTGTCCCACTGGAAGGATGAATGTGACTACACCAGCCAGAATATAGCATGAGCTTATAGTACGTTGAGTTATCAGCAGCAGCTGTAAACGTGCTTGGCCTAGGAAAAGACAGAAAATCTCTTCAGAACAACTGGGTACTACATCGTATCCATTCTCCCACCAGACAACAGGGCACTACAACCTATCTGTTCTACCATATTCTTCAAAGGACAGGGGAGATCTCTACTGGACAAACCAGCCTTACATATTCGACCAATCTATCGAAGCACAGCTCAGAGTAAATATATTTCTTGCATTTTCCATTTCCGAATGTATGATGTATTGTTGTCTCTGCCTTCTTGACCTTTGTTCTGTTGACTTTGCCCAATAATGTTTGTAGCATGTTTTTGTGCCGTCACCTTGTTGTGTTGCTACCATGTTGTTGTCATGTTGTGTTGCTACCGTGCTGTGTTGTCATGTGTTTCTGCCTTGTTATGTTGTTGTCTGAGATCTCTCTTTATGTAGTGTTCTGTCTCTCTTGTTGTGATGTGTGTTTTGTCCTATATTTATATTGTATTTATTTTAAATACCAGGCCCCCGTCCCCGCAATGATGATGTATTTACGTGACGTCTGGATCAGTTGTATTTCTGTTCTGACTGAGAGGAAACAGGGAAATGGTCAGTGGTCCTGGCGTTGGAGCTTGCAACCAAAGAAGCTTCTTCCCCAGTCGGAGCCCACACACATATGAGCCTGTTGTTCTTTCTAAGACTTGAAGATATCGACCCATAGGTTGCTAAGAGATAGCAGGGACCTGCTCTCTCTCTGTCTCAGTCCTCAATTCAGTTCAGTCCGAAGAGATAAAGTTTGTTAAAGCACAAGAGTGCAATAAAATGTTTGGTTCCCCTTTTGGAACAGATACAACTCAGTGGTTCGTCGAGAGTGAGCAGAGTGTGTTGTTCTGCAAAGTTCCTCTCAGGTGATTCTTCCGTTGAGTTGGATAAGGCTTCCTTGATCTCTGTTTTAGGTCTCCAAGGAGATGGGATCATTCATCACACGGGCATGGACTCGCCTTGTTTAACTTGATCTTATTTCTGTTTAGTAAGCGCTCTAATTTATAGGGAGACTCACAGAAGGCGGGATCTAATGGCCGGACATTGTCATTAGGACTGCCCTGTTTATTGTAAGGATGCAGCATAGCAATGTTCATATGATATAAACTTGAGACTTAATTATTAGTGTTCACAGCATGTTTTTCTTGTCAGGAAGACAGTTTCACATTACCCATGATGAAAACGTAGCCTGCAAAGTACAAACATGACCATGGTTCCTTTACACACTCTGTATGTTACAGCAAAATCCTATTTTAATGACTGACAAATCCGAAAAAAAAGATATTCATTTTATACAGTATCAACATGTCATAAGTCCTTCAGTTTCAATAGTGAAGAAAACGTGTGTAAATGTCCTTTGCGCTTTTGGCACCATTTTCCCTGTGTTATAAAGAGTAACAATTCCTGACTCTCCTCTTGGGATAGAAATGCAGGCAGTCTGCTGACTTGCAGAAAGGTCTGGTTTATGTCTCCTGACCTGCTCAGGGCCATTCAGGGTTGTAAAGGGAGAAGGGGAGAGCAGTTTATTTGTATTGTGATGGGTTGAAAGGGAGCACTATAGATCTTTGCCTGGAATGTGGGACTCTGTCTGCTCGTGGGCTCTCATTACAACAGTAATATGCCATTATTTATTTGACTAAATAAAGGGAAAAGGTTTGTGTGAGAATTTTTAATAAGGTCAGAATCAAACTATCAGGATGAAAAATGTTAGCTAGGTAATCCAACATTTTCCCTGACATGCAACCATCCCAGAGACAGGAGACAAAGGATGGTGAGCCTGTTGCTTCGAGAGTCCCTGCTGGCCAGCCAGCCACATCCCAAGCATTTGCACCTGATTCATCCTAGCTAGCTAGTCAAAATACAGAATAAATGTCAAGCATTTTGTCAGACATTGATGTCAGTTTGGAAACTGTAGGTAGGCTGTGTCCCTACTACATTGACTACGGTTTGCTGTATGATAAAGTCAGTCACAAATATGTTTGAAATGATTAGCATCTTCTGGGGTAACTAGCTAGATAGCTTTAGCTTGGTAGCTAACTAGAACCAATATAACCAACCTGACCAGAAACTGCAATCATTTTCAATATTCTTAGCAATGATTTAGTACGCCTTCTGTCTAAGTATTAGCCAGGCAGCCACTTTGTTGTTCTATTGAAATAGAACTTCAGTACATAAACATATATAGCTAACTAGCTAGATAACAAACTAAACCAGCTAGCCAGATACCTTGCCCTGTGGCCACAAGCTAACTTTGTAAGCAGCTAGCTAGCTTCATCTGGCTAGTGCGGCTTGATGGGACTGGGTATGACCATCATCAACCAAAAACTGTCTTATAAATTAGGGATATTTTAGATGATGGGATCTAGCTAGAAAAGTTTACTAGCTAACTATAGATACTGAAACACATGATTTAATTTTGCTATGTTTTTGAGGGAGAACATTGTTTGCATCAATCAGCTAGCTAACTTTTCCCAGAGCTTGGGGAAGAGTGCGTGACTACCACGTGTGAGATAAAATTGCAAGATTATGTTATAATACTACTATCAAATGGTTGTTTTATGCAACTGAATAGAGTACTCTGTTCACTATTATGTGTGTGTTCTACAGAGGATGGGTCTCTGGGAGATAACACTGACAGGAGATGTATGATGTCTTTTGGATGATAAAACCCAAAGAGCATTCCAGAGCATGAGTTAATGTTTATGTTCTATACCATACCAGGGAGAGATGGTTCCAGTTTGGAGTCGGAGGGACAGACACTGGTCACTATACAATGAAAACTGTTGACACAGCAAATACTGTCTGCTATGTATCATAGGTGTCTTTCATATAATTCTTAACCTTGTGACCCATTCTATATATCTGTTTTTTTTGTCATGTATTTTGAAAGGAGTGTATCTTGGCTATAAAATACCTTTGTACTTTGTCTCAGGGCTCTCAACCAATCATTTGATCGTTAATTGACGACCAGCCATGACCAGCCATCATTATCGTAGAGCACTCAATCGATTCACTTTATATGTGTGCGTTGTATTGACCTGCTCTATTATTAATAAGTGATTCAATATTTAGTTTAAGTATAACTCTGACTTGTGTGATAAGTTTGTCTCTTCTCATTTGATTGTAAAGAAATGAACCACCACACACGTGCGGCAACGGAAGTTGCATGAGAGAAAACTTTACCAGCACCATAGCATGCATATTGGTGAATCACTGTCACATATGAAATACGAGTGATAGTGTAATCAAGTGTTATTTGACGCATCAAATAGTGTTATTTGACGTGTATCTGTTTTGACAGGCAAAAATCCAAACCCGTTCATATGTGGCTGCTGGAATACATCTAAAGGCAGGTCCCAAATTATTGGCGCCCTTGATAAAGATGAGCAAAAAGACTGTATGAAATAAATAATGCAAATACTGAGCAATATCATATTCTCAAATAAAATGAAAAATTATATTAATTTATACTTTTTCAATTTCTCAGAGGAATATATTTTGATTAACAAGTAATATTTATTTGTTTCGAAAAGATAGGTGTCAAAAGTATTGGCACCCCTGTTTTCAATACTCCGACACCCTCGCATTGCAAGGATAGCGCCACCTAGCCTTTTTGCAAAATGTTTCATTTTGTGACTTTACTTTATTAATCTGATGACTGTTATTTATAAAATCAACTAACTATTTTTAATTGTTACCCAATTAAATGAATAATATAACATTTAACTCATTAGAAATTTGGGGAACCACGAGAGTGGTTGTTTAAAGTGGTTGTCCCGAATTAAACTCTAATGATATTTACCTATCACATCCATAAAACAGTCAAATTATTTATCATAATCTCTTATCATATCATCATTCTGAACAGTCGTAACCTCCTGCATCTGCAAAAAAACATCAATACTCAATACAATTCAGTACTACACAAATGGGTTTAATTATGTATTGACTAGCTAACTAAATGATAACGCAGAATTAACATACACACTTAATACTTTAGGAAAAGGTCCCCAAAGGACTGACACAATATGGTGGTTTTTACACAACGTCATGGAGAGGGAGAGAGAAAGACACACTTATCATTGATACATTTTAGAAACTATTCTCACAGTAATCATATACTTTCAAATTGAAATCAAAAATGTTTAGCAAATGTTATTGTGGGTGTAGTGAAATGTTTTTGTTTCTAGCTCTAACAGTGCAGTAATATCTAACAAATTCACAACAATAAACACAAATATAAAGTAAAGGAATGGAATTAAGAATATATGAACATTTGGGCTAGCATTGTCAGAGCGGCATAAATTAAGATACAGTAGAATAGGATAGAATACAGTATATACATTTGAGATAATGCAAAATATAATGCAAAATATGTAAACATTATTAAAGTGGCCAGTGATTCAAAGTCTATGTATATAGGGCAGTAGCCTCTAATGTGCTAGTGGTGGCTATTTAACAGTCTAATGGCCTTGAGATAGAAGCTGTTTTTCAGTCTCTCGGTCCTAGCTTTGATGCCCCTGTACAGACCTTGCCTTCTGGATGATAGTGGTGTGAACAGGCAGTGGCTCGGGTGGTTGTTGTCCTTGATGATCTTTTTGGCTTTCCTGTGACATCGGGGGCTGTTGGTGTCCTGGAGGTCAGGTAGTTTGCTGCTGGTGATGACTTTGGCAGACAGCACCACCCTCTGGAGAGCCCTGCGGATACGGGGAGTGCCATTGCCGTACCAGGCAGGATGCTATCGATTCTGCATATGAAAAAGTTTGTGATTGTTTCAGGTGTCAAGACAAATTTCTTCAGCCTCCTGAGGTTGAAGATGCGCTGTTGCACCTTCTTCACAACACTGTCTGTGTGGGTGGACCATTTCAGTTTGTCAGTAATGTGTACACCGAGGAACTTCAAGCTTTTCACCATCTCCACTGCGGTCCCGTTGCTGTGGATAGGTGGTGCTCTCTCTGCTGTTTCCTGAAGTCCATGATCAGCTCCTTTGTTTTGTTGACGTTGGGTGAAAGGTTACTTTCCTGGCACCAAACTCCCACTCACCACATGAACCGCCACCTTATTGGAGTAAGAAATCATTAATGTATTTACGTGTCAATGCCCTCATTTGCCGTGGATCTCAGTCGGAACCAGCCTTCCTTAGGAAGGGTGATGGGCCTTTCAGCGGCACGCTTGTAAGCTCTCATTATCCCGAAAGGGATCCGGACCAGTCTCTTCTACTGTTGTTCACTCTGGACCATGATCCTTTGACGATAGGCTAGACAGACGTGTCGATGGTTCCCTTTGGATGATGAGAGCAGCGTACAATGGTGATTTGAGATGAATCGTAGAGTGGTCCCACTTAAATTAGCTTTATTAGATAGTTTTCTTAGGACAGCTAATCAGCTGTACCAGTGATTGTCTGAGAGGTGAGCTTCGTGCCTCTTCCTCGTGTTGATATTTAGAGTTCAAACCACTTTAGATATGGGCTGCAGCTCCCCATCTTTCCTGGTCTGGGAGGTGAGATTAATTTTCTTCACCTTGTGATGAGGTTCAAAGTTCCAACCATTTCAAACGTGTAGCTATCGCTTCACCCTTTTCTGGTCTAATGTTAATTTCTTTACCAATCCTTTTAGGCACTCTGGAACCCCGAAGGGGGCGGTTCCGTCAGGCTGATACGGTCTCTTACCTCACTCGGGGCGTGGCTACTTACTATGCACAGTTTATAGGAGATAGATTCTCCTATAAACTCCTATAAAATCACATTTCTACCTTAACAAAAATCATTTTTCATATTTTAAATACAATGTTAAGGATGGAGACTTCATACATGTAGTGTATATACTTTTCAAGGTACAGTATTTCCTTCATAACCTTTTTAATATGATATCAGAAAATGTGACTGACCAACTCAAATCGGTCTTATGTATAATTTTTTTGAAAATGTTTTTATATTGGATAAAAGTAGAGACTCAGAGCTACAAAATGTATATCATACACTGTAATTGAGGAACAATGGAAAGTAAGTATACTTTGAAAGTTCATCAACTTGGAAACTCACATTATAAGTATAAAAAAAAACAGTAGCAGCAACATATGGCGTGTGTGTTAGGAGAGAGTCATGTGAATAGAGGCACTGCAGATAGTGCCGATGACTGGTCCATCTAAACCACGCATGAACAAGGGACTCTATATTCGGAGAGCCTGTTTCTGTCCTGCCCTTGACTTTGTTGCAGGGCATGTGATGTCCGTAGCCTCCTCGTCCCAAAACTCCCTGATCATGTCAAAAAGATTTGTCCAGTCCAGGTGGTGCTTTTACAGGCCGACCATCTATGGGAGGAAGGATGCGCAGCAGCTGAAACCTGGTCCCGACAGTCCCAACGCTCCTTGGTGACAACACCATTGACACTGTAAAACAGGGAATAACAAAAACAGAAGACATTACAACCCTGCACAACATCAATTCACCTCCCAATTTTAGATAAGAATTACGGCATACAATGAAAATGTTTTTTTTTACTGAAGTGCTGGTACTGCTTTATCTTGTCAGGAATTGGCCAGGGTTGTTCCGGTTTTTGGTCACTAGATGCCCCCATTGTGCCTTTTGACCTTTTGTTTTCCCTTGATCCCCATTATTATTTGCACCTGTGTCCCGTTTCCCCTGATTGTATTTAAACCCTTTGTTTTCCTCTGTTCTTTGCTCTGTGTTTGTATGTTAGCACCCAGCCCTAGTACTCTGAGAACTCTTGTTGATCCTGGTGGACTCTCTTGTGGAATTCTGTTTTTTGTTCTTGTTTGTTTGTTTTTTTGAGTATCTTTTGAGGCTTTTTGTGCTTTACCTTCCACCTTGTGGATTTACCTTTTTTGTCTTGGAGGATTACCTTTGTTCTTGTAGGATTCCTTTTGAAGTTGTGGAGTTACATGTTTTCCTGAAGAACTTCATATTTTACTTCATTAAATACACCGTCTCAAGTACTGCTGTGTCTGCCTCATCTTCTGGGTTCTGCCGACTATTCGCGGCTCAGTTGGTTAAGTGACTGTTTCTCACTCCGGAGACCCGGGTTCGTAACCGGGTCCTGACAGATCTGTGGCAGCGGCATGAAGTACAGAGCTGGTGTTGTCAGCCATAGCTTTCCACCAGCACCGTCCCATCCTCCAGGTCAACCAGCTGTGAGATGTTGACCACTGTCACGGTGCTGTCCTTCACGACACCAGCAATCTCAGACAAAGTGTTCACTCTGGTCTTTCTGAAGAGCTGCTTGCCAAAGCACCAGTCAGGGGCAAACTTGGTGTGGCCTGTGATCAGGCAGTGAAGGTCTAGATTGTGCTGGAGCTTGTGCTTAAGAGCACAAACATATTATTGTTTTGGCCACTGCAGTTCTCAATTCAGGTTCACACGTGTTTTCCCAACTCCGTAGTTGAAGAAATGGTTAATGTATTTAATGACTGCGCTGCTGCCTTTGCTTGCTTGGGCCAGCTCTTTTTTGGATGACTGTATGACTGGTGGAATAGAGTCAGGGATGTTCTACTGATTGATGCTGAATGACAAATTCCAGATATAAATATTTTCGCATTATTATACAATAGATATGAAATGTAATTCTGAGATATCACTACACACATTTTGTACAGGAAACGTTAGCTACTGCAGCTAGCCAGCCATCTAACGTCAACTGGCTGTCTAACAGCAAGCTTTAACTCGCAATACAAAACCATGGTCATAGCTAGCTAAAGTTAACCAATAGGCTCGAGGTTAGCTAGTTAGCTAGCCGATTGAATACTAACATTGTTTGACATGTTTCTATGAACTTTACGGTTACAATTAGGATTTTTTTGTCTGCCTGTGGTGACTGTGTTTGAGCCTGTGGATTACTGAAGAAAACGCGCAAACAAAATGAAGGTTTTCGGATATAAAGAGTGACTTTACCGAACAAAACAAACATTTATTGAATAAATGAATGTCTTCTGAGTGCAATCATATGAAGATCAAAGGTAAGTGATACATTTTATCTCTATTTCTGACTTGTGTAACTCTTCTACTTGGCTGGTTACTGTTTGTAAAATGATTTGTCTCCTGGGCTGTTCTCAAATAATCGTAAGGTATGCTTTCGCCGTAAAGCATTTTTAAAAATCTGACACTGTGGTTGGATTCACAAGAAGTTAATCTTTAAACCTATGTAAAATAGTTGTATCTTTTCTGAATTTATATAATGAGTATTTCTGTATTTGAATTTGGCCCCCCTGCAATCTCACTGGATGTTGGCCAGGTAGGATGCTAGTGTCCCACATACCCTAGAGAGGTTAAGAGAATATCTTAATTAAGAGAATAGCCAGCCAGTGTCCTTGGGGGGGGTGGGGGGCGTAGGGTGTCTGAACTACGTGGGGGGGGGGGGCTGAGCAAAAGGAGATGAATCACATTTGGGGGGCAGGCAACGGGTTTAGGGGAAGGAGGCACAGTGCGGGGTAAAGAGACTTAATGGAATTATGAGACATAAGAACAGGTGCTTTTGGATTCACTCTTTACCTCCCACACCCCAGTCCCATCCTCTCATCTTTCATTCCTTCCCTGACTCTCCAAGAGCAAATGGGTGAGACTTCAACCCCTACGGGAGCTGACTCACCACAAAATAGAACATGGAATGGCTTTATTTCAAGCCAAACAAGAAGCGCGTGTCCCCGTCCTTGTAATGCTGTATGTAGGTGAGCCTGTTGGGTGCCCACGCAACATGAGAAGGAGGCGATAGAGGGAGAGAGTGGAGTGCAGAGAGGGAGGAGGAGAAGAGGAATGGAGCAGGGGACGACCCACAGATTTTATTTTTTAGGTTAAGTAATCCCTCTCTCACCCCACCCCCTAAGTTTTAGATGCACAAGACTGTCCCACTGGATGTCATAAGGTGAAACATTTGGGCTCCCTAAATGACTTAAATGTATGTAAATGTAATGTCAATAGGCCTAAAACAATGCCTTCAGAAAGTTTTCATACCCCTTCACTTATTCCAAATTTTGTTGTGTTACAGACTGAAATCAAAATGGATTAAATACATTTAAGAAATCTCACCCATCACACAATAATACCTACATTTTGATGATTCATAAAAAATTAAATGCAGAAATATCTCATTTACATATGTTACGAATCCCTTTGGCCCGGCAGGGTGGGGGGGGGGTGGTATCAAGACCCGTAACATAACTCATGCAAAGTGTAAAAGTGACAAAGTAATGGTGAGAATGAAAAAAAAACCACAGACAAATGAATATCTACTGTCAAACACTCAGGGTTTATTTGCAAACACTCGGTAAAGGAGGGGGGGGGAGCAAGGAAAGAAACAAATATCCGAAAATGTCCTTAAGCTAGGCTAGCCAATACAGCTAACTAACTAACCAAAAATACAGTGTATTGACACCCCTGAGTCAAATATATATTAGAATCACCTTTGGCAGTTGTGAGTCTTTCTGGGTCGGTCTTTAAGAGCTTTGCACACCTGGATGATACAAAATTAGCTTATCCTTATTTATAAAATTCTTCAAGTTCTGTCAAATTGGTTGTTGATCATTGCAAGATCACAATTTTCAAGTCTCACCATTAATTTTCAAGCACATTTAAGTCAAAACTGTAACTCGGACTCCTCAGGAACATTCACTGTCTTCTTGGTAAGCAACTCCAGTGTAGATTATTGTCCTGCTGAAAGGTGAATTCATCTCCCAGTGTCTGGTGGAAAGCAGACTGAACCACGTTTTCCTCCAGGATTTTGCCTGTGTTTAGCGCCATTACATTTATTTTTTATTCTGAAAAACTCCCTAGTCCTTAACAATTACAAGCATACCCTTAACGTGAAGCAGCCACCACAATGCTTAAAAATAACACTTTTTCCTGAACGCCAATCATTACATGTGGAGGAAACTCTCCAATTACAGGTGTGCCAAGCTTGAAGTGTCATACCCAAGAAGACTAGGCTGTAATCACCACCAAAGGTTCTTCAACAAAGTACTGAGTCTGAATACTTACGTAAATTTAGTATTTCCGTTATATTTTTTTCTAACTTTGGAAAAATGTCTAAAAAACTGTATTTGCTTTGTCATTATGGGGTAATGTTTGTAGATTGATGAGAGGGGGAAAAAAACTACATTTTAGAATAAGGTTATAAAGAAAATTTGGAAAAAGTGAAGAGATCTTGTAATGACCTTCTTCTGTTGTTTGTAGAAAGTCAGACCGAAATGCAGCGTGTAGGTTACTCATGACTTTTAATGAAGAAAATACGGTACATGAAATAACTGAAAATACGAAAACAACAAACGAGTGAAACTAATTACAGCCTATCTGGTGACTAACACAAAGACAGGTACAATCACCCACGAAATACAACGCGCACACAGGCTACCTAAATACGGTTCCCAATCCGAGACAACTAGAATCAGCTGACTCCAATTAGGAATCGCCTCAGGCAGCAAAGCCTAACTAGACACACCCCTAATAATACACACTCCCAATTAATACAAACCCAATACGAAATAACAACATATAAACCCATGTCACACCCTGGCCTACCCAAACATATAACAAAACACAAGATACAATGACCAAGGCGTGACAGAACCCCCCCCTAAGGTGCGGACTCCGGGACGCACCTCAAGAGCATAGGGAGGGTCCGGGTGGGCGTCTGTCCATGGTGGCGGTTCTGGCTCGGGACGTGGACCCCACTCCATAAATGTCCTAGTTCCTCCCCTACGCATCCTAGGATAATCCACCTTCTCCGCCGACCATGGCCTAATAGTCCTCACCCTGATCCCCACATAACTGAGGGGCAGCTCGGGACCGAGGGGCAGCTCGGGACCGAGGGGCAGCTCGGGACAGAGGGGCAACTCGGGACAGAGGGGCAACTCGGGATAGAGGGGCAACTCGGGATAGAGGGGCAACTCAGGATAGATGGGCAACTCGGGACAGCGGGGCAGCCCGGGACAGAGGGGCAGCCCGGGACCGAAGCAGCCCGGTACTGAGGGGAAGCCCGGTACTGAGGGGAAGCCCGGTACAGAGAGGGAGCCTAGTACTGAGAGGAAGCTCAGTACTGAGAGGAAGCTCAGGCAGGTAGTAGGCTCCGGTAAATCCTGGCTGGCTGGTGGACCTGGATGATTAAGGTTGTCTGGCCGATCTAGAAGATCTTGGCAGACTGGCACTTCTGGCGGATCCTGGCAGACTGGCACTTCTGGTGGATCCTGGCAGACTGGTGACGCTGGGCCGACAGGAGACTCCGGCAGCACAGGAGAGGAGAAAGGCTCTGGCTGAGCTGAACAGGCGGGAGACTCCAACAGTGCAGGAGAGGAGAAAAGCTCTGGCTGCGTTGAACAGGCGAGGCGCACTGGACGCGCTGGGCCGACTGGTAGCACTGGTGGCGCTGGACAGACAGGAGACTCCGGCAGCGCCGGAGAGGAGAAAGGCTCTGGCTGCGCTAAACAGGCTGGAGACTCCGATAGCACAGGAGGGGAGAAAAGCACTGGCTGTGCTGAACAGGCGATGCGCACTGGACGCGCTGGGCCGACTGGGAGCACTGGTGGCGCTGGACAGACAGGAGACTCCGGCAGCGCAGGAGAGGAGAAAAGCTCTGGCTGCGCTAAACAGGCGAAGCGCACTGGAGGCCTGGTGCGTGGTGCTGGAACTGGTGGTACTGGCGCGAGGACACGCACAGGAAGCCTGGTGCGGGGAGCTGCTACCGGAGGACTGGTGTGTAGAGGTGGCTCTGGATAGACCGGACCGTGCAGGCGCACTGGAGCTCTAGAGCACCGAGCCTGCCCAAGCTTACCTGGCTCGATGCCCACTCTAGCCCGGCCAATAGGAAGGGCTGGTATAAGTCGCAGCTGGCTCTGCACGCGCACTGGAAACACCGTGCGCTCCATAGCATAACACGGTGCCTGCCCGGTCTCTCTAGCCCAACGGTGAGCACAGGGAGTATGCGCAGGTTTCCTACCTGGCATAACTATTCTCCCTTTTAGCCCCCCCCAATATTTTTTGGGGGGCCGTGCTGCCTCCTCATACATACGCCTCTCCGCTTTAGCTGCCTCTATTTCCTCCTTGGGACGGTGATATTCTCCCGGCTGCTCCCAGGGTCCTTGACCGTCTAATTCCTCCTCCCATGTCCAAATCTCCAAATGATGCATTCTCTCCCATTGCAACTGCTCTTCACGATTAACAGGGAGAGTAGGCTCAGGTCTGTTTCCTGACTCAGCCACTCTCTCTCTGCGCTTTCCCCTGTTACCTTCAGTTTTAGCTCTGTATAGCAATGCTTTCCTTCTCGATTCCATACCTGTATAGCCCTCTTCGCATTGCTGTAGGGAATCCCAGGCGGGCTCCTGCACACGCCCTGGGTCGGCCGCCCACCTGTCGATTTCTTCCCACGTCTTATAATCCATATCGTCCTCCTTCAGATCCTGCCAGTTCACACGCTGCTCGGTCTGTGAATCGTGGTGGGTGATTCTGTAATGATCTTCCTCTGTTGTTTGTAGAAAGTCAGACCGAAAATGCAGCGTGTAGGTTACTCATGACTTTTAATGAAGAAAATACGGTACATGAAATAACTGAAAATACGAAAACAACAAATGAGTGAAACTAATTACAGCCTATCTGGTGACTAACACAAAGACAGGTACAATCACCCACGAAATACAACGCGCACACAGGCTACCTAAATACGGTTCCCAATCCGAGACAACTAGAATCAGCTGACTCCAATTAGGAATCGCCTCAGGCAGCCAAGCCTAACTAGACACACCCCTAATAATACACACTCCCAATTAATACAAACCCAATACGAAATAACAACATATAAACCCATGTCACACCCTGGCCTACCCAAACATATAACAAAACACAAGATACAATGACCAAGGCGTGACAGATCTGAATACTTTTCGAATGCACTGTATTTATTGTATGTTTGCATTTTTACTTAATGTGTGGTTACAGTATGCTGTTCGACATTTACTGAGTCATGTTGAAATATAAAACATACATTTTTGCATTTGTGTTCCTTTCTTGTTTGAGTACACACAAACAATATACAGTACAACGACAACATCTTAGTCTTTACACTGAAATAGGTTTTGATAGTGGTGTTTTGAATGTGTCACAGTAGTGTGATCTCGGTTGTCACTAAGTTAGATTCAGTTGATGTGTGTGTTTCATTTGTATGCAGAGTTTCATCTTGAGCAGGGAGTACACGATTTGTATTGCTGAATTGTGTCATTGTATTGTTTCATTTTGCAAGATTCTGTGGTGTTTTGGGGAAATTGGCCATTTTGTGTTTTGAGTGCCTGCGATGTAATTTCAATAAACATGTGTTAACAATTGAGAAACACTGTAAGATTAATGGACTAACTAAGTCTGGATAAGAGTTTCTCCTAAATTACTCAAATGTAAATATGTTGTTCCATGGGGTACAAAATGGTCAAAACTACACTTCACAGATACTCATATGAACTGACATATGAACTGACATATACCTTGCAGGTATAATGAGACCCTTTTCTACCCAAAACGTTGAATATAAAGTACGATCACCACTGTGGTTTGATAGGTGGGGGCAATATACGGATGGGATCTATTAGTATATTTGCGAGTGTGGTCAAATATACTGTATGTGTATTTGTGCCAACCATCAGTGGACATTTTCTAACAGTTTAAGTGTTTGATGGTTAAGCACATTCTTAGACACGGTTTATTCTGCAAACTTGGTAAGAAAATGTGTCAGTAATGAGTTGCACTGTGGAGAGGTTATTGTACATTTTTCGGCGACTGGTTGCCAGAATTTGCAATATCTTGACTGGAAACCTCTTTTCAGAAAATTATTGAATAAGTCACAATAACTTACTGCTGAAATATTGCCAGCAACCTACAGGACACTTGCTGCTATTAGCAGTCTTGCCATTAACCTACTGCGCCTTTACTGACTCCTTTGTTGACATCCTGCACATTTGTCATACATGGTTTGACTCAAAAACCTGCAGTCCCCACGGTTATATCCATGGGTTTAGGGTAATAAAATATTGTGTGGATGAAGTGCGGGCGGGTTGTATAAAGAGAAAACGTTACCTTGAAAAATCCATAAATGTATCATTATTGTGCAATATACATCTATATGCTACATTTAGGTTTTTATATCATTATTTTAGGCTATCTGGCATTAGTGCGCAAGCTTTATGGCCTAACTGTATAGTGCCAAATAGGCTACAAGCCACTTGCCAAATGCTTTTGGGAATGGGCACAAAAAGTCCATGTGGATACAGGGAGGCAAAACGGACAATGTCAGAGTTTAATTCAATAAAAGAAAAGCTGTGAAATGGAGAGTTAAAAATGAAGAGGAAGGAGGGCCAGAAAGGTCATGTTTTGGAAAGATTTGATGAAGTGATAATGGAGGATGATAGCAGTCTACTCCCCACAATGAACCTCACTGCCAGCAGTAATACCTCCTCTAGGAGGTTAGGGCTGATTGGCAAGGCCATGTGAATTCCCTCTGACCTCCAATCTCTGATGTGTTATGTATGATGATTGTGAGTCGCTACACAAATTTGACACAATACAGGGACTTCAAATAGGCCTGTGGCACGTCAAGGGAACTTTAGCCTACTGTTCAGATGGGTTACAATGGAAACTGAAATCTGGACACTGACTGTAAGTCTGTAACCTCTCAAATAGCCTTAATGTTAACTCCTGCAGAATTAAGCATTTGACTCGAGAACAGAGAGGGAGAAATATGATTTCTTTCTTTCAGCATCTTGAGAGAATGCAAATGCGCAGTTAGATACCGCCTGTAGAGGTGTTATCTTTATCAGCATCTTATAACAGCTGGCAGTATTTCAACCATAGGAAATATGCATCCAAGCGGAACTGAAATGTTATCAGAAAACATGTTGGGTCTTTTTCACAGCTTTCTATTTCCTTACAAACCGGTCAAAATCATCTAATTTGGAATGTTTGCAGAGAAATCTTTCCCGTTTTGACATGTTATTCGCCGCCCCTGAACATCTTTGCTCCGTGAAAGAAGCAGAGATGACAAAGAAAACGTTACCGATATCATTAGATTGAAGCATTCATTTTATCGATTTATGACGTTTTTCTGGTGAGCAAGGGTTTGTGTTGTCTTCTGAATAACACTTTAGGACATCTGCTGATGTAAAAAAAGAGCTTTAAAAATACATTAAATTGATTGATTCTTGAGCAATATACAGTATAATGACATAAGAGAAGCTGCCTGTATCTAATTATAGACAAGTTGACTAACAAATAGCCTACCAATATATTGGAAATTATAAGCAGAAACAGATTTAAAAATCAGGAAAAATAAATCCTGCACCCACTGTCGGAAAATCATTCCGTGTCTCTGACTGTAGCCTACAGCACATTTTCGATATTAGTGTGTTAGGGTCGGGTGCAGGCCTCAGATTTCTCATTTATTACATCTAGTCGGGCAGTTGCAGATGGGTTATTATCAATTGCAGGCAGGTGCAGGTGAATAAACAGCTGATCTGTGTGCCACTGATTGGCAGCATACTGTAACAGCAGCAGTCTATCAGAGTAGTGCAGGGGTGACTTATTCTAGAAGTGGCTTTCAGCCTGCTCTTTTTGGTTTCCCATAAGAGGGAATGTCATAGCGTGCTGACTTCATAAACATTAAGGTTGTACAGAGGGCTTGAGTTTGAAGTGGAGTAGCATGTCTCGCCAGGAGGCGAAAAAATAGATTATGGCTTGGAAAATGGGAATATTTTCAGAAAAACTTAAGTAAATGGTTAAGGGAGGAGGATTGAGGGAAAGAAAGAGGAGATTGAAAAGACTGACGGAGGCAGATGATGGGTTTAAATATGCTGAAGCTAGCAATAACAAGGGAGGGGGTATGTCAAGGAAGATTGGTGTCAATTTCTAACAGAGTGAGCTGGATGCCAGTTTGAGTTCTAGAGGTGAAATGGAAGGGGTAGAAGGTTTGCGAGGAGCTTGAAGCCTGAGCCTTGCGTTGATGGACATGATTATGATAAAGATACGTTTGGTCCAGTGGGAGTGAGATTTTTGAAGAGGGTGGAACCAGGCATTTTGGGTGGTTTTAAGGTTGAGTGGAAAATATGGTTGGTGCTGTTGAGTCGGTGAAGGTAACCCGAAGTGGACTTGTGATGTGTGTTTGTATTTCTTCAGAGCAGAGGGAGCAGGCACTCCGCTCGACCGCAAACTTGGGGAAAGACCCGTTACTTGCTTTGGGCACAGGTACACTTTTGAAGGGAATGATTTCTGGGGTCGCGTTAAGTGTGTAGGTAGAGCAATTGAAGTTGAACATTCCTGGTGTTTGTGACACCTGCCGTTTGGGGTGACGCAGATCCGGTGTGGAGTGTGACGAAACAGATGTGACGCTGTCCTTTCTTTTGAGTTTTGAGTCTCTACCTGACAAGGTCATGTTAGGATATATCAGTTATCCTGTTAGAGCTTTTGTGGTGAATCCACTGCGCTGTATCAGGTGCAGCGTTCATAGTCATGTTGCAGCAATGTGTAGGAGGGAGATTCCAAGATGTGGGAAGTGTGCAGAATGGCATGGGACAGAGGATTGTGTGGTTTTGGTGGATAGAGTTGTGTGTCAACTGTAGGGTGTTTATGTTGCTGGGGATCGGAAGTGTCTGGTGCGAGAGAGGCAGGTTGAATTGGCCAGAGTCTGAGTAGTGCTGAGGGTGTCGTATGCTGAGGCAGTGAAGAAAGTGGAAGACGATGGGTCAAGGGTGAGGGATCCTGAGAGGATCTTTAGTGAGTTGTAGATTTGTGCCAGCAAAAAAAGGATAGGGCAATGAGTGAGTTGTGGTTCTTTAAGGTTGGCTTCTTAGTGTTCATATCAATGGTTGTCATCTGTACTGCAGAAATGGAATGTAAATCACAGAGAATAGATGTTGTGGTGGCAGCTGCAGAGAAGTATTTGGGTACACAAGATTTAACTTCAGAAGAGTTACAGGGTGTGTTGACCGGTGGTGTCCCGTCCTCCTAGGCCGTTGGCATGGTGCAGGAGCAGATAGGGTCAAAGTAGTGGAATGGGGTAGTCTGTTTTAATGAGAGTAGGTAGCAGCTGCAGAAAAGTGTTAAAGAAACTTGCTCCCTTCAGTCTCAACATACTGTGATCATGGTGTTTTTGCTATCCATTGTAAATATTTGTTGGCCTATGTAGCCAAATGGCATCTATAATTGTATGTTATCCATTCATGCTTTTTATATATTTCATTTGTATCTGTAAATCAGCTTGTCAGCTTGTCTGTCGAAACGTTGGTTGTAAAATTATTGCATCTGAGCTCCTAGTGTGAGGCTCTTCTTTTATTTTTCAAGCTGCAGAGAAGTATCTGGGTGTATGACATCTTACTGCAGAAGAGTTAATGGTGTGGTGATTTAAAAAATATATAAAATAGTGGTATATAGGTGTAGGGTCAGTTGGCGGTGTAAGTTTTCCCTTTTAGGAAAAGGAAAAATTAAGAGAATTTAATGTAGGTAGGCCATAACTGGCCTCACACTTTAGTACAGTAGGTGATGGTGTATGCACCTTTAAGTTGAATGTGATCTGCCAACCCATTGAAAAAGAGGAAGATGCTTGTACATTCAGTTATAAAGGCTGACAGAGTGCCTTCAGAAAGTATTCACAATCCTGTGTCCACATTTTGTCGTGTTACAGCCTGAATTCAAAGTGGATTAAGGATGCAATATTTAACTTTTTGGGCAACCCCACCAACTTCACATGGAAATCGTAGTTATAGATCTGCCATTCGCATTGAAAGCAAGTCTAAGAAGTGGTAGATATGTTCTATGTTCTATATGCACATTTTCTTTGCTTCCGAGTTCTTAAGTTTCATTTTTGTATCTTTTACTTTCGGTTTTGTACACCGGCTTCAAAAAGCTGAAAATACTATATTTTTGGTTATTGAAAAGATATTTCACAGTGGTTTAGATTGTGCAATTATTCTCTACAATTACTTCTTTTGTCACATAAACAGAAATTAGGGGAACTATTAGAATTTTAGCAACCAGGAAATGGCGGAACAATTTCTGCATATTCCAACTTTAAATTGAGAATGTTGTCACTGGTTAACACACAATATCAAAGAGTAATTATGTTTTTTGAAGTGTTTGTAAATGTATTAAAAAATGAGAAGTGGAAACGTCTTGAAGTCAGTAAGTATGGCAAGCCTAAATAAGATCAGGAGTACATGTGCATGTGCTTAACAAGTCCCATAATAAGATGCAGGGACTCACTTTCTGTGTAATAGTGTTTAACATTATTTTTGAATGACTACAGTGCCTTGCAAAATAATTCACCCCGCTTGGCATTTTGTACCCCACACATCTGTAAGGTCCCTCAGTCGAGCAGTGAATTTCAAATACAGGTTCAACTACAAAGACCAGTGAGGTTTCCCAAAGCCTCACAAAGTAGGGAACCTACTAGTAGATGGGTAAAAAATAAATAAATGAGACTTACACTTTGGATGGTATATTAATATACCCAGTCACTACAAAGATACAGGCGTCCTTCCTAACTCAGTTGCCGGAGAGGAAGGAAACAGCTCAGGGATTTTACCATCAGGCCAATGGGGACTTTAAAAAAGTGACAGCGTTTAATGGCTGTGATAGGAGACAACTGAGGATGGATCAACAACATTGTAGTTATTCCATAATACTAACCTAATTGAGAGTGAAAAGAAGAAAGCATGTACAGAATAAAAACTCATTCCGAAACATGCATCCTGTTTATAACAAGGCACTACAATTATACTGCAAAACATGTGGCAAAGCAATTAACACTTTTTATACAGGAAAAAATATATATGTTTGTGGTAAATCCATTGCAACACATTACTGAGTACCATTCTCCATAATGTTAAGCATAGTGGTGGCTGCATCATGTTATATGTATGCTTGTCGTCTTTAGGGACTGGAGAGTTTCAGGTTCAAAAATAAACTAAATGGAGTTAAGCACAGGCAAAGTCCTGGAGGAAAATGTGGTTCATTCTGCTGTCCACCAGACACTGGGAGATGAATTCACAGGACAATAAACGAAAACACAAGGCCAAATATACACTGGAGTTGCTTACGAAGAACACATTGAATGTTCCTGAGTGGCCGAGTTACAGTTTTGACTTAAATCTGCTTGATTATGGCAAGATTTGAAAGTGAATGTTTAGCAATGATCAACAACCAATTTGACAGAGCTTGAAGAATTTTGAAAATAATAATGGGCAAATATGTGTGCAAAGCTTTTAGAGAATTACCCAGAAATGTAATCGCTGCCAATTGTGATTCTAACATGACTCAGGAGTGTGGATACTTATGTAAATTAAATATGTCTGTATTTAATTTCAAATAAATTTGCTAACATTTCGTCTTTATTCAATTGGTAGTAGTTTATCTTTAGCTTTTGAAAATGCCCAAAGAGCAACAGAATCTGTATGATTTAAAGCGGATTCTAAATTCGGGTAAAACAAAATGCATGGTATTTTCAAATGCCAGGCATTTTATTTTATCTTTATTTAACTAGGCAAGTCAGTTAAGAACAAATTCTTATTTTCAATGACAGCCTAGTGGGTCAACTGCCTGTTCAGGGGCAGAAGAACAGATTTGTACCTTGTCAGCTCAGGGGTTTGAACTTGTAACCTGCTGGTTACTAGTCCAACGCTCTAACCACTAGGGTACCCTGCCGCCCTGTTACAAATCATGTCATTGCTACATTGGTGGGACATACTATAGAGCAAGTTAAAGTGTACAAATATTTGGGTGTGTGGGTTGATGAAAAGCTGAGCTTCACTGTGCATGTAGAGAACTTGATAAGGAAGCTCAAGCTGAAAATAGGATTTTATTACCGGCATAAGGCTTGTTTTTATTTTGAGGCCAGGAAGGAGCTGGTACGATGAACATTACTGTCGGTTTTAGATTTTAGTGGTGTTATATATATGCAGACCTCAGCCACGACCCTGAGATTCAGTGTATCATGCAGACCTCAGGTTCATTACAAATCAGAAACGTCTAACACATCATTGTGATCTCTTCAGTGCTGTTGTCATTGACCTTGCGTAGGCTTAAACACTGGTATACACTGATTTATAAGGCCATATTGGGTAAAATGCCATTTTATCTCTGTTCATTTTTATTCAGGTCAGTAAATTAATATAATTTACGGTCCCATTCTGATTTGCTTCTAACAGTACCAAAAATTAGAACAAGTCATGGTAGAAATAGTTTTAGTTACTTAGCTGCGCGGTCCTGGAATTCTCTCCTGAACATTTTAAAATGTGATGATCTAGTTTCATTGGTGGAGTTTAAACACTTGATCGATGTCTACATCATAGAGGAGTAATTGTTTTAAGGCCAGCTGTTTTTAGTCAAGACGTTTGTGTTTTTAATGTAAAATGTTGTACTGTAAGTGTGTTTATAGTTTTGTTTAATTTTGTGTTAGTTAGTTGTTTTGTCTGAAACATTTTTCCCTCTGCTGCTATTGGACCAGGTCTCTCTTGGAAAAGTGATGTTCTCAATGAGAAAAAAAACGGTATAAATAAAGATAAAATAAAAAAAAATTATAAGACATGTTTTCACTTTGTCCTTTGACATTATGGAGTATCGTTTGGATGGGTGAGATAAAATACATAAATGTAGTCAATTTTGAATTATGGTTGAAACACCACAAAATGTGGAATCAGTCAATGGGTATGAATTATTTCTAAAGGCACTGTAAGTGCACGTGGTTCCAAAGAACAAAAATACATTACATTTATAGCTAGTTTCAATATAATTGTAATACTCACTTTCATTCTTCAACAGAATCATAAAAAACTTTTCCACTGCAGGTCGGCAGGAATACGACATATTTTAGACCATGCCCCTCTTGAATCTAGGGGGCAGTATTTTCATTTTTGGAAAAATAACATCCCCAAAGTAAATGGCTATTTTGTCAGGACAAGATGCTAGAAAATGCATATAATTGACAGCTTAGGATAGAAAACACTAACGTTTCCAAAACTGTAAAGATATTGTCTGTGAGTATAACAGAACTGATGTTGCAGGCGAAAGCCTGAGAAAAATCCAATCCGGAAGTGCCACAGGTTTTGAAAGCGCTGCGTTCCAATGAGTCCCTAATGAGCTGTGAATGAGCTATCAACCAGATTACACTGGCTACGTATTCCCCAAGGTGTATACAGCATTGTGATGGAATTTTACGCATTTATGTTGAAGAATAGCTGTAATAGCCGAATAGCCGCTACATTGCGCAAGTGGTCACCTGATGGCTCCCAGGGTGACTCTTGCGAAAATACAGAGGTAGCCATTACTCCAATCGGTCGTACTGAAAAACGATGTCCCGATGGATATATTATCGAATAGATATTTGAAAAACACCTTGAGGTGTGTTTCTGTCGATATTATGGAGCTAATTTGTAATATTTTTCGATGTTTTCGTGACTGCAATTTCCGGGCAATTTCTCAGCCAAACGTGAAGAACAAACGGAGCTATTTCACCTACAAAAATAATATTTTGGGAAAAAAGGAACATTTGCTATCTAACTGGGAGTCTCGTGAGTGAAAACATCCGAAGCTCATCAAAGGTAAATTATTTAATTTGATTGCTTTTCTGATTTCCGTGACCAAGTTACCTGCTGCTAGCTGGACAAAATGCTATGCTAGGTTATCGATAAACTTACACAAATGCTTGTCTAGCTTTGGCTGTAAAGCATATTTTGAAAATCTGAGATGACAGGGTGATTTTTTTTGTGTGATTTTCATGAATAGGAATATTTTCTAGGGATATTTATGTCCGTTGCGTTATGCTAATTAGTGTCAGGCGATGATTACGCTACCGCATGCAGGATGGGGAGTCACTAGAGGTTTGTTAGTTAGCAAGCCAGCCATCGAACTCCAGATGGCTAGCTAACAGCAAGTCTTAGCTTGCAATGAAAATAACTTTTGACAAAATTAGAAATGTGTAATATTTGAAACTGTAGCTAGATTCTTACCTGTATACATGGATGAAAGCTTCAAGTCAGACTGCATATAAGACTGCATTAAAAGACATCCTGTGTTGTTTCTGTTTTAGTTTGCACAGCTTATTTGGACCGTTGTGTTCCACTGATTTCAAAACGTGTTCTTTTCAGAGTGAGAGAGAGTCTTCATTCATCATCCAGAAGGTAGTTGTAACGGCATTCAGAGGTGGTAGAAGGATCGGACCAAAACACAGTGTGGTAAGTGTCCATATTGATTTATTCAAAAACACAACTGAACACTGGAACAAAATAATTAACGTGAAATATACAAAACCGAAACAGCACCGTGTGGCCCAAACACTCACACGGAAACAAACACCCACAAACCAAAAGTGAAACCCAGGCTACCTAAGTATGGTTCTCAATCAGAGAAAACTAACGACACCTGCCACTGATTGAGAACCAATCTATGCCGTACACAAAAACCAACATAGAAAAACAAACATAGACTGCCCACCCCAACTCACGCCCTGACCATACTAAAACAAAGAATAATATAACAGAACTATGGTCATAACGTGACAGTAGTCCAACTTTTTCCCACTGACCTTTGTCAATAGCACCTGATAAATTCAGGGCAGCAATGTTATTGAGAGCAGTAGCAACATATTTGCAATTCTCCATGGCTAACGTTATATCTTTAAAAAAAAACTGCAGTAGAAAGGATTATGTAGGTATTGTGAGCAAGTTCATTTTATAGACACAAGATGCAACACTGCAGACCAATCCAAACACATCTCTCGGGAATGTCCAGCCCACTCATTATCTCTGCCAATCATATTTACAGATGGCATACAAGTTTGATATTAAAGCACATGAAAGTTCACATGTTCGAGAAGGCATTTCTGGCAAAAGAAATGCATTTTGATTTAAAAAATAATAATACTTTCAACAGGCTCTCCTGTGAAGTCGTAACTTGCAACATACGCCTAGTTTCTGAATTTGGTCACACATTTTGTGGAAATGTGTTTTTGGAACACTTCACATGACATTTCACATGTGAAAACATGGTTTTGGAGCACTTCACATTTCAAACTTCACATGTGACTCAAGAGGCTGAGGACAGTGTGTGTGTTGCATTTCTGTGCCTGTGTGTATGTGTGTGTCTTGTGAATGCTGCATTTCACACACTCACATGTTGTGTGTGCGTGTATGTGTGTGTGCTGCCTGTGTTTATGTGCAACACAACAGAACGACAAAATACCCTACCGAGCAGCGTCCGTTGAGAGTCTCCTGTAAAAGAGGAGAGAATATACAACAAACGACTCTGAAGAAGTCCATGTTAGTCGATCCTCAATCAAGTTCTCTACACCTGATGCTATAACCAACCTAAAGCAAGGGATACACAGAACATACAGAGAGAGACAGACAGAGAGAGGAGTAAAGACTGTAATGCACTACAATACCTTTGACTTGAGTAAGAGGTGTGAGTGGAAAGTCACTGGGCTTGAGAAAGACATTCATTATATATTAATAACACTGGAGACTTCTCCTCCGGCCACGCAGCCTCTGTTTGTGGCCCCTATTGATTTTTCACTCAAGTCCTTTGATGAGAGTATAGGGACTGACACTTTAATTACGTTTACCGGTAGTCTGTGTGTGGGTGGGTGGGTGGGTGGGTGGGGGGGGGGGTTGTGGAGTGGGGGAGTGTGTGTTTGTTACATCATCAATGACTAACTTGGTCGTTTGTAAAGACATTTGTGGTTCATGTAGTGTCTGTCTACTCCCTATGTGCGTCTACTCCCTATGTGCGTCTACTCACTATGTGCGTCTACTCCCTATGTGCGTCTACTCACTATGTGTGTCTACTCACTATGTACGTCTACTCCCTATGTGCGTCTACTCTCTATGTGCATCTACTCACTATGTGCGTCTACTCACTATGTGCTTCTACTCACTATGTATGTCTACACCCTATGTGCGTCTACTCACTATGTGCTTCTACTCACTATGTGCGTCTACTCCCTATGTACGTCTACTCCCTATGTGCGTCTACTCACTATGTGCGTCTACTCACTATGTGCGTCTACTCCCTATGTGTGTCTACTCCCTATGTGCGCCTACTCACTATGTGCGTCTACTCCCTATGTGCGTCTACTCCCTATGTACGTCTACTCACTATGTGTGTATACTCCCTATGTGTGTATACTCCCTATGTGTGTATACTCCCTATGTGTGTTTACCCCCTATGTGCGTATACTCCCTATGTGTGTATACTCACTATGTGCGTCTACTCCCTATGTGCGTCTACTCACTATGTGTGTATACTCCCTATGTGTGTATACTCCCTATGTGTGTATACTCCCTATGTGTGTTTACCCCCTATGTGCGTATACTCCCTATGTGTGTATACTCACTATGTGCGTCTACTCCCTATGTGCGTCTACTCACTATGTGTGTATACTCCCTATGTGCGTATACTTCCTATGTGCGTATACCCCCTATGTGCGTATACCCCCTATGTGCGTATACTCCCTATGTGTGTATACTCACTATGTGTGTATACCCCCTATGTACTACTCACTATGTGTGTATACTCCCTATGTGTGTATACTCACTATGTGCGTCTACTCACTATGTGTGTCTACTCACTATGTGCGTCTACTACGTCTACTCCCTATGTGCGTCTACTCTCTATGTACATCTACTCCCTATGTGCGTCTACTCACTATGTGCGTCTACTCACTATGTGCGTCTACTACCTATGTGTGTCTACTCACTATGTGCGTCTACTCACTGTGTGCGTCTACTCACTCTGTGCGTCTACTCACTATGTGCGTCTACTCCCTATGTGTGTCTACTCCCTATGTGCGTCTACTCACTATGTGTGTATACTCACTATGTGTGTATACCCCCTATGTACGTCTACTCCCTATGTGCGTCTACTCACTATGTGCGTCTACTCCCTATGTGCGTCTACTCACTATGTGTGTATACTCCCTATGTGTGTATACTCCCTATGTGCGTCTACTCACTATGTGTGTCTACTCACTATGTGCGTCTACTCACTATGTACGTCTACTCCCTATGTGCGTCTACTCTCTATGTGCGTCTACTCACTATGTGCGTCTACTCACTATGTGCGTCTACTCTCTATGTGCATCTACTCACTATGTGCGTCTACTCACTATGTGCTTCTACTCACTATGTATGTCTACACCCTATGTGCGTCTACTCCCTATGTGCGTCTACTCACTATGTGCGTCTACTCCCTATGTGCGTCTACTCACTATGTGTGTCTACTCACTATGTACGTCTACTCCCTATGTGCGTCTACTCTCTATGTGCATCTACTCACTATGTGCGTCTACTCACTATGTGCTTCTACTCACTATGTATGTCTACACCCTATGTGCGTCTACTCACTATGTGCTTCTACTCACTATGTGCGTCTACTCCCTATGTACGTCTACTCCCTATGTGCGTCTACTCACTATGTGCGTCTACTCACTATGTGCGTCTACTCCCTATGTGTGTCTACTCCCTATGTGCGCCTACTCACTATGTGCGTCTACTCCCTATGTGCGTCTACTCCCTATGTACGTCTACTCACTATGTGTGTATACTCCCTATGTGTGTATACTCCCTATGTGTGTATACTCCCTATGTGTGTTTACCCCCTATGTGCGTATACTCCCTATGTGTGTATACTCACTATGTGCGTCTACTCCCTATGTGCGTCTACTCACTATGTGTGTATACTCCCTATGTGTGTATACTCCCTATGTGTGTATACTCCCTATGTGTGTTTACCCCCTATGTGCGTATACTCCCTATGTGTGTATACTCACTATGTGCGTCTACTCCTACGTCTACTCACTATGTGTGTATACTCCTATGTGCGTATACTTCCTATGTGCGTATACTCCCTATGTGCGTATACCCCCTATGTGCGTATACTCCCTATGTGTGTATACTCACTATGTGTGTATACCCCCTATGTACGTCTACTCACTATGTGTGTATACTCCCTATGTGTGTATACTCACTATGTGCGTCTACTCACTATGTGTGTCTACTCACTATGTGCGTCTACTCCCTTTGTACGTCTACTCCCTATGTGCGTCTACTCTCTATGTACATCTACTCCCTATGTGCGTCTACTCACTATGTGCGTCTACTCACTATGTGCGTCTACTACCTATGTGTGTCTACTCACTATGTGCGTCTACTCACTGTGTGCGTCTACTCACTCTGTGCGTCTACTCACTATGTGCGTCTACTCCCTATGTGTGTCTACTCCCTATGTGCGTCTACTCACTATGTGTGTATACTCACTATGTGTGTATACCCCCTATGTACGTCTACTCCCTATGTGCGTCTACTCACTATGTGTGTCTACTCCTATGTGCGTCTACTCACTATGTGTGTATACTCCCTATGTGTGTATACTCCCTATGTGCGTCTACTCACTATGTGTGTCTACTCACTATGTGCGTCTACTCACTATGTACGTCTACTCCCTATGTGCGTCTACTCTCTATGTGCGTCTACTCACTATGTGCGTCTACTCACTATGTGCGTCTACTCTCTATGTGCATCTACTCACTATGTGCGTCTACTCACTATGTGCTTCTACTCACTATGTATGTCTACACCCTATGTGCGTCTACTCCCTATGTGCGTCTACTCACTATGTGCGTCTACTCCCTATGTGCGTCTACTCACTATGTGTGTCTACTCACTATGTACATCTACTCCCTATGTGCGTCTACTCTCTATGTGCATCTACTCACTATGTGCGTCTACTCACTATGTGCTTCTACTCACTATGTATGTCTACACCCTATGTGCGTCTACTCACTATGTGCTTCTACTCACTATGTGCGTCTACTCCCTATGTACGTCTACTCCCTATGTGCGTCTACTCACTATGTGCGTCTACTCACTATGTGCGTCTACTCCCTATGTGTGTCTACTCCCTATGTGCGCCTACTCACTATGTGCGTCTACTCCCTATGTGCGTCTACTCCCTATGTACGTCTACTCACTATGTGTGTATACTCCCTATGTGTGTATACTCCCTATGTGTGTATACTCCCTATGTGTGTTTACCCCCTATGTGCGTATACTCCCTATGTGTGTATACTCACTATGTGCGTCTACTCCCTATGTGCGTCTACTCACTATGTGTGTATACTCCCTATGTGTGTATACTCCTATGTGTGTATACTCCCTATGTGTGTTTACCCCTATGTGCGTATACTCCCTATGTGTGTATACTCACTATGTGCGTCTACTCCCTATGTGCGTCTACTCACTATGTGTGTATACTCCCTATGTGCGTATACTTCCTATGTGCGTATACCCCCTATGTGCGTATACCCCCTATGTGCGTATACTCCCTATGTGTGTATACTCACTATGTGTGTATACCCCCTATGTACGTCTACTCACTATGTGTGTATACTCCCTATGTGTGTATACTCACTATGTGCGTCTACTCACTATGTGTGTCTACTCACTATGTGCGTCTACTCCCTATGTACGTCTACTCCCTATGTGCGTCTACTCTCTATGTACATCTACTCCCTATGTGCGTCTACTCACTATGTGCGTCTACTCACTATGTGCGTCTACTACCTATGTGTGTCTACTCACTATGTGCGTCTACTCACTGTGTGCGTCTACTCACTCTGTGCGTCTACTCACTATGTGCGTCTACTCCCTATGTGCGTCTACTCCCTATGTGCGTCTACTCACTATGTGTGTATACTCACTATGTGTGTATACCCCCTATGTACGTCTACTCCCTATGTGCGTCTACTCACTATGTGCGTCTACTCCCTATGTGCGTCTACTCACTATGTGTGTATACTCCCTATGTGTGTATACTCCCTATGTGCGTCTACTCACTATGTGTGTCTACTCACTATGTGCGTCTACTCACTATGTACGTCTACTCCCTATGTGCGTCTACTCTCTATGTGCGTCTACTCACTATGTGCGTCTACTCACTATGTGCGTCTACACCCTATGTGTGTCTACTCCCTATGTGCGTCTACTCACTATGTGCGTCTACTCCCTATGTACGTCTACTCACTATGTGCGTCTACTCCCTATGTACATCTACTCCCTATGTGCGTCTACTCACTATGTGCGTCTACTCACTATGTGCGTCTACTCACTATGTGCGTCTACTCCCTATGTGTGTCTACTCCCTATGTGCGTCTACTCACTATGTGCGTCTACTCCCTATGTGCGTCTACTCACCATGTGCTTCTACTCCCTATGTGCGTCTACTCCCTATGTGCGTCTAATTCCCTATGTACGTCTACTCCCTATGTGCGTCTACTCACTATGTGCGTCTACTCACTATGTGCGTCTACTACCTATGTGCGTCTACTCACTATGTGCTTCTACTCCCTATGTGTGTCTACTCCCTATGTACGTCTACTCCCTATGTGCGTCTACTCCCTATGTACGTCTACTCACTATGTGCGTCTACTCCCTATGTACGTCTACTCCCTATGTGCGTCTACTCACTATGTGCGTCTACTCACTATGTGCTTCTACTCCCTATGTGCGTCTACTCCCTATGTACGTCTACTCACTATGTGCGTCTACTCCCTATGTACGTCTACTCCCTATGTGCGTCTACTCACTATGTGCGTCTACTCCCTATGTGCGTCTACTCACTATGTGCGTCTACTCCCTATGTACGTCTACTCACTACCCCCTATGTGTGTATACTCACTATGTGTGTATACTCACTATGTGTGTATACTCCCTATTTGTGTATACTCCCTATGTGTGTATACTCCCTATGTGTGTATACCCCCTATGTGTGTATACTCACTATGTGTGTATACCCCCTATGTACGTCTACTCACTATGTGTGTATACTCACTATGTGTGTATACCCCCTATGTACGTCTACTCCCTATGTGCGTCTACTCCCTATGTGCGTCTACTCACTATGTGCGTCTACTCCCTATGTGCGTCTACTCACTATGTGTGTATACTCCCTATGTGTGTATACTCCCTATGTGCGTCTACTCACTATGTGTGTATACTCCCTATGTACGTCTACTCCCTATGTGCGTCTACTCCCTATGTGTGTATACTCCCTATGTACGTCTACTCCCTATGTGCGTCTACTCACTATGTGTGTATACTCCCTATGTACGTCTACTCCCTATGTGCGTCTACTCACTATGTGTGTATACCCCCTATGTACGTCTACTCCCTATGTGCGTCTACTCACTATGTGCGTCTACTACCTATGTGCGTCTACTCACTATGTGCTTCTACTCCCTATGTGTGTCTACTCCCTATGTACGTCTACTCCCTATGTGCGTCTACTCCCTATGTACGTCTACTCACTATGTGCGTCTACTCCCTATGTACGTCTACTCCCTATGTGCGTCTACTCACTATGTGCGTCTACTCACTATGTGCTTCTACTCCCTATGTGCGTCTACTCCCTATGTACGTCTACTCACTATGTGCGTCTACTCCCTATGTACGTCTACTCCCTATGTGCGTCTACTCACTATGTGCGTCTACTCCCTATGTGCGTCTACTCACTATGTGTGTATACTCCCTATGTGCGTCTACTCACTATGTGCGTCTACTCCCTATGTACGTCTACTCACTATGTGTGTATACTCCCTATGTGTATATACTCCCTATGAGTGTATACCCCCTATGTACGTCTACTCACTATGTGTGTATACTCCCTATGTGTGTATACTCACTATGTGTGTATACTCACTATGTGTGTATACTCCCTATTTGTGTATACTCCCTATGTGTGTATACTCCCTATGTGTGTATACCCCCCTATGTGTGTATACTCACTATGTGTGTATACCCCTATGTACGTCTACTCACTATGTGTGTATACTCACTATGTGTGTATACCCCCTATGTACGTCTACTCCCTATGTGCGTCTACTCCCTATGTGCGTCTACTCACTATGTGCGTCTACTCCCTATGTGCGTCTACTCACTATGTGTGTATACTCCCTATGTGTGTATACTCCCTATGTGCGTCTACTCACTATGTGTGTATACTCCCTATGTACGTCTACTCCCTATGTGCGTCTACTCCCATTTACATTTTACATTTACATTTACATTTACATTTAAGTCATTTAGCAGACGCTCTTATCCAGAGCGACTTACAAATTGGTGCATTCACCTTATGACATCCAGTGGGACAGTCACTTAACAATAGTGCATCTAAAACTTAGGGGGGGTGGGGTGAGAGGGATTACTTAACCTATCCTAGGTATTCCTTAAAGAGGTGGGGTTTCAGGTGTCTCCGGAAGGTGGTGATTGACTCCGCTGTCCTGGCGTCGTGAGGGAGTTTGTTCCACCATTGGGGGCCAGGGCAGCGAACAGTTTTGACTGGGCTGAGCGGGAGCTGTACTTCCTCAGTGGTAGGGAGGCGAGCAGGCCAGAGGTGGATGAACGCAGTGCCCTTGTTTGGGTGTAGGGCCTGATCAGAGCCTGGAGGTACTGAGGTGCCGTTCCCCTCACAGCTCCGTAGGCAAGCACCATGGTCTTGTAGCGGATGCGAGCTTCAACTGGAAGCCAGTGGAGAGAACGGAGGAGCGGGGTGACGTGAGAGAACTTGGGAAGGTTGAACACCAGACGGGCTGCGGCGTTCTGGATGAGTTGAAGGGGTTTAATGGCACAGGCAGGGAGCCCAGCCAACAGCGAGTTGCAGTAATCCAGACAGGAGATGACAAGTGCCTGGATTAGGACCTGCGCCGCTTCCTGTGTGAGGCAGGGTCGTACTCTGCGGATGTTGTAGAGCATGAACCTACAGGAACGGGCCACCGCCTTGATGTTAGTTGAGAACGACAGGGTGTTGTCCAGGATCACACCAAGGTTCTTGGCGCTCTGGGAGGAGGACACAGTGGAGTTGTCAACCGTGATGGCGAGATCATGGAACGGGCAGTCCTTCCCCGGGAGGAAGAGCAGCTCCGTCTTGCCGAGGTTCAGCTTGAGGTGGTGATCCGTCATCCACACTGATATGTCTGCCAGACATGCAGAGATGCGATTCGCCACCTGGTCATCAGAAGGGGGAAAGGAGAAGATTAATTGTGTGTCGTCTGCATAGCAATGATAAGAGAGACCATGTGAGGTTATGACAGAGCCAAGTGACTTGGTGTATAGCGAGAATAGGAGAGGGCCAAGAACAGAGCCCTGGGGGACACCAGTGGTGAGAGCGCGTGGTGAGGAGACAGATTCTCGCCACGCCACCTGGTAGGAGCGACCTGTCAGGTAGGACGCAATCCAAGCGTGGGCCGCGCCGGAGATGCCCAACTCGGAGAGGGTGGAGAGGAGGATCTGATGGTTCACAGTATCGAAGGCAGCCGATAGATCTAGAAGGATGAGAGCAGAGGAGAGAGAGTTAGCTTTAGCAGTGCGGAGCGCCTCCGTGATACAGAGGAGAGCAGTCTCAGTTGAATGACTAGTCTTGAAACCTGACTGATTTGGATCAAGAAGGTCATTCAGAGAGAGATAGCGGGAGAGCTGGCCAAGGACGGCACGTTCAAGAGTTTTGGAGAGAAAAGAAAGAAGGGATACTGGTCTGTAATTGTTGACATCGGAGGGATCGAGTGTAGGTTTTTTCAGAAGGGGTGCAACTCTCGCTCTCTTGAAGACGGAAGGGACGTAGCCAACGGTCAGGGATGAGTTGATGAGCGAGGTGAGGTAAGGGAGAAGGTCTCCGAAATGGTCTGGAGAAGAGAGGAGGGGATAGGGTCAAGCGGGCAGGTTGTTGGGCGGCCGGCCGTCACAAGACGCGAGATTTCATCTGGAGAGAGAGGGGAGAAAGAGGTCAGAGCATAGGGTAGGGCAGTGTGAGCAGAACCAGCGGTGTCGTTTGACTTAGCAAACGAGGATCGGATGTCGTCGACCTTCTTTTCAAAATGGTTGACGAAGTCATCTGCAGAGAGGGAGGAGGGGGAGGGGGCGGAGGATTCAGGAGGGAGGAGAAGGTGGCAAAGAGCTTCCTAGGGTTAGAGGCAGAAGCTTGGAATTTAGCGTGGTAGAAAGTGGCTTTAGCAGCAGAGACAGAGGAGGAAAATGTAGAGAGGAGGGAGTGAAAGGATGCCAGGTCCGCAGGGAGGCGAGTTTTCCTCCATTTCCGCTCGGCTGCCCGGAGCCCTGTTCTGTGAGCTCGCAATGAGTCATCGAGCCACGGAGCGGGAGGGGAGGACCGAGCCGGCCTGGAGGATAGGGGACATAGAGAGTCAAGGGATGCAGAGAGGGAGGAGAGGAGGGTTGAGGAGGCAGAATCAGGAGATAGGTGGGAGAAGGTTTGAGCGGAGGGAAGAGATGATAGGATGGAAGAGGAGAGAGTAGCGGGGGAGAGAGAGCGAAGGTTGGGACGGCGCGATACCATCCGAGTAGGGGCAGTGTGGGAGGTGTTGGATGAGAGCGAGAGGGAAAAGGATACAAGGCAGTGGTCGGAGACTTGGAGGGGAGTTGCAATGAGGTTAGTGGAAGAACAGCATCTAGTAAAGATGAGGTCGAGCGTATTGCCTGCCTTGTGAGTAGGGGGGAAGGTGAGAGGGTGAGGTCAAAAGAGGAGAGGAGTGGAAAGAAGGAGGCAGAGAGGAAAGAGTCAAAGGTAGACGTGGGGAGGTTAAAGTCGCCCAGAACTGTGAGAGGTGAGCCGTCCTCAGGAAAGGAGCTTATCAAGGCATCAAGCTCATTGATGAACTCTCCGAGGGAACCTGGAGGGCGATAAATGATAAGGATATTAAGCTTGAAAGGGCTAGTGACTGTGACAGCATGGAATTCAAAGGAGGCGATAGACAGATGGGTAAGGGGAGAAAGAGAGAATGACCACTTGGGAGAGATGAGGATCCGGTGCCACCACCCCGCTGACCAGACGCTCTCGGGGTGTGCGAGAACACGTGGGCGGACGAAGAGAGAGCAGTAGGAGTAGCAGTGTTGTCTGTGGTGATCCATGTTTCCGTCAGGGCCAAGAAGTCGAGGGACTGGAGGGAGGCATGGGCTGAGATGAACTCTGCCTTGTTGACCGCAGATTGGCAGTTCCAGAGGCTACCGGAGACCTGGAACTCCACGTGGGTCGTGCGCGCTGGGACCACCAGAGTAGGGTGGCGCGGCCACGCGGTGAGGAGCGTTTGTATGGTCTGTGCAGAGAGGAGAGAACAGGGATAAACCGACACATAGTTGACAGGCTACAGAAGAGGCTACGCTAATGCAAAGGAGATTGGAATGACAAGTGGACTACACGTCTCGAATGTTCAGAAAGTTAAGCTACGTAGCAAGAATCTTATTGACTAAAATGATTAAAATGATACAGTACTGCTGAAGTAGGCCAGCTGGCAGTGGGTGCGTTGTTGACACTACACTAATCAAGTCGTTCCGTTGAGTGTAATAGTTTCTGCAGTGTTGCTATTCGGGGCTAGCAGGCTAGCTAGCAGTGTTGTTTACGTTACGTTGCGTTAAAAGAACGACAATAGATGGCTAGCGAACCTAGAAAATCGCTCTAGACTACACAATTATCTTTGATACAAAGACGGCTATGTAGCTAGCTAAGTAGCTAGCTACGATCAAACAAATCAAACCGTTGTACTGTAATGAAAATGAAGTGAAAATGTGATACAACCTGTGAATGCGACCGGGTAGTTGAGTTCTATACAGAAGACGTTGGCTAGCGTTGGCTAGCTGTTGGCTAGCTAGCAGAGTCACCTACGTTAAGGACGACAAATAGCTGGCTAGCTAACCTCGGTAAATTAAGATAATCACTCTAAGACTACACACTCTAAACCTAAACAACACAATTATCTTGGATACGATGATACGATGATACGAAGACAGCAAAGACAGCTATGTAGCTAGCTGACACTAAACTAATCAAGTCGTTCAGTTGAGTGTAACAGTTTCTCCAGTGCAGCTAATCAGTGGACGTTAGCTAGCTGGCTAGTGAAGACTAGTGAAGACTACGTTAGGACGGCGAAATACGATAATTACGCAATTATCTTTTGATACAAAGACGGCTATGTAGCTAGCTGAGAAGAAATTGCTAAGATAAGACAAATCAAACCGTTGTGTGTATACTCCCTATGTACGTCTACTCCCTATGTGCGTCTACTCACTATGTGTGTATACTCCCTATGTACGTCTACTCCCTATGTGCGTCTACTCACTATGTGTGTATACCCCCTATGTACGTCTACTCCCTATGTGCGTCTACTCCCTATGTGCGTCTACTCACTATGTGCGTCTACTCCCTATGTGCGTCTACTCACTATGTGTGTATACTCCCTATGTGTGTATACTCCCTATGTGCGTCTACTCCCTATGTGCGTCTACTCACTATGTGTGTATACTCCCTATGTGTGTATACTCCCTATGTGCGTCTACTCACTATGTGCTTCTACTCACTATGTATGTCTACACCCTATGTGCGTCTACTCCCTATGTGCGTCTACTCACTATGTGCGTCTACTCCCTATGTGCGTCTACTCACTATGTGTGTCTACTCACTATGTACGTCTACTCCCTATGTGCGTCTACTCTCTATGTGCATCTACTCACTATGTGCGTCTACTCACTATGTGCTTCTACTCACTATGTATGTCTACACCCTATGTGCGTCTACTCACTATGTGCTTCTACTCACTATGTGCGTCTACTCCCTATGTACGTCTACTCCCTATGTGCGTCTACTCACTATGTGCGTCTACTCACTATGTGCGTCTACTCCCTATGTGTGTCTACTCCCTATGTGCGCCTACTCACTATGTGCGTCTACTCCCTATGTGCGTCTACTCCCTATGTACGTCTACTCACTATGTGTGTATACTCCCTATGTGTGTATACTCCTATGTGTGTATACTCCCCTATGTGTGTTTACCCCCTATGTGCGTATACTCCCTATGTGTGTATACTCACTATGTGCGTCTACTCCCTATGTGCGTCTACTCACTATGTGTATACTCCCTATGTGTGTATACTCCCTATGTGTGTATACTCCCTATGTGTGTTTACCCCTATGTGCGTATACTCCTATGTGTGTATACTCACTATGTGCGTCTACTCCTATGTGCGTCTACTCACTATGTGTGTATACTCCCTATGTGCGTATACTTCCTATGTGCGTATACCCCCTATGTGCGTATACCCCCTATGTGCGTATACTCCCTATGTGTGTATACTCACTATGTGTGTATACCCCCTATGTACGTCTACTCACTATGTGTGTATACTCCCTATGTGTGTATACTCACTATGTGCGTCTACTCACTATGTGTGTCTACTCACTATGTGCGTCTACTCCCTATGTACGTCTACTCCCTATGTGCGTCTAATCTCTATGTACATCTACTCCCTATGTGCGTCTACTCACTATGTGCGTCTACTCACTATGTGCGTCTACTACCTATGTGTGTCTACTCACTATGTGCGTCTACTCACTGTGTGCGTCTACTCACTCTGTGCGTCTACTCACTATGTGCGTCTACTCCCTATGTGTGTCTACTCCCTATGTGCGTCTACTCACTATGTGTGTATACTCACTATGTGTGTATACCCCCTATGTACGTCTACTCCCTATGTGCGTCTACTCACTATGTGCGTCTACTCCCTATGTGCGTCTACTCACTGTGTGTATACTCCTATGTGTGTATACTCCTATGTGCGTCTACTCACTATGTGTGTCTACTCACTATGTGCGTCTACTCACTATGTACGTCTACTCCCTATGTGCGTCTACTCTCTATGTGCGTCTACTCACTATGTGCGTCTACTCACTATGTGCGTCTACACCCTATGTGTGTCTACTCCCTATGTGCGTCTACTCACTATGTGCGTCTACTCCCTATGTACGTCTACTCACTATGTGCGTCTACTCCCTATGTACATCTACTCCCTATGTGCGTCTACTCACTATGTGCGTCTACTCACTATGTGCGTCTACTCACTATGTGCGTCTACTCCCTATGTGTGTCTACTCCCTATGTGCGTCTACTCACTATGTGCGTCTACTCCCTATGTGCGTCTACTCACCATGTGCTTCTACTCCCTATGTGCGTCTACTCCCTATGTGCGTCTAATTCCCTATGTACGTCTACTCCCTATGTGCGTCTACTCACTATGTGCGTCTACTCACTATGTGCGTCTACTACCTATGTGCGTCTACTCACTATGTGCTTCTACTCCCTATGTGTGTCTACTCCCTATGTACGTCTACTCCCTATGTGCGTCTACTCCCTATGTACGTCTACTCACTATGTGCGTCTACTCCCTATGCACGTCTACTCCCTATGTGCGTCTACTCACTATGTGCGTCTACTCACTATGTGCTTCTACTCCCTATGTGCGTCTACTCCCTATGTACGTCTACTCACTATGTGCGTCTACTCCCTATGTACGTCTACTCCCTATGTGCGTCTACTCACTATGTGCGTCTACTCCCTATGTGCGTCTACTCACTATGTGTGTATACTCCCTATGTGCGTCTACTCACTATGTGCGTCTACTCCCTATGTACGTCTACTCACTATGTGTGTATACTCCCTATGTGTATATACTCCCTATGAGTGTATACCCCCTATGTACGTCTACTCCCTATGTGCGTCTACTCCCTATGTGCGTCTACTCACTATGTGCGTCTACTCCCTATGTGCGTCTACTCACTATGTGTGTATACTCCCTATGTGTGTATACTCCCTATGTGCGTCTACTCACTATGTGTGTATACTCCCTATGTACGTCTACTCCCTATGTGCGTCTACTCCCTATGTGTGTATACTCCCTATGTACGTCTACTCCCTATGTGCGTCTACTCACTATGTGTGTATACTCCCTATGTACGTCTACTCCCTATGTGCGTCTACTCACTATGTGTGTATACCCCCTATGTTCGTCTACTCCCTATGTGCGTCTACTCCCTATGTGCGTCTACTCACTATGTGCGTCTACTCCCTATGTGCGTCTACTCACTATGTGTGTATACTCCCTATGTGTGTATACTCCCTATGTGCGTCTACTCCCTATGTGCGTCTACTCACTATGTGTGTATACTCCCTATGTGTGTATACTCCCTATGTGTGTATACCCCCTATGTACATATACTCCCTATGTGTGTATACTCCCTATGTGCGTATACTCCCTATGTGTGTATACTCCCTATGTGTGTATACCCCCTATGTACGTCTACTCCCTATGTGTGTATACTCCCTATGTGTGTATACTCCCTATGTGTGTCTACTCCCTATGTGCGTCTACTCACTATGTGTGTATACTCCCTATGTGTGTATACCCCCTATGTGCGTCTACTCACTATGTGTGTATACTCCCTATGTGTGTATACTCCCTATGTGCGTCTACTCCCTATGTGCGTCTACTCACTATGTGTGTATACTCCCTATGTGTGTATACTCCCTATGTGTGTATACCCCCTATGTACATATACTCCCTATGTGTGTATACTCCCTATGTGCGTATACTCCCTATGTGTGTATACTCCCTATGTGTGTATACCCCCTATGTACGTCTACTCCCTATGTGTGTATACTCCCTATGTGTGTATACTCCCTATGTGTGTATACCCCCTATGTACGTCTACTCACTATGTGTGTATACTCCCTATGTGTGTATACTCCCTATGTGTGTATACCCCCTATGTGTGTCTACTCCCTATGTGTGTATACCCCCTATGTGCGTATACTCCCTATGTGTGTATACCCCCTATATGTGTATACTCCCTATGTGTGTATACTCCCTATGTGCGTATACTCCCTATGTGCGTATACTCCCTATGTGTGTCTATTCCCTATGTGCATCTACTCCTTATGTATGTCTACTCAATATGTGTGTGTGTACTCTGTGTGTGTACTGTACGTCCGTGTGTGTACTCTATATGTTATAACTTGTGGTTGCAAATTTCTGACCTCTTTCTTTTCCTAAAACATGTTTAACCGTCTCCTTGCTTCTCCTTGCCTGTCTATCTCAAATGCTCTCCTCTCCATTGTTCTTTATAACTCACTTCAATTTCTTCCCCCACTCTCACTTTCTCTCCCTCTCCCCCTTTCCTGTCTTTTTTTTACCACAATTTTTTTACAAAATACAGCCCTGGAATTTTGGTAAGGGCATTTCACTCGGTTGGTTCTTCACAGCTCCGTGAACCTGTCCTGCTGCCACTCCATGCATGAAACCTCAACAACGGCCAAGAGAATAGGGGAAAAAAGACACACAACAATGCAACACACAACGATCTGAAACAATACAACAGAGACATGCACATGAACTCGTACACACAGACACAGACACACACACACACACAGACACACAGACACACACACACACACTTACAACCGGAGAGGGCAGCATAAACATTGTTTTGCTGGAGGCTGGTCCTACTCTTAGCTTTCCTCCGCTCTCCACTCCTTCTCCTGCAGCTGATTCAGGTGCCAGAGGGTCCAGGATCCAGAGGTCATCATGGCATCTGGCTCCACCACGGTCAGTGTTGGACTTGGACATGTGTACACCAGCTAGCTAGCTAGACCACCTCCTGCTGCTATCTAAGTTAGCGCACGTCTTGGGCAGCCTGCTACAGCGTGCAGACAGACATGTTGCAAGCGGGGTATGGTGTTTTTATCAACTCATACATCTGGTCCGCTATTCTCCCTGCATGTAACATCTTGGTGATATTACAGTCATACCTCCTATGTAGGAGAGTGCACCCTGCTATTTCAATATGTGTCAATAGCCCTTGAGGATGTATGCTAAGTGAGGAAAGCGCTGCCGATTGTACTTAGGATGTGCTGAAAAAAAGTGGGATGGCACTGCCTTTTCTGATTAGTATGTTCCAATATTACGCTTTGGTTCGTTTAAACTATTCTATTCAATTTGTCTGAAATCAAATCACGAAATTGGCAAATCAAGGTTTTTTCTTTAGGGTTTTCTTTAGGGATGGGGAAATTGAGTTTCCCGAGGCATTGAGCATTTCCACCCAGTTTTGTCAACAACAAAAAATTGGTTAATTACTCAAGGCTTTGATCAACACATTGTATACTAGTGGTACCTGCTGGTCAGAAGAATTTAGAACAAATTATTAGAGACGACACCGCACACGCTGTATCCTTTTTGTCTTCTACAAAAGCAATTTCAAACCAATCAGGTGGTTGTTCGACAGAACAAAGCTTTGGACGCCATTTGATTACCTACTTCTGATAAAGTGAAGTATCGGCATACTGCTTCAAAGTAAACAACTTAGCAATTTTGGCTCAAACCTCGGAGCTCCAGTATAAAGCGTAACATCACTAGTTACAATATTGTAACCAATTAATGTGAACGTCTTGTGTAAAGAATGTGTTTGGAGTCATTATTTAATGTTCTGGAACCAACTTAATATATTAATTAACAGAACGTTGATTGAATTGCTGGTAACCCAATTGAAGAAACGTGGATTTGTAATTCCAAAGTGAAGAATCTACTTGGTAAAAAATGAAAACGGGGTTGTATGTCTGTTAGTTTTGTATTTATGTCATTTATTTTGGTTTAACTGAAGGGAATAGTAATTTTTAATTTAAAAGGTTTGTCAAATATCAAATATAAAAAGTTGGCATTGAATCATATGTTTAGTTTCACCAAATGTATTTTTGAAATGTATTGAAGCAATTTCTTTGGTTGATCCAAAGATTATTTTCTTCTACAGTGTGCATTATATTCGCACAAAGCATGCATTTTTCTTCTTCAAAAGGGGACTTTTAGCTCCAGTGGGTGAAAATCCATTCTGTAAGATCATTTAGTAACTGCCATGTTTTTTGTTGGAGTAAGCATTCGGTCTTACAGTTTTTGACAATTGCTTCCACATGATTTCTGAAACTATGTCTCCTTTTCTCTACACTCTACACACAAAACCCCAAAACAAACACACAACATGCAAAACGTCACACATCTCTTGCAAAACCAAACACTTCAATCAAAACTAAACTGTCTGGAGTGGCGTATCCAGCCCTGGCATGCCCCCTCGTCTATGTCACCACAGACCTCCTCCTTGTCCTCTTCCTCCTCCTTGTCCTCATCCTCCTCCCCCTCTTACTCTCGCTCCTCTAACTCTCTCTCCAAAATTGGCCTCCATTGTTGTCCAAACCAAGAAGGACAACCTTGAAGCATATTTATAGTGCTCAACCAACCTTTGATTTCTTCGTGAAGAAATTAGCGATATATAAGTGTTTTCACACGTGAGCACTGGGTGTAGGTAATGGGTAAATGAGTGTGGCATTTGGAATGGCAGTACTTTCCAAATGAAACACAAGACCTGTTGGTTTTGAACGATGTGTCTAATGTAGAGATCCAGTTTTTTTGCAAAAAGTGTGTTTTATAATTGCAAACTGAGTGTAAAGCAGATATTGTGCTTGCAGTTTTGCAGACTTGGTCTGAAGATTAGGTACATGAGTGAATTGTTTCTCTGAGTGTGCCTCAAATACCACTTTTAGTGTGTGATTGTAAAAAACTGTAAGTAACTAAATTTGAAATGTTGTTGTTTACATTTTACTTAGGTACTTTACACCACTGCTGTCTGGTGTGTGATTGTCCAGGATTGAAGATCATCTTCCGGGTGGGCCTGGTATTGTTGAAGTGCATGCTGGGCTCCCAGGACAAGCGGAAGACGTGTCAGGGCCAGTATGAGACCATGGAGCTCCTCGAGACCATAGATACATGCTACATGCAGGAGGGGCTTCTAGTGCGGGAGGTACGACCGCCCACAGCCATACTTATACAACAGAAACATCAATTACTGGAGAATGCTCAGTGTCATGTTTTTTAGCCACTTTCAGAATAGCTGAGAATGATTCGACTGTCATGGCCACATTGCATGCTAAGGGCTATGGTGTAAACTGAATTTAAAAAATAAAATAAAACACTGATATTATAGTCATGATTTCTGCTAAGACCACTTTGCTTACCGACTACTCCTTATGCTCTGTCCCAGAATCTAGAGCTGTCAGTGTCAGAGCGGGACATTGAGAAGAAGCATCTGGCATCGGTGCGGTGCTGGAAGGAGACCCGAGGTGAGTTGCACTGCAAGTTCCTTCCTATAATGCACGGCGCCAAGGCCATCATGGCAGCCGAGCCGCCCAGTTGCCAAGACCTGAAACGGAACCCCACCATCATAGTCAAGTTGCCCCTGGCAACCGAGCAATGGGGAGGCCAAGGAAAGGACAAAGACCAAAGAGGAGAAGAATGGGAAGAAGAACAGCTCTTCGAGCCCAATGGCAGCCTACCTTGAACCTAACGAGCCCTCTCCCCTCCTCAAAGACACAGCCCTATACGCCTATGTAGATATGCCATTAAAAAATCTGCCGTTTCCAGCTACAATATTCATTTACATCATTAACGATCTCTACACTGTATTTCTGATCAATTTGATGTTATTTTAATGGACAAAAAATGTGCTTTTCTTTCAAAAACAAGGACATTTCTAAGTGATCCCACACTTTTGAATGGTAGTGTATGTCAAAACTACCAACACATACTGAGCAGTTCATGTTATAAACAGAAGCGTGCTACATGGCATACCAATCCAATCTCATCTCCCGGCATGTCCAGCCCACCCATTATCTCAGCCAATCGTGACTAGCGGGAAGGTTCCTCACTTTTTTTCCTCTCTTTTTCTAAACCCACCAGGCTCGTAATTGAACAATTTTATTTGTATTTATGGATGAAATACAAGTTTGTTATTAAGGCAGGCTTCCCCCATAAATTTCCCAAAAATTAAGAAAAATAATTACATAATATCTTTTGTCTCTCTGTTTCATACATTTCCTTCAATTCTCAAGTAGCTGAATGTATCTTACTGATGGAAGCATCCAAGCGAATGAAATAGAACCCTGCTGTCTCAATATGTCTAGGCCATCTCTGCTTTCTGGTCAAAAAGAGTAGGATATTGTTGCCACACGGAGCATTTAAAAAATAAATAATAGCCAATCAGCATTGAGCTAAACTGGGTGAGCTCAGCTGTGAATGGTCCTGGCGCACCAAAAAAACGTGTCAGGAGTGAGTTCAACATGTCAATACCTCTCAAAAATTCAAGTAGTGATGAAGTCAATCTCTCCTCCACATTGAGCCATTAGAGATTGACATGCATATTCTTAATGTTATCTCTCTGTGTACATCCAAGGGCAAGCCGTGCTGCTTTCTTTGTGGCACCTGACCACACGACTGAAGAGTAGTCCAGGTGCGACAAAACTAGAGCCTGTAGGACCTGCCTTGTTGATAGTGCTGTTAAGAATGCAGTTCAGCGCTTTATTATAGACAGACTTCTCCCCATCCTAGCTACTGTTGTATCAATATGTTTTGACCATGACAGTTTACAATCCAGGGATACTCCAAGCAGTTTAGTCTCTTCAACTTGCTCAATTTCACATTAATCATTACAATATTTAGTTGAGATTTAGGGTTTGGTGAATGATTTGTCCCAAATACAAATAGTTGTAAAAAATATTTACAACTATCTTATTCCTTGCCACTCATTTTGAAACTAACTGCATCTCTTTGTTAACAAGTTAAGTTAACAAGTAGCCTCTCAGAGCTGTGTCGGGCGTTTACTAGTTTTATAGAGAGCAATGTATGAGTTGAGCTCTTCGTAACCTGGCTTGGTATCCAGGTACTAAAGTGTCCAGGGTGAAAAAGTTGATTGGAAAAATTTGGGCAAGGAAAAAACTAGGATGTTGGTAAATGTGTTATTAAATACAGAGTTTTGATTAAATGGTTATTAAAAGTAAAAAACAAAGAGTTTGTCAGGTAGCCAAGTTGCAACAAACAGCACAGCAGCAATGTGGAAGTGCATTTGCAGAGTACGTGTCATGTTTGTCATTTATTATCATGTCTTGTCCCTGTGCTCCCCATGCTATTCGTTTCCCTCTGCTGGTCTTATTTGGTTCTTTCCCTCCTTCTATCCCTCTCTCTCCCCTCCCTCTCTCACTCTCTCGCTCTCTCTTCTCTCTATCGTTCCGTTCCTGCTCCCAGCTGTTCCTATTCCCCTAATCATCATTTAGTCTTCCCACACCTGTTCCCGATCCTTTCCCCTGATTAGAGTCCCTATTTATTCCTTTGTGATCCGTTCCTGTCCCGTCGGTTCCTTGTATTGTATTCACCATGCTGTGATTGCGTTTCGCCCTGTCCTGTCGTGTTTTTGCTGTGATTGTGTATCGCCCTGTCCTGTCGTGTTTTTTGCCTTCATCAGATGCTGCGTGTGAGCAGGTGTCTCTGTCGACTACGGCCTGCGCCTACCCGGCGACCTGCAGTCTGTGGCCGCTTCTCCAGTTATTTCCCCTCTACAAGTCTAGAGGATTTCTGTTATTCCCTGTTTGGACTTAAATAAACTCTGTTTCTGTTAAGTCGCTTTTGGGTCCTCTTTCACCTGCATGACAGAAGGAACCGACCAAGGAATGGACCCAGCGACTTCAGACGCTCGTTACACTGCCGTCGAGATCCAAGGAGCCATGCTCGGCAGACACGAGCAGGAATTGTCCGCTGCTCGCCATGCCGTGGAGAACCTGGCCGCTCAGGTTTCCGACCTCTCTGGACAGTTCCAGAGTCTACGTCTCGTGCCACCTGTTACTTCCTGGCCTGCCGAGCCTCCAGAACCTAGGGTTAATAACCCACCTTGCTACTCCGGGCAGCCCACTGAGTGCCGCTCCTTTCTCACGCAGTGTGAGATTGTGTTCTCTCTCCAACCCAACACATACTCTAGAGAGAGAGCTCGGGTTGCTTACGTCATTTCACTCCTTACTGGCCGGGCTCGAGAATGGGGCACAGCTATCTGGGAGGCAAGGGCTGATTGCTCTAACAAATTCCAGAACTTTAAAGAGGAGATGATTCGGGTTTTTGACCGTTCAGTTTTTGGTGGGGAGGCTTCTAGGGCCCTGGCTTCCTTATGCCAAGGTGAACGGTCCATAACGGATTATTCCATTGAGTTTCGCACTCTTGCTGCCTCTAGTGAGTGGAACGAGCCGGCGCTGCTCGCTCGTTTTCTGGAGGGACTCCACGCAGTGGTTAAGGATGAGATTCTCTCCCGGGAGGTTCCTTCAGATGTGGACTCTTTGATTGCTCTCGCCATCCGCATAGAACGACGGGTAGATCTTCGTCACCGGGCTCGTGGAAGAGAGCTCGCATCAACGGTGTTTCCCTGCTCCGCATCGCAACCATCTCCCTCCTCTGGCTTTGAGACTGAGCCCATGCAGCTGGGAGGGATTCGCATCTCGAATAAGGAGAGGGAACGGAGGATCACCAACCGCCTGTGCCTCTATTGCGGAGTTGCTGGACATTTTGTTAATTCATGTCCAGTAAAGCCAGAGCTCATCTGTAAGCGGAGGGCTACAGGTGAGCGCAACTACTCAAGTCTCTCCATCAAGGTCCTGTACTACTTTGTCGGTCCACCTACGCTGGACCGGTTCGGTGCTACATGTAGTGCCTTGATAGACTCTGGGGCTGAGGGTTGTTTCATGGACGAAGCATGGGTTCGGAAACATGACATTCCTTTCAGAGAGTTAGATAAGCCTACGCCCATGTTCGCCTTAGATGGTAGTCATCTTCCCAGTATCAGATTTGAGACACTACCTTTAACCCTCACAGTATCTGGTAACCACAGTGAGACTATTTCTTTTTGATTTTCCGTTCACCGTTTACACCTGTTGTTTTGGGTCATCCCTGGCTAGTATGTCATAATCCTTCTATTAATTGGTCTAGTAATTCTATCCTATCCTGGAACGTTTCTTGTCATGTGAAGTGTTTAATGTCTGCCATCCCTCCCGTTTCTTCTGTCCCTACTTCTCAGGAGGAACCTGGCGATTTGACAGGAGTGCCGGAGGAATATCATGATCTGCGCACGGTCTTCAGTCGGTCCCGAGCCAACTCCCTTCCTCCTCACCGGTCGTATGATTGTAGTATTGATCTCCTTCCGGGGACCACTCCTCCTCGAGGTAGACTATACTCTCTGTCGGCTCCCGAACGTAAGGCTCTCGAGGATTATTTGTCTGTGTCTCTTGACGCCGGTACCATAGTGCCTTCTTCTTCTCCGGCCGGGGCGGGGTTCTTTTTGTTAAGAAGAAGGACGGTACTCTGCGCCCTGCGTGGATTATCGAGGGCTGAATGACATAACGGTTAAGAATCGTTATCCGCTTCCCCTTATGTCATCAGCCTTCGAGATTCTGCAGGGAGCCAGGTGCTTTACTAAGTTGGACCTTCGTAACGCTTACCATCTCGTGCGCATCAGAGAGGGGGACGAGTGGAAAACGGCGTTTAACACTCCGTTAGGGCATTTTGAGTACCGGGTTCTGCCGTTCGGTCTCGCCAATGCGCCAGCTGTTTTTCAGGCATTAGTTAATGATGTTCTGAGAGACATGCTGAACATTTTTGTTTTTGTCTATCTTGACGATATCCTGATTTTTTCTCCGTCACTCGAGATTCATGTTCAGCACGTTCGACGTGTTCTACAGCGCCTTTTAGAGAATTGTCTCTACGTAAAGGCTGAGAAGTGCTCTTTTCATGTCTCCTCCGTTACTTTTCTCGGTTCCGTTATTTCCGCTGAAGGCATTCAGATGGATTCCGCTAAGGTCCAAGCTGTCAGTGATTGGCCCGTTCCAAGGTCACGTGTCGAGTTGCAGCGCTTTTTAGGTTTCGCTAATTTCTATCGGCGTTTCATTCGTAATTTCGGTCAAGTTGCTGCCCCTCTCACAGCTCTTACTTCTGTCAAGACGTGTTTTAAGTGGTCCGGTTCCGCCCAGGGAGCTTTTGATCTTCTAAAAGAACGTTTTACGTCCGCTCCTATCCTCGTTACTCCTGACGTCACTAGACAATTCATTGTCGAGGTTGACGCTTCAGAGGTAGGCGTGGGAGCCATTCTATCCCAGCGCTTCCAGTCTGACGATAAGGTTCATCCTTGCGCTTATTTTCTCATCGCCTGTCGCCATCTGAGCGCAACTATGATGTGGGTAACCGTGAACTGCTCGCCATCCGCTTAGCCCTAGGCGAATGGCGACAGTGGTTGGAGGGGGCGACCGTTCCTTTTGTCGTTTGGACAGACCATAAGAACCTTGAGTACATCCGTTCTGCCAAACGACTTAATGCCCGTCAAGCTCGTTGGGCGTTGTTTTTCGCTCGTTTCGAGTTTGTGATTTCTTACCGTCCGGGTAGCAAGAACACCAAGCCTGATGCCTTATCCCGTCTGTTTAGTTCTTCTGTGGCTTCTACTGATCCCGAGGGGATTCTTCCTTATGGGCGTGTTGTCGGGTTAACAGTCTGGGAATTGAAAGACAGGTTAAGCAAGCACTCACGCACACTGCGTCGCCGCGCGCTTGTCCTAGTAACCTCCTTTTCGTTCCTGTTTCCACTCGTCTGGCTGTTCTTCAGTGGGCTCACTCTGCCAAGTTAGCTGGTCATCCCGGTGTTCGAGGCACTCTTGCGTCTATTCGCCAGCGCTTTTGGTGGCCGACTCAGGAGCGTGACACGCGCCGTTTCGTGGCTGCTTGTTCGGACTGCGCGCAGACTAAGTCGGGTAACTCTCCTCCTGCCGGTCGTCTCAGACCGCTCCCCATTCCTTCTCGACCATGGTCTCACATTGCCTTAGACTTCATTACCGGTCTGCCTTTGTCTGCGGGGAAGACTGTGATTCTGACGGTTGTCGATAGGTTCTCTAAGGCGGCACATTTCATTCCCCTCGCTAAACTTCCTTCCGCTAAGGAGACGGCACAAATCATTATTGAGAATGTATTCAGAATTCATGGCCTCCCGTTAGACGCCGTTTCAGACAGAGGCCCGCAATTCACGTCACAGTTTTGGAGGGAGTTCTGTCGTTTGATTGGTGCGTCCGTCAGTCTCTCTTCCGGGTTTCATCCCCAGTCTAACGGTCAAGCAGAGAGGGCCAATCAGACGATTGGTCGCATACTACGCAGCCTTTCTTTCAGAAACCCTGCGTCTTGGGCAGAACAGCTCCCCTGGGCAGAATACGCTCACAATTCGCTTCCTTCGTCTGCTACCGGGTTATCTCCGTTTCAGAGTAGTCTGGGTTACCAGCCTCCTCTGTTCTCATCCCAGCTTGCCGAGTCCAGCGTTCCCTCCGCTCAAGCGTTTGTCCAACGTTGTGAGCGCACCTGGAGGAGGGTGAGGTCTGCACTTTGCCGTTACAGGGCACAGACGGTGAGAGCCGCCAATAAACGCAGGATTAAGAGTCCAAGGTATTGTTGCGGCCAGAGAGTGTGGCTTTCCACTCGCAACCTTCCTCTTACGACAGCTTCTCGTAAGTTGACTCCGCGGTTCATTGGTCCGTTCCGTGTCTCCCAGGTCGTCAATCCTGTCGCTGTGCGACTGCTTCTTCCGCGACATCTTCGTCGCGTCCATCCTGTCTTCCATGTCTCCTGTGTTAAGCCCTTTCTTCGCACCCCGTTCGTCTTCCCTCCCCCTCCCGTCCTTGTCGAGAGCGCACCTATTTACAAGGTACATAAGATCATGGACATGCGTTCTCGGGGACGGGGTCACCAATACCTAGTGGATTGGGAGGGTTACGGTCCTGAGGAGAGGAGTTGGGTTCCGTCTCGGGACGTGCTGGACCGTTCACTCATCGATGATTTCCTCCGTTGCCGCCAGGATTCCTCCTCGAGTGCGCCAGGAGGCGCTCGGTGAGTGGGGGTACTGTCATGTTTGTCATTTATTATCATGTCTTGTCCCTGTGCTCCCCATGCTATTCGTTTCCCTCTGCTGGTCTTATTTGGTTCTTTCCCTCCTTCTATCCCTCTCTCTCCCCCTCCCTCTCTCACTCTCTCGCTCTCTCTTCTCTCTATCGTTCCGTTCCTGCTCCCAGCTGTTCCTATTCCCCTAATCATCATTTAGTCTTCCCACACCTGTTCCCGATCCTTTCCCCTGATTAGAGTCCCTATTTATTCCTTTGTGATCCGTTCCTGTCCCGTCGGTTCCTTGTATTGTATTCACCATGCTGTGATTGCGTTTCGCCCTGTCCTGTCGTGTTTTTGCTGTGATTGTGTATCGCCCTGTCCTGTCGTGTTTTTTTGCCTTCATCAGATGCTGCGTGTGAGCAGGTGTCTCTGTCGACTACGGCCTGCGCCTACCCGAAGCGACCTGCAGTCTGTGGCCGCTTCTCCAGTTATTTCCCCTCTACAAGTCTAGAGGATTTCTGTTATTCCCTGTTTGGACTTAAATAAACTCTGTTTCTGTTAAGTCGCTTTTGGGTCCTCTTTCACCTGCATGACAGTACGCCTGTTGCATCAGCAGGGAACTCTCTTTCCTTCTCTCTCGCTTAGGCTAGTAAGCACGCATTGTAGCCAGGTAGCGTAGGCCAACAAAAATATAGGGTGTATGACGGAATCATAGACCATTTAGGCAACATGAAAGAGGTAGGTGGCATTGGCGTATTCAACATGTTTTTTTCTAATTACACACACACACACGGGGTGGCAGGGGTTGGCTGGTCCAACTCAAGGTGTCATAAAACAAAACTCATCCCCGTCCCCAACGTAAAAATATTTTCATGTGACCCTCCCCTTTAACCTGTTACTCCTACCCCTACTTTTTCGAACATTCTGTTAAAAATCGCGCAACATTTCAGCGCCCTGCTGGTCATGCCAGGAATATAGTATATGCATATGATTAGTATGTGTGGATAGAAAACACTCAGACGTTTATAAAACTGGTTAAATCACGGCTGTGACTATAACAGAACGTGTGTTTCATCGAAAAGTGCAGGAAAATCTGATCACTGAAAATTGAAAAATATATCCATGCGCGACTTGAACCCATTGATAAAGGTGAACCACGTTTAATGGGGCTGAGGTTGCAATACCTACAGCTTCCACACGATGTCTAGAGTCTTGTCATTTGCCTACTATTTGTTTCTTGGTCAAACAGACGCAAGGCAGCGCAGTTCTTCCGGTCTCCGACCGGATATTTTGGTTGAGATTTACCCGGACATTATTTCCAGATGGACAGCTAAAGAATATGCATCGCCTCGTGATCAATTTGGTCGCTTATTAACGTGTACTAATACCTAAAGTTGCATTACAAAAGTATTTCGAAGTGTTTTGTGAAAGTTTATCGTCGACTTTTTTAATTTAAAAAAATGACGTTACGTTATAAGACGCTATTTTTTTCCGTTTATCACACAGTCTTCATAGATCGATATCTAGGCTATATATGGACCGATTTAATCGAAAAAAAGACCCAATAGTGATTATGGGACATCTAGGAGTGCCAACAAAGAAGATGGTCAAAGGTAATGAATGTTTTATATTTTATTTGTGCGGTTTGTGTAGCGACGACTATGCTAATTATTTTGTTTACGTGCCCTGCGGGTCTTTTGGGGTGTTACATGCTATCAGATAATAGCTTCTCATGCTTTCGCCGAAAAGCATTTTAAAAATCTGACTCGTTGCCTGGATTCACAATGAGTGTAGCTTTAATTCAATACCCTGCATGTGTATTTTAATGAACGTTTGAGTTTTAACTAGTACTATTAGCATTTAGCGTAGCGCATTTGCATTTCCAGATGTCTAGATGGGACGCCTGCGTGTCAGGTAGGAGCAAGAGGTTAACACCCTCCCCCCTCATTGCAATAACTCAAAATAATGTTGATCACCACAAATAACAATAACTTTAGCTACCCTGTGTTTATTAACCTCCCTGCGCACAGAACCCACTAGCGGGCTGAAATTCCACAACATACGGTGATCGCTACATAAATAGTCATATTAAACATTCCTGAAAATACAAGTGTGTCACATGTATCGAAAGCCTAGAATCTTGCTAATCCAACTGTGTTGTGAGATTTAAAAAAGGATTTACTGCGAAAGAATACGATGCGATTATCTGAGCATAGAGCTCCATAAGAAAAACTATTTTAACCAGCACAGGCGTAACATAATCACAAACTGCATTAAAATAAATTGTTTACCTTTGACGATCTTCGCCTGCTTGCAATTCCAATGCTCATTGTTACACAATCAATGATCTTTGGTTTGATAAAATTCCGTTTTTATAGCCAAACACAAAACATTTGGTGAACCGCTTGTGTCGTGAATTCCGTCCCATTCCATTTTCGACGACACATTCCAGGTAAATAACCCACACAGAACGTGACTTTTCCAGTCATGTTTGGTTTCACTGCAATCAACTGGTTTGTTTGTAACACAATCAAACCTGATTGGCCATTTCGCGGGACGTATTGACTGAAAGAAACCGATTTGAAGACAACAAGTCATGACATCATTGTGCACCAATGATTTTCGTTGATTGACTGTCTTTTAACCCAATGACCACTGATCGTCTTGAAATCTAGCTGGGTAGATAGCCAATGAGCTGAGGTAAACGGCAATAGGTCAAGTTTATGTGTTGCAAGACCAACCCATGTAGTAAGCTCCAGAGTAAAGAGAGTCATTCGCTATTGAAGTTTCATACCGGAAGGAGAAACACACATTACGCACTGCATTGTTTGGTAAACGCGCAGCTTCAGCTGTTTATATATCAATTAGTATGGCGACTAAGTCAGGGAAAGCTAAATCTAGGTCTAGATATACAGATGTACACACAATTTTAGAATAAATTGATTGGGAAAGTGAGACAGAGATTGTTGTAGGACGATTCATTTAGCGATTGTGGAGGAATATTTTTTGAACGGGAGAGGACATTGTTTTGGACGGGTAAGTTCTTATCATGCTAATGCCCTTGTTTCAAATTAATAATATAAAATATTATTAGTGATTTTTTATTTATTTTAGAAGCAATATATAAACATGTAATGTCATGAAATGTGAGATGCGTGTGTCTGCCGCCCCACCCCAACCCACATGAAATAGCCTATTTGAGGCTGTTGAGGGGAGGGCAGGCCCACAGCAATGGCCAAGGTGAAATGGAGACAGTAGACACAGCTGGTCTGTTGTAATATAATAGAGACAGTAGATCTAGCTGAAATGTCATAATATAAAAGAGACAGTAGATCTAGCAGGTCATAATAATATATTCAACCTTATGTTCCCTGTACTCTATATATATATATATCTGTTTATTATACCTGTTGATACAGGGCTCATATGTGAAACTATTCTAACTGAACATTTTCTTTCACAGTGACACTGACTCCGAATGGGAGTCCGGTGTCCTGTGTGAATTTAAGTATGCTCTCTCTAATTCTCTCTTTCTCTCTCTTGGAGGACCATGCGTCAGGACTACCTGGCATGATGACTCCTTGCTGTCCCCAGTCCACCTGGCATTGCTGCTGTTCCAGTTTCAACTGTTCTGCCTGCGGCTATGGAACCCTAAACTGTTCATTTTTAGTCTTGCGGTGCTGTCCTGTTGCACCCTCTACAACCATTGTGATCTCCACCCGGCACAGCCAGAAGAGGACTGGCCACCCCTCATAGCCTGGTTCCTCTCTAGGTTTATTCCTATGTTTTTGCCTTTCTAGGGAGTTTTTCCTAGCCACCGTGCTTCTACACCTGCATTGCTTGCTGTTTGGGGTTTTAGGCTGGGGCTATATAAATTGATTTGATTTGAGGGTCTTCCAAATATTGAAAGTGTGTAAATAGTCACCCATGTTATTTTGTAAATGTATATATATTTTTTTTTAAATATATTTTTAATCAATAATGATTTTTTCCCCCATTTTTTTCCCCATTTTTTTTCCTACATTTTCTTGGGCGGGTGTCTTAGAATACCATTGTGGTATTTTGTATATAGTTATTTGTTTCCGAATGTATACCTTCCCCAATTTGGCCACTTGGGTACATTTGGGCTACTTGTGTGGGACACCTGGGTGACTTCATGATAAATGTCATGAAGCACACTCATTTTGGAAGTTATCATTCTGAAACTTTGCACAAGTACTGTTGCCCTCTTATATTCTTCACTGAAATTGTCCCCATAATCCTATCTGAATGTTTCTTTTGTCTTGTTCATTTTTAAGATGATGATACAACAATAAAAATGAAAAAACGTATGTTTTTTTCATTGTATTATCTAAACCAGATCTATTGTTTTATATTCTCCTACATTCAATTCACATTTACACAAACTTCAGTGTTTTCTTTCAAATGAAACCAAGAATATGCATATCCTTGGTCCTGGGCCTGAGCTAAAGGCGGTTATATTCGGGTATGTCTTCAGGCGGAAATTGAAAAAAGTAGGGGGGTAGCTGTATTAAACATATAAATTCCTTTATCAGTGCGTTTTGAAGGAGGGAAACCGGTGGATTATTGAATGAAGTGCGCCAGCTAAACTGAGTTTTGGGGGAAATAAAGAAAGACTTTATCAAACAAAAGGACCATTTATGATGTAGCTGGGACCTTTTGGAGTGCAAACAGGGGAAGATCTTCAAAGGCATTTATTATATCGCTATGTTATATCGCTGACTTTCGTGGCGCACCTGCCTGGTTGAAAAATGTTTTTCATGCTTTTGTATGTGGGTCCTTGTCCTCAGATAATCACATGGTGTGCTTTCGCCGTAAAGCCTTTTTGAAATCTGACACAGCGGCTCAATTAACAAGAAGTTAAGCTTTATTTTGATGTATGACACTTGTATTTTCATGAATGTTAAATATTTATATTTCTGTCATTTGAAGCTGGGTCGCTAGCGGAACGCCTGCGCCAGAAAGGCTAATGATGTTGTCCTTTTTGCAGTCTGAGGACCTGAGCGCTCTGGAGCAGGTTTTCGACTTGCGTTCATCTTTTCCTTGATCCTGACTTGTCTCCCAGTCCCTGCCTCTAAAAAACATCCCCACTGCATGATGCTGCCACCACCATGCTTCACCATAGGGAGGGCGCAAGATTTCCTCCAGACGTTACACTTGGCATTCAGGCCAGAGAGTTGAATCTTGGTATCATCATACCAGAGAAAATTGTTTCTCATGTTCTCAAATCAAATCAAAATCAAGTCAAATCAAATTGTATTTGCCACATGCACCGAATACACCAGGTTTAGACCTTACAGTGAAATGCTTACTTACAAGCCCGTAACCAATAAAGCAGTTAAGAAAAAAGTGTCAAAGTATTTACTAAAATAAACTGAGAGAAAATATATAAATTTTTTAAACATAAATTATTAACCTCTTGCTCCTACCTGACACGCAGGCGTCCCATCTAGACATCTGGAAATGCAAATGCGCTACGCTAAATGCTAATAGCACTCGTTAAAACTCAAACGTTCATTAAAATACACATGCAGGGTTTTGAATTAAAGCTACACTCGTTGTGAATCCAGGCAACAAGTCAGATTTTTAAAATGCTTTTCGGCGAAAGCATGAGAAGCTATTATCTGATAGCATGTAACACCCCAAAAGACCCACAGGGGACGTAGACAAAATAATTAGCATAGTCGGCGGTACACAAAACGCACAGATAAAATATAAAACATTCATTACCTTTGACCATCTTCTTTGTTGGCACTCCTAGATGTCCCATAAACACTATTGGGTATTTTTTTCGATTACATCGGTCCATATATAGCCTAGATATCGATCTATGAAGACTGTGTGATCAACGAAAAAAATAGCGTTTTATAACGTAACGTCATTTTTTTAAATAAAAAAAGTAGACGATAAACTTTCACAAAACACTTCGAAATACTTTTGTAATGCAACTTTAGGTATTAGTAAACGTTAATAAGCGATCAAATTGATCACAAGACGATGTATATTCTATAGCTGTACGTCTGGAAATAATGTCCGGGTAAATCCCAACCAAAATATCCGGTCGGAGACCTGAAGAAATGGGCTGTTTCTTCTTTGTTTGACCAAGAAACAAAGCCTAGGCAAATGACAAGACTGTTGACATCGTGTGGAAGCTGTAGGTATTGCAACCTCGGCCCCATTTAATGTGGATCACCTTTATCAATCATTTGAAGTGGCGCATGGATATATTTTTCAATTTTCAGTGATCAGATTTTCCTGCACTTTTCGATGAAACGCACGTTCTGTTATAGTCACAGCCGTGATTTAACCAGTTTTATAAACGTCTGAGTGTGTTATATCCCACACATACTAATCATATGCATATACTATATTCCTGGCATGAACAGCAGGGCACTGAATTGTTGCGCGATTTTTAACAGAATTTTCGAAAAAGTAGGGGGTAGGAGTAACAGGTTAAGGAGCAACAATAAAATAACAGCAGGGAGGCTATATACAAGGGGTACTGGTACATTGTCAATGTGTGGGGGCACCGGTTAGTTGGGGTAATGTGTACATGTAGGTAGAAGTAAAGTGACTATGCATCGATAATAAACAGAGAGGACCGTAAGCAGCGTAAAAATGGGGGCTGGGGTGGGGACAAAGCAAGTAGTCTGGGATTAGCTGTCCAGGAGTGTTATGGCTTGAGGGTAAAAGCTGTTAAGAAGCCTTTTGGACCTAGACGGTGCTCCGGTACTGCTTTCTGTGTGGTAGGAGAGAGAACAGTCTATGACTAGGGTGGCTGGAGTCTTTGGCAATTTTTGGGGCCTTACTCTGACACCGCCTGGTTTAGCGGTCCTGGATAGAAGGAAGCTTGGCCCCAGTGATGTACTGGGACGTACGCATTACCCTCTGTAGTACCTTGCGGTTGGAGGCCGAGCAGTTGCCATACCAGGCAGTGATGCAACCAATCATGATGCTCTCGATGGTGCTGCTGTGGAACTTTTTAAGGATCTGAGGACCCATGCCTGAGAGTCTTTAGGTATCTTTTGGCAAAGTCCAAGTGGGCTGTAATGTGCATTTTACTGAGTGGCTACCGTCTGGTCACTCTACAATAAAGGCCTAATTGGTCGAGATGATTTAAGAATGATGGTGGCCACTGTGTTCTGGGGACCTTCAAAACTGCAGAAATGTTTTGGTACCCTTCCCCAGATCTGTGTCTAGCTCTACAGACCTCATTGCTTGGTTTTTGCTCTGATATGCAGTGTCAACTGTGCAACGTTATATAGACAGGTGTGTGCCTTTCCAAATCATGTCCAAATATAAACGCAACATGTAAAGTGCTGGTCACATGTTTCATGAACTGAAATAAAAGATCCCAGAAATGTTCGATACCCACAAAAATCTTATTTCTCTCACATTTTGTGCACAAATTTGTTTACATCCTTGTTAGTGAGCATTTCTAATTTGCCAAAATAATCCATCCACCTGACAGGTGCACCTTTTGCTGGAGACAATAAAAGGCCACTCTAAAATGTGCAGTTTTGTCACAAAACACAATGCCACAGATGTCTCAAGTTTTGAGGGACCGTGCAATTTTTATGCTGACTGCAGGAATGTTCACCAGAGCTGTTGCCAGAGAATTGAATGTTAATTTCTCTACCATAATAGGCATCCTACGTTTTCAGAGAATTTAGCAATACATCCAACCGGCCTCACAACCGCAGAAAACCTGTATGGCGCTGTGGGGGTCAACAATAAGCTATGGACAACGAACACAATTGCACAATTTAGATATTGTGACAAAATCCTGAGGCCCATTGTCCTGACATTCACCTCATGTTTCAGCATGATAATGCATGGCCAATGTCGCAAGGATCTGTACACAATTCTTGGAAGCTGAAAATATCCCATTTCTTCCATGGGCTGCATACTCACCAGCCATGTCACTCATTGAGCATGTTTGGGGTGCTCTGGATCGACGTGTACGACAGTATGTTTCAGTTCCCGCTAATATCCAGCAACTTCGCACAACCATTGAAGAGGAGCGGAACAACATTACACAGGCCACAGTCAACAGTCTGACCAACTCTATGGGAAGGAGATGTATGGCGCAACATGAGGCTAATGGTGATCACACCAGATACTGACTGGTTTTCTAATCCACGCCTCTACCTTTTTTTTAAGGTATCTGTATCTCCCGAGTAGTGCAGCGATCTAAGGCACTGCATCTCAGTGCTAGAGGTGTCACTACAGACCTTGGATCGATCATGGGCTGTATCACAACTGGCCAAGATTGGAAGTCCCATAGGGCGGCTCACAACTGGCCCAGTCTTAACTGACTTACCTTGTTAAATAAAGGTAAAATAAAATAAAATATCTGTATTCCCAGTCATGTGAAACCCATAGATTAGGGCCTCATGAATTTATTTAAATTGACTGACTTCCTTAAATGAACTGTAACCAGTCAAATCTTTGAAATTGTCCTAGATCTTTCAGGTAATCATTTCAGGTAATACATTCAATGCAGTTATTAGCATTATATTTAGCTATGGGCTCTGCATAAACTTCTAATTTAGACTCTGTCTCTTGCGCAATATGCAGCATGAGCTCCACTGGCCTCTCTCCTTACAAGAATGCTCCTTGGAGTCCCAGGAATAGCTAGACTAGAATAACTTCTTGCTGAAAGAATGTATTTTTAGCATGTCTTATACAAATAGACTATTGGAGGAGGGATACAAGCACTTGTTTGCTGAATTTGAAATACATCAGCCAATAGAACTCATGGCCACATGCCGGGGAAGAAGAAAGAATGCAGGATGGCGGCAGGATGGCGGCAGGATACAGCAGTTATTTGCTCAGACCCATAACCATTCAATCTTCGTGAAGAGAAAAGAATGCCATCTGCATCTTATTCTAGTCCTATATTATTCAAGTATGATGAAGATCAGGACAAGAAAACATTTAAATTAGCTACTGAAAACAAGGAACGAACGAAGCAACAATACAGAAAGAGTAAGTAGGCTAATATGCACATCGCACAACATTAGGGGAAAATATTATGAAAGGTATACATGTGTCAGCCTACTAATTATAAACATTTAAAATAGGCCCTACTATATTTAAAAATTAAAATCTAATTTGCTAGCCTAAAATTGCAACTTTGTAGGCTGCATGTCCTGCACAAACATTATGTTCTCTCCCAGGTTCATGGTTTGAAAGAGGTGCATAATTCTAGTCCATATAATACAGTATACTATAACACAGTAATACAGTCTGCACTCCAAAATATTAGCTTACTGGAGCTTGTTTTATTTACTTACCCAAGAGAGCGTAGCTATATCTATAGGCATTCATCATTTAGGCTTTTTTGTACTCACAAATGCCCATAAAATGTCTTGAATGTAAGGATCACCAGGCTCAGGTAGCATCAGACTTTAATTTTCATACCAATCAAAGCATTCATATTTTAGCAGATTGTCTTGTCCAGATCGACTTACAGGAGCAATCAGGGTTAAGCGCCTTGCTCAAAGGCACATTGACTGATTTTTCACTAGTCATCTCAGGGATTCAAACCAACAACCTTTCGGTTACTGGTCCAACACTCTTAATCCCTAGGCTACCCGCAGCCAACTTTATATGCTTTAGAATGACACTTCCAGTTTGGGTGGGAAATACCGGGTTACTCGGGGGAAAAGTGATTCTTCTTGGAATGGAACATTTGTAAAATACAGGGAAAATATTCGACCTTAATCTGTATATTATTTTTTAGATGTTTGTGGCTGCTGGTGAAACATGATGTGCTGGCATAATCAAAGTGACACTGGACTAGTGCACTTGCCACAATCTTTAGGATGTCTATAGCTAGGTTTCCATCCAACTGGTGACAGATTTTCATGTGACTATTCTAATGTCTGCATATAAACAATATGAGCATTTCACGGTTCCCTTAAAGAAAATTTGGCCCCTGACAAAGTGACCTGGAAGATTTTAATTTAAGAAATTTATCGGACATCCATATGCTTTGAGATCCGACTTGGAGCAGCCAGTGCCCTCAATAAATTAGGGATATTGGCCAAATGAGCCACATTTACGTGTCCTTAAAAACAACCTAGATCAAATGACCAAAACACCATTCCTTGTGTTTCGATGTGTAGCATATGCAAATCTTTATTGCCTATTTTTTAAATAGTTTTCGAGGCTACTTTCCTGAAAAAAAATAATTGTTCACCTCATGGTTCAGCTGTCTAAGATTTGAGTACTAAACGCATCTGGGCATTGCATGCATAGGCTTAGGTGTCCACCATATTATTATTTATTTTATATAGCCTAGGGTAATATTACCTTAGGGTAATATCAAAATATAGTCAAGCCATTGTTTATAAGGAATTACAGTTAGAACTTAATTTGGCCAAAGAAAATGTCTCAACAGTATGATATAAAACAATTGGAAACTGGTTTAAACCTTGACAAAAGTTTAGAACAGGCTATATTGCAGCAATAACCAACAAAGGCAAATGCCTACCATACCCAACAAATGACAGAAACAGGCTGATGTTATTTTTTTAATAATAGACCTACTTATTAATATC